>NC_084797.1:49995180-50307131 GCF_963169125.1 Humulus lupulus
ACTAAACGACAAAATTCAGGTTTTGTACAAACATCTCCAAAAAACACCCTTGGTCGAGGCAGCCAGGCAAACCGGACATGTACGCGCCACTCGTCTCGCTCACCATACTCAGGGTTGATTGACTCTCCCTTTGCCTTTACTTGCACCATAGAGCACCCGTGAGCCGAAGCCCAGCAAGAAAACCCTCAAAAGAAGATAATAAACGCATATCAAACATTTAATATAAAATCAAGCCAACACTAGGTCATACAAATACGCCCATGCCATCACAGGCGCTTTACCAGGCCCTGGGTTCACAGTCTAAACTGTAAGGATATCCCAGGTATCCCTTGGGGTCTCACCCTGGCAACTAGCACTCCGCGTGCTAAACGCTGCACTCGGCCCCTTGCCGTTCTCGGCCTTCGCCGTTCCCGGCCTTCGTCGTTCCCGATCTTCGTCGTTCCCGGCCATCGCCATTCTATCATTAATATATACACATAATATACTAAACAGATATTAAAACACAGATAAATTCAATCAAAGGGCCATGACCCGCAACACAATCATATAGGGTCAAGCCCTGCAACACAAGCTTTATGGGAACAGTAGTTTTCTTACCTTTGTCCCAAGCTTTCTAATCGCCAATGTCCCGAGCACAGTTCCCTAGTCCGAGCCTCACCGAAAACCTAGTCACAACGCATTAAAAATTCCATCCATCAAGTTCTAATCCACTAAGTAGCTTCGAGCCACAATTCTAATCTCCGGGACCTTGCATTCTATCTATCCAGGCGATAAAATCCATCCCAAGCCATAGCAATTAAGTTCCCAAGTCAAAACCTACAAGTCACCCTGCACCTTGGGTTAGGGCCGCAGCCCAACCCCTCAAGGGCCGCGGCTAGCCTCAAGACAGAGGCTAACACCTCCCTGGACACACACACGGGTCACAGCATGCTTGGCCAAGCGCCGCGGCACGCCTGGAGCTCCATGGCCTCCCCTGGCCTGCCGTGCACACGGCTCGTGGCATGCCCCACCTAGGGTCGTGGCCCTACCTACAACCCAGAAAAAGAACAGCCTTTCCTTCAAATTTTCCCTGAGCTTAACCCCACATATCTCATCCAAAATCATCCCCAACCTCAGAATTAAGCCCAGGATTCATACTCATGCAACCTAAACATACCAACAAACTCAAGAACCAATTCCTACACCCATTAAGCAATCAAAACCAATTCTAGAATCCAAACCATGCATGTCTAATTCTTTGCACCCAATATCAACAGAATTCAGCTACAAATCATCATAACTAAACATATTAGGAAGCTTACCTTGTACAGAATTGAATCCACCACTCAGCTCCCTAAGCTCCAAGTCTCCAACACTATAGCTTGATTGCTAGCTTCCAATTGGTTTTCACATGAAGAACCTCCAAGATGCCTCTAAGTCTCCAAGAGTAGAAGAAAACCAGAGCAAGGGGGAGGGAGTGAGTCGGTTAAGAAAAAGTCTAGGGGTTTCCTATTTTTGTTTTATTTAACTTAAGTCTATATGGTTACCTCAAGGCTCGGGGTACCAAAACGTCCCCGAGGGAAAAATGGTAAATTTCCTCAATATTCCCTCCTAGACATTCTAACCTCAAATATATCTCCAAATATTTATTTCAAAAACCTGAAAACCCCATAAAACATCTGATACCCGTAATACCCCTTGACCCGCCCCGGGTCGGATTCTCAACCCCGTTGTGACTTTTTGAGTAATGGATCCATAGGACTGTCTCGGATCGTGCTACATAGATATATCACAAACACATCACATTTATGCCCTCAACGGGCTAAAATCACAAACATGCCCCTAATATCCAAACAGGGCCCGCATGCATATTTAATTCGACTAAACATGCATCTCTATCACATATTCACATAGATTCACATATTATAACAATAATTCAGTTATTGCCGTCCAGGCACACTAATCAAGGCCCCAAGCCTTATTAGCAAATTTGGGTCGTTACACAACTAAACGTTAAAAATTGTCAAATGACAATAAAAGGCATTTCATGCTATTTTTAATGGTGTTGGAGAAGGTCATATCTAATTGATCTCTTCGTGTGAAATGGCCAAGGAATCTTTAGATACTCATCTAATTCAATTTTAAGGTAGTACATAGGTGAAAAGATTAGGACTTGTTATTGTTGACTGCCTTTTACGTGGTACGAGTTATAAAAGAACTCTAGCCCATAAGTCTCTATTATTTATTGAGCTTGAAGCTTGACGTATCGAGCTTCAATGGTGATCTCAGGCAGTGTATATATTGCACTGAGTACAGAGTTTCTTTCTCTAAAAAATCGAACCTTTTACAAGGTTATACCCCAACCATATTTATAGAAGTAGGAGTCGTTAATGTTGTAACAAGAGGTTAAGAGAATTGTATTCACTTGTATTTCAATGAGAAATAAACATATATTTATATACAAACTAGGGAAGCTACTCTAGGAAACTATGAGAGAATAGGAAACTAATTATTCCTAATTTATAGCTAATTTACAACTAATATCAACAACTAATACATACAGCTAACACTCCCCCTCAAGCTGGAGAATATATGTCAATCATGCCCTACTTGTTTCGAAAATAATCAATCCGCACCCCATTTAATGTTTTTGTAAAGATGCCCCCTGGTTGTTCACTAGTCTTCACATATCTTGTGGAGATCAAGCTTTGCAGAATTTTCTCACGAACAAAATGAAAATCAATTTCGATGTGCTTAGTCTACTCATGGAACGCAGGATCAGATGCAATATGAGGAGTAGCTAGGTAACCACACCAGAATTTTGCTGGTACTGAAGTCTGAAGAACTACTTCAGTCAATAGCTGATAGATCTATATTACCTCACACACAGACTGTACCATAGCCCTATATTATGACTCTGGGCTTAATCAGGACACAACAATTTACTTCGTACTCTTCCAAGAGACCAAATTCCCTCCAACAAAAATACAATAACCTGAAGTGGATCTTTTATCAACTTTGGAACCTTCCCAATCTGCATCTGAGAAACAATCAATATGAGTGTGCCCATGATCTATGTACACGATACCTCATCCTAGTGCTCCTTTCAAGTAACACAAAATTTTCTTTATCTTTGCCCAATGATGCATTCTTGGAGATGACATGAACTGACTGATACAAGATCATATCCTCATCAATGAACATGGAATTTTCTTATATTTATATAAATTATTCAAACAATAATTATATCATTCAAATATAATAAAATTTAAGTTTTATTTTAATCAATAAAATATATTTTTGCATGCATTTAGGGCATAAACCCTAACAAGAAGTCAAGACATCACACTTTGAACCTAATGTCACCAACTCTAATAATGATAAATTAGAGTCGGAGGAATCAACATCCAAGAAAAACAGTGACAATAATTCTAAAATTCTTACTAACACTTTTCAAAGGGAACCTTTTCTAGATTAAAAACTAATATCATATAATTGATCTTGTCATAGATAATATTAGGGAGAGTATGGTAACACGTAGAAAGTATGTTAACCTTGTTCAATATGTGTGTTTTACTACTTCTATTGAACCTAAAAATGTGAAAGAAGCTCTTTATGATGAATGTTGGATTAAGGCTATGCAGGAGGAACTTGAACAAATCACAATGAATGATGTATGGTATCTTGTGCCAAGACCTAACCGTACAAATGTTATTGGTACTAAATGGTTTTTTAAATATAAAAGTAATGAATAAGGTATACTAATAAGGAGCAATGCTAGGTTAGTTGCCCAAGGATACACTAAAATTTAGGGTATAGACTTTGACAAAACATTTGCTCCTGTAGCTAGACATGAATCTATTAGATTGCTTTTGGCTATTTCATGCCTCATAGTCTTCAAACTTTTCCAAATGATTGTTAAATATGGCTTTTTGAATGAAATTTTGAACTAAGAAGCCAATGTTGAGCAACCTCAAGGAATTGAGGATCCTCATTGTCATAATTGTGTGTAAATTGAAAAAGGCTTTAAATTGAGCACCTCATTCTTGGTATGAATATCTACCCCAATTTCTCATTCTTAAAGGTTAGCGACGAGGGGGAGTTGGCAAAACTCTATTCATCAAAGATAATGATTCTCACATTATTATTGCTCAAATATATGTTGATGACATAGTTTTTGGTTTTTCTTCTAATCTTAAAATGAAAGAGTTTGTGAAGCAAATGAAGGGTGAATTTGAGATGAGCGTCGTAGGAGAATTGACCTACATTCTAGGGTAACTGGTCAAACTAACCGATGAAGGGATTTTTATCTCTCAGAGTAAGTATGCAAAACATTTGGTTCACAAGTATGGGTTGGATACAATGAAACATGCAAAAACATATAATGCTACAACTTTTAAGATGACCAAAAATGAAATAGGAGTTATGGTTGATCCCACAGTATACAAAAACATGATAGGTAGCACCTTATACCTCACGACTAGTCATTTTAACATTTGTAATAGTGCAGGTGTTTGTGCCAGGTACCAAGGGAATCCTATGGAATTCCATGTATCAACAATTAAGCATATTATCCGTTATGTGAGTGGCACACTTGAGTATGGTCTCTGGTACTCAAGAGAAACAAACTCTAATCTTGTTTGCTTTAGTGACGTTGATTTGGCAGGAAACACTGATGAGTGAAAAAGCACAAGCGGTGGATGCCTATACATGGGGAATAATTTGGTGTTTTGGCATAGGATGAAGCAAAATTCTATTTCCTTGTCTACTAGTGAGGTTTAATATATAGCAGCAGGAAGTTGTTTTACTCAACTGCTATGGATGAAATAAATATTGTCTGACTATGAGATCAGTATGGAAACCCTAATAGTTTTTTATGAAAATAATAGTGCAATAAATATATCAAACAATCTAGTTCAACACTCTAGAACAATGCACATTGATGTTAGACATTATTTTATCATGTAATTTGTGGAAAATAAAACATTAGTTTTAGAATATGTTGAGGCTACAATAAAAATTGTTGATATTTTCAGTAAAGCTCTTAATATAGTTAGGTTTGACTCTCTTAGAATATCTTTGGGATTTTTTTCTTCAATATAAATATATTTCTGTCTTGTCATGTCCTAGCAAAGTGTGTGCTCGTTTCTAGTGTACTTATTCCAGATCTTGAGATTCTTCCAAAATTATGGATAGTAGTTTGTTACTATTTTTTGTTCGATTAGATAGTTAGAAATTTGTTCATATTTTTCAAAATATTAAAAACAGTCTTATTTTTCAAAATATTTTCTTTTACAAAAGTTGATGTTTGGTCATCTCAAATATCCCTTTGATTTTCTTCTCGGGCTCTAATATAGAAAAGAGCTACCAACTCTAATGTGTGAAAGTCATCATTGAGTAAGTTAGAACTATGTAACTAAAATTATGTAGATGATACAATACTAATGAAAATGGCTATCATTTTTGTAGTGTGAAAGCTTCAATTTTTGTTACAGAGTTGCAAAATATAAATATATATATAGAGAGAGAAGCTTGAGTTAATAAAAAAAAATATATACTTGCTCTTCTTACACTCACACGCGTATTGCCATTCTTGGAAAAATTAAAAGAGAGAAAATATTTTAAAACTAAAAAACACTTTTTTGAGTACATAAAAGAAATATTTATTCAAATATTTTTTCTTTTAATTCTTGAAAAATGTTAACTTATTTCTAAATAGATTTTTGAAAGCTTTAATTTAAATAGTACAAATTGTTGCAAACCATTATATTGGATTTCTTTCTCGTTATCATGGACATGTCACAAAGATTTTTGAGAACGAACTCAAGGACATCATTTTCGCAACTATATATATACATATTTATCTATTATAAAAATAGTCTAAATAAAAATAAGGGGCAAGGGGCTGATCGTTTCTTAGCTTTAGGGAATGGTTAATCAATTTGTTTTAATGCATTTACCCGACTATTTCTAAGACTTCAGACCATTAAAATCTACTAAGACATAGCTACTAATTTCAATACATTCATAAGAAATAACATATCTTTATTTAAAACCCAAAATATTGTGCAAAATACAAAGTAAGTATGAAATATAAAATACGGTATGGGTACCCATTGTTTAGTACATAAAAACATAAAAAAATATCACAACTTTAATCAAATGTTTAAAGAACTAAGTGCGAAAATACGTAAAGACATGAAACAAAAGACTTAAAAACAACGTCATCCTCGATCTTCCAGCAGTCCATTAATCCATTCATCCTCAATACACATGCCATGCTGGCATGAATCCTTCTCGCATTCCATATTCATTTTCCTGCATCATTCTAAAAGAAAGGAATGAGCCTGCCCAGCAAGGAAAATCTACTAACAATATATATCATAAATCATAAACATAAGACTATATCGAAAACATATACTATAAAACATATGACTATAAAAACGTATATCATATAAGACTAGAATATTAATGGCCATTAACTCATTAACATGGTATGTGATAAAACCATCTAGGTCCTTTGTCTACTAATCGAGGTAGGTTAGATCACAACTATAGTATATGATAACCCATCTAGGTTCTCTGTCTACAAATCGAGGTAGGGTAAATCATAACTCTAAACCATGAAAATGATAAAAATTCTTGGGGTTTGCTATCTAAGCAACTATAAGCCCCAAGTGACTACAAAACATATTTATACATACATATATCATAGCATAAAACATATCATAACATAAACATATAAACACATATAGTCTAACCTATTCGCCTTACAAAAAAACGGGATATGGAGACAAGAACAGGATTTTGGAACACTCCTGAAACCAATAGTAAGAATCGTGAGTTTCTAAAGAAAAGAGATGAAAAAGAGAACTAAACCATCCAAGTAGAAACTTACCAAAAACCTTAATGTTCAAGGAACTTATACACCTAACCAAGAATTATAAGCAAGAGTTAGGATTTGAAAGAAAATGGAATAAAAGAATTATGAAGAACTGAACTTAAGGATAGGAATACCTTGAATGATCTTATGACTTGATCTATACCTCGATACTGAAATAACACTCTATCTTACATCCCAAGTGTTTAGAAAAGGTTAGATTGGAAAAGCTTTTATGCCAAAACCCAAGTGTTTCTCTCTATAGTAATCTTAGAAGCTTGGAGGCTCTTAATAATGATTGAAGAATGAAGGAAATGGCTGAGTACTAGGTCATATTTATAAAGTTCAAGGAGTGAAACTAACCCCTTTTAATTTGAATAAATAAATGAATATAAGATAAAAAATATTTGAATTTTCATTCAGCAGATGCCTAGAAATCAGTCTAAATCGTTCAAAGGCAGATCCAAGTGGTCAAGGCTATTTTTAAATGTAAAAGCTCAAGCTTCCAATCATACATGCCAGGGGCGATATATCGCCTACACTGGGTGATATATCACCTAGAACTATATCCCGAGCCCCGTTCGTTCATTCGTACGAAGTCGACATATTTTTCGTATCTCGCGTAGGCGATATTTCGGCCCCTATAGCTGCGATATATCGGCATATGTTGATATAGCAAACACGTATTTGCACTATTTCAGCATATTTTGAATTGATTAAACAACATTTCCTGAGTCAAAACTTGATCCCAACAGCTGCTGGAAGGTTCTAGAGCTTCTAGATCTTCTTTTATTTACACTATTCATAAAAAAATTCTTAAATCCTGAATAAACATGATTATGACAAGTGCCACATTCTCAATAATTCTATCTAATCCTTAGGTTATAATAAATAGTATTTCTAAGACCAGCAATATTAATCAAACTTTATGTTATATTTAATACTTCTATACTATAGGTTAAACTTATAAAATCCATAATTGTTGCTATGAGTTTCCAACTAAGTCCCGGCTTGAACCAAAATCCACAGAAACTTACATACTAGAAACTACTACTAATTACTACTACTATCTAGCTAAGTAAAAATTCTGGGACACTACACATCTAACCCAAAATCCTTAAAGACTCCCTCAGACTCCTCTCCCTCACCGGATGTGCTGGCCAAGAAAGTAGTTGCAATGTCTGACACTGGAAAACTTGCCTCCTTGTCCAAGGTCAACTCTATTTATGTTTTTGATTCCCTTGATCCCTTTGGCTTCTCCTGCTACTATTTCAAAAGTTGCAAAGCCTGATGGTATTCTTAAAGATCCTCTGCCTTGTTCGTCTTCAGAAAAGGAGGATGAAGAAACTTCTACAGAATCTAAGTCCTTGGAATCTGATCATGAAGACATGGATCCCACTTAGCAATTAGATGTAAAGGTTGTTGATTCTGACTCAGCCAGTTAAAAAAAATGGTTGATTTTCCAAAATTTGTCTCCAAAAAGGTTGCAAAAGAAACACCATCAATTGCTCCATTCGTTGAGAAAAAGGCATGAATGAAGGAATCCCTTTCCTCCAACGATGCTACAAAGAAGCCCATGACTCATTCTACTCCCATAAAGATTAAAAAAGTTGGTGACACAATTAACTCTGGAGTTTCCACCCATGGTGTAAAATTTACCTATTTCTCATATGATTCTAATAAAAATATGAAATTATATTAAAATAAGGTCTTTATTTCTGAGAGGAAATTTCTCTGCTCGTAGGTTGTTTTGGATGATTAAACCTCTAGAAGATACTCATTTTCTAGGAACGATATAGGGGTTTGAGGGATTTGTACATAGAGTTGTAAGGGAGATCTACAATAATTTGTCCCCTGAAATTACTGACATTGACTCTTTCCTGTTTGAGAAAGTCTATGTCTGAGGAAATTTGTTCAAGCTTAGTGAGGGAGAGATTGCTCAGATTTTGGGTGTGAAAATTACTGCTTCTGTGATTGTTGAGATTTTAAAGGATGTTGTTGCATAGGAATTACTTGGTCAAAAATTTGAGTAGTCCATAAATACATCTCTTAATGTCACTCAACTCACTCACATATATGTTTTTCTGCATAAGTTTGCTAGTTTTAATTGCCACCCTACTACTTACACTACCACTATTTCCCAAGACCTTGCATTTTTTTTTTATAAAGTTGGTATAGGCCTTTCGATCAATCTACCTGGGGAGATCATGGGAAAGATTTTGTCTTTGACAAAATGACTAAAGCTGAAACAGTTTCTTGTGTTTTCGAGCCTTATTTACAAGATCCTCTCCTCTCAACATCCTCTTAAATATGCTGATGACAGCTCGTGTTCTGACCATCGCGTCCACTTATAGCTCTACTTCTCCTACTAATGCCCCTACGTGGGAACACAAATCATCTGCTCTAAAGGCTGCCATAAGGGTCATTCAATCCAACCAAAGCACCTATCTGTACAAGCTCACTGCCCTCACTGAGACTCAGCAAGTGCTACTCGAAAATGTGATTAGTGTTCGTGCTTCTCCACCAAAATCCATGAAATAATTTTCTCCCTCTTTCATTGTTTTTTTAAGACATTGAATATGTTTTTTTGTTTTATTTTGAAACTTTGGCCCCTTTGTTAGGAAAAAAGGGGGAGTAGAATGTTTTTCTTTGTGTTAGTTTGGACATTATTCTCAATGGAGAATTTTTTTTCTTTCGAAAAGCTACAATTCTCCCCTGTTTTGATGTATTGATTGAGTTCCATAAAAAAATTATTGTTGTATACAAAGTTGCCAAAAGGGGAAGATTATAAAATCCTAAAACTGGCTAACTTATTGTAGGCAATTTTTATATTTCTCAATCAATACTATTTAAGTCCCACAAAGTCAATTGTCAAATAATTAAAGATTTTTATGGTACAAATATATCATTGATTATTTCCTTATTTTTGTGATTTCAAACATGTCTATTTATACCACCTTGCAGGGAAACAATTATTTACATTAATGAGTTTTACTATGAATGTTTTCCATATTGATTCAGATAAGATCTTTATGATTTTGAAATCAAATATTGGTGGGTTGTTTCCTTTTCTTAAGTTTGTGTACGTACATATTGAGTTGTCTAGTTGCACAATTGGTTGAACAATCTGGCAGTCCATCATATTCGACATACTTTCCATTCATTGATATTCTCTTCCCTAATTTTGTGGGCTACGAAAGGTGGACTTTTGCAAGTTAAGAATAAAAGCTTTTGTAGCCAAGCAAAGTTTATCTCTTCACAGATTATGAATGTAATATGTATTTGAAGAGTGAGTTTGTATTTTGTAAGATTAAAAGTGGAAATACTTAGTCTTGTCTTTGAGTGCATGTTGCACTATTTTGGTGTAAAACACACCCTAATCTATTACTTTATAAAAACATTGCTCATCTCACATGCATTAGAAAAATACCATTTGAAGGAAAAGTTCTTTGGGGCCTTGATAAAATATGGAAATTTGGCACATTAGTTTGAAATAAAAATATTATGTCTTTATGCGGTATTTGAAAATAAAATAAAAACAATAAGTCCCACTAACGAAATTTGAAACATAATCCATAACATAATTTTCTTAATTATCCTTGTTGCTCATCTGGATGTCAGAACCTCCCACATCATGGTGCGTGCGAAGAATAATCCTAGGACACCCAGTGTCAAACATGCCTAGACGTCAAACATGCTTAGATCGTTATTCATTCATAGGAGACCCAGTGTCAAACATGCCTAGACGTCAGAACCTCCCACATCATGGTGCGTGCCAAGAATAATCCTATTGCCTACCTGAAAGGGGAAAAGTAAGGGGGGGGGGGGGGGGAGCTAAAAGCCTGTAAGGAAGTACAAACAATTCAACATTATTCAAGAAAGCACAAGGAAAACATATTCGTATTGTAAACTCATGGAGAAACATATCATATTCATACTCATAAATCATAGTCATAATCGTAATCATAATCATACATCATAATCAAACATCATGTGGTCATGGCACCCTTATTGTTCATGTCACATCATGAGGTAACCAGCAAAAGCATAAACTAGTAAGACCTCTATGAGGTAAACAGGATCTCATGTCCTCGAATAATTTCGGCGCGTCCACCTTATGAGTTATGTCATATCCTTTGTAATTCCTTTGCTGTGTCGCGTTCAGTATGCTAACAACCTACTGCTTTTACATACAACATACAAGCATGCAAAACAACAATTCATAACATAATGTAATACCTCATACTTTCCATAACACTTTTGCTTTTGCAACACAACAAGTCATACATTTCATAAAATAATTCATAGAAAATTATAACTAACTTCCTTACCTAAGGTCTAAGCAAAAGTAAAGTGCTGGTACATTACAACGAGCCCATAATAATAATTAAACGTTCATTTTTAAAATCACGTAAGAATACACATGCCCAACATACATACTCCACGTGTGCATGAGCCATGCACACGTGGCACAAGTTGCATTATAATTCTATTCACACAACAACTACATAAAATCATAAAGAATGATGTCAATTCTAACAATTAATCTCTCATGGTTACAAAACAAAACTTATACAGAATAATGCCAATTCTAACAATTAATCCTTCATGGTTACAAAACAAATCTCATACGTTTTAATAATAGGTGTACGTTTGAATGTAAAAATTCCCTTGCATGTAACATGCATACGTGAGAGTGTTCTTAAAATTAACCATGAAGTTGATAACTGTACTTGTTCATTTCATAGTTATTTTCTTAAAAATTCAGCAATTATAAAATAATTTGGCACATAAATTACTACTTCATTTTCCCTTTAAATCACATATTTGTCATTCATTAGCTTTTTTCTTTTTTTTTGCATAAAATAATAATCTCATTTATTATTTAATAACAATTAAAAGAATGTGACAAAATTTGTAGTTACTTAATGTTATTAATAAAATTCTTTGATCACCTTTAGAAAAAAATTTAATTGAGAAAATACATATTTAAAGTGTATAAAATTACATTTATCATATACATAGCCTAAGTTTTACTTTATTTGACATATGCTTTACTTATTTTATTTAAAAGATATTTTCTCCAAATAAATCAAAAGTTCCAGCAAGCTTTTTATTTAATTAAAATCACATAATTTGCTTAAAAATGCTCATAATTCTTTTTATCAATTTAACATTTTATCGTACCATGTTTCTACATTTTGGACACCTTATGGTCGAAACCTATATAGCATAATAACATGAAAATGCTACAATCATCCACATGCTCATTGCTCAGTGATTTAAAATAAAATAAAGAACAAAAACAAACACAAAACCCCCTTTTTCTTTTATACCCTTGGCTGAATTATACACATAATAAATTAACAAAATAACTTCAGAAATTTATAATTCTTTTTATCCAACACATCAAAAGATAATTAAAAAAAGATTAAAACAACAATTAGAACCTAAATCCCTATAGTTGGCCAAAACCTATAACATGGTAACATACATCAATTTTTTTTTTTATCAATATAAGAGTAGAATTAATAACAACAAAAAAACAAAAATGAAACAACCATAGAACATTTTATTCACCCCTTGGCTAAAATACATGCATGACAATACCCATTGATTTTTCTCCAAAATAAACCTAGCATGTTTCTATTATTAGCTTTGCATACTTTCAAATGATCACTAAAATCAAAACACTATGGCAACATAAACATAGGATCCCCACAAGGATTTTCGAAAACCCTAGATGCAATATCAAAACAAATGTGTTCATGTTTCTATTATCAACATTAAATCAAAATAATAAAAAACAAAATCACCTATACTCACAATCATTTTAATACACCCTAGGCCGAACCCCATAGGCATCAAACAATATTCAACCCTCCAGAACCCATAAACAAAATCCTTATCATGTTTCCATGGGTTTGATAGAATATAAATACATGAGGAACAACCATCAACACATATATATAAAAAAAAACAAAACAACAACCAACAATCAAAATAACAACATAGCAAAACAAGGCTAGAGATCAATTATCTCCTTCGATAGTAATCAAACTCATAAAGTTGATTCTCCTTTTTGGCACCTATGATTTTATAACACTAAAAGGAAGAGAAAGAAAAACAAACACTTAGAAATTGAGGAGAAGACCAAGCCTTAAGAATCAAACCAAACCAAACAAGGTCATGCCTATGGAGATTCGAACCCCTCCTCTTTTCTTCTTCTTTTTCTTCTTCCTTGCCCTTGCTCGTGCTCTCTCTCTGTCTCTCTTCTTCTCTCTTATTCACGAAAACCACCAAGAACTTTTCAAGCTCGCATGTTCCCCTTATAAAGCCCTTATGACTGAACCCCAGAGCTAGGAAAAGAAAAGGAAATTCCCAAATTTAATATCCCCTTTATTTTTCCCATTAATTCACAAATTTTCACTCATAATACAAATGGTAGACTTTCCTCATTTTCCTTCATTCCCTACTTAAGTATACTTCTCCCAAAATATAAACATGTCCACCATAGTTTCTCCACTAGCCTCACACGCCACTCCTCCTCACTCCACTCAGCCAAGGATGGCCTTTTCAAATTTCATTTTTCAAATTTACTAACTTTCCAATAGCACGTAAGAATCTACTAATAATATTTCCTCTTTATTCACTTATTTTCTCTTTTTAAAATAAAAATAAATAAATAAAAGAAAAGTACATTATGCATAGAAAAGTGATACATGCACACCATGCATACCATGCACATGCACACACACAAGTGCTCAAGTGTATCTCTACTAACCATGCACCTTGGTGCACACAACTAAAATTCATGAACTTACAAATTTAAATAATTAAATAAAACGACTAAAAAATTTTAATTCACATAATTTCTACCAAAAAATTCAAACGAGTAAAAATAAATTCCTATCACTTAAAAATTTATAATAAAAATAAAGCATACAAATTAAATAAAAGAAATTGTGCGCTGCATTTTAATAGTCTTTAGGATTCAATGTATTATGTCCATAGTAATAGGAAGAAACCATCAAGGTCTTTGGGAGGAAGAAAGCATCAAGGTCATCGGGAGAAGAGCTAATCAAATATTTCTTTAGGAGGAAGAAAGCAATCATTAATCATCGAAGGAAGTTCGAATGAAGAGTTCATTCTTGTTGTAACAATATTGGTGTTGAAATACAAAAGAGTGTGAGAACATTTATATAGAGTGCGAAAACATTTATATAGAGGGAGTCTAATCTTGTATAAGTCATTACATTTATATTTGTGAACTTTACTTATAAGTTTTCTTCTAGGAGCGTGACTCCGTGGGCTAGGCCAACCGAACCATGTAAACATTTGTTGTGTTGTTTTTTAGGTTCTTGTGATTATTATGTTTTAATTTGATTCATTAACATTGTAACATGATTAATCAGATAGTGTGTTTGATTCATCTTCTTATTACATATCCACAATTAAAATAAGTAGTTAATTCACCACAAAAAAAGGGCATTTACATCTTTTATTATGCTGGCTTCACTTCGGTTTTCGCTTAAATTTGTAATCATAATATTTCAGGGCAAAGTAAAAAGTATATAAAAATCAAAGTGAAATGTAGGCTTTCTACTTCGGTTATTATGTAAAAACCGATGTAGAAAGTGTAACGTCCTGCATTTTCGGGTACCTTTAAACGACTCGGGTCGTGATTTTTGTCCCTGAGTTAAGAATAATATTTTAAATAATATTATATTTGTTTGGAAATTATTCCATGAGTTATTGCTATCCAAATTAAGAATTTTGTGATTTAAAAGTCAAGATAAGACTTCCGGTCGTAGACCGACACAAAAACCCTGATAGGGTAAAAATCTCTGAAAATAAAATGAAAAACTATGGCAAATATATTTTGGGCATAAAATAAATTCATAAAAATTAAAGTTTGGTCAAAAATAATAACCTAAGGAAAAATGGAAATTTTAGGGTATTTTGTGTTAAATGCCTAATTTTACCGAAATGGGGAATTTTATTCCATGAATGGAGCTTAGGTTAAATTTTATTGTGTGATTAATTAAATTAACATTTAATTTAATTATTTAGTGTTATGTTTTATGTTTAAAACTTAATAAGAGTTAAAAAGGTATAGAAAGTCAATTTCGACTTTTCTTCTCAGGAAATATTGTTTCACCTTTATAAGAAAAATATATATAAAACATAAATAAAATTCAAAGGGTGGCCGGCCATGTGAAGATTTAAAATGGTGTGGACCAAAATTGATTACTTTTAATCCCTTTTATTTAAAAATTTGAGATAAAGTCAAGTGGACAAGTTGATAGAAAAGCAGTTAAGTGTTTTGTAAGGAATCAAAACCCCAAGGGTTTTGTAAGAAACCCTAAAACAAAACATGTTTTGAGCTGTAAGTTCCAAGGGGAGAAGCCGCCACTGTATATTGATTTTGTAAAATTAAATTATACTGTGATGTTGTTGAGATTGAGTACAGAAAATTGAGCTTTTGAAACACTAAAAAATGTTTACAAATGAGTAAGTTATGCTATTTCAAAATTTAGGTAAAAAGAAGTTTTTTCATATTCTTATTTTCGTAACCAAGTTTGGACAGCCACTGTATAGGGAAAATGAACCAAGTATTTCTAGAATTTTGTGGACATATTTTTTACATAACCTAGTATTCCACTGTAAAATTTAGTAAGAAAATATTGAACGGTTTGAAAGTTATTAACTGTCAAATAAGGTCATTTTTACCTCATTGTTGGAAAATGATTTCTCCAATAAAAAATGCTCATTTTCACCTAAGATTTTACAAATACTTAAATGGAAAACCAAAAATGGAATTGGGAAATTTTGGTAACAATTGGGTAAGCAAATTTCAAGGTATGAACTAACGAAGTTAAAAATGTGAAAAATAGGCTTTTCACACTTAGTGTAAAAATGAGATTTTGGTACATAAGGTAAAAAGTAAAATATTGCTTATTTCAAGATATAAACTTGGTAGTTCTTGAAAACATATTTTTACTAAAATTACCACTTTGAGTTTAGTGTGAATTATTTTAATTAAAGAATTTTTATTCTTTTTAAAAATAAGAGGTTTAATTTATTAATAGTTAATAAATTAAAAGAGGGTTTAAAACCCTATATTTTGATAAAATAATTAAATAAATTACTTTTCTAGTAAGTAAAATTGATTAATTGATTTTGGAAAAATTAACTAGTCAAGAGAAATTTTTAACGGTTTTCCAAATTAAGACAAATTAGGAAAATTTCTTAAAACGGTTTTAGAGATTAAAATCTTAAGAAAAATAAAAGGGAAAGTAAGAGTTTATGTTCTTTAAAATTAATGAAGGAGTTTATTAGTATTTTCTCGATATAATATCGGCTAAAATCTTACATATTTTAACCGCTTGTAGAAAGTACGAGTTAATAACGATACCTTGAAAGAATAAGATTTTTAGCGGATTGGGGGAAAATAATATTGTGATACCCGAGCCTAGGTATTGAAACCTTAGGATAGGTCTCCCCGAGACAGAGAGTGTAGTCTCAAATATTTTTGTATGAATTTCCTTAATGGGTTTGAAACCAAATAAGGATCATAAATCCTTACAATTGATTTGAAGATACCAAAGTTCCCAAAATAATAATAAAAATGAATTATGTGCCATTATTAATCTGAGTATACTGTATGGATAACTACAGTATTGGCTAAGCGTAACTGGACTGAACGTTGGAAGGTGAAAACCTGCTTAGTGCTAAGGACTCCAAGTAAGTCAACTTATATTGTATGGCTGCAACATGAAACGATTATTGCATTGTATGTTAGTATAGGGATACATGCACATACATAGACTGTCATAGAAAGTTGCTTAGAGATGTTAGTCTAGTAGGTGCTGATTTAGAAAATATGAACGGTAGATATCCTACATATCCTAGACGGTTGATCCCTGTCACACTACTTGATTTTATTATGTCCGGGTCATTACCGGGACGAGTGGCCAAGAGGTGAGGATTAGCTGGTTAAACCTAGGGGCGCCAAAATAAATGAGACCTAGGGGCCCTCATGCTTAATAATCAATGAACAGTTAGAACCCAAGCAAATGCTTTAATAAGTTATTCCCAGATAGCAGCCGTGAATATTGGCCATTCAGTGAGAGTGCCTATAATAATAGGGGTTGCCAAGTTTGAGTGAGGCTGAACACCCTAGGGGCATCTGCTCACCAGCACCACTGGTTAACATAGAAGTCTCTGTAAAACCGTGTAAACTCGATTTCACTATTGGATATGAAGTGATGCCCTAGGTAACGTGATAATTACCCTTGATGGAGATATTTATTGGATAGATCTTAGTGTTGAGCCTCGATTCTCTCTTATAGATTAGCATTTATGTTGGAAGGCGTGTTATGCCCGAATTACTGGAAGTTGTCGAGCATTGATCTCAAATTATATTGTGATATGATATATATGCTTGCTTTGGGATTTTTTCTGAGTGCAGGGATATATTTGTTCATAAGATATAGTTGTGATATGATATATCTACTTGCTCTATGATTTTTCTGTGTGCAGGGATATATTTGTCCTGCCATTGCAAATTCCAAGAAAGGACGTCTACCGTCCTGCCATGGAATTCATCTCCCAAAGAAGCAGTCTCCCAAGACTCCTGAAGAGGATGATGCAATGAGAAAAGTTCCTTACGCATCTGCAGTTGGAAGTCTGATGTATGCCATGTTGTGTACTAAACCATATATCTACTATGCAGTGGGAGTAGTGAGCAGGTATCAGTCAAACCCAGCACCGGAACATTGGATAGCATTTCAGCATATCCTAAAGTATTTGAGACGGACTAAGGATTATATGTTAGTCTACAAGGGTGGTGTTCTGAACCCTGTAGGCTACATTGATTCAGATTTTCAGGCTGATGTCGATGACAGGAAGTCTACTTCTGGAATGGTGTTTGCTCTTTGGGGTGGAGCTGTGATTTGGAGAAGTGTAAAGCAGTCTGCAATCTCAGATTCCACCATGGAGGCTAAGTACATAGTCGCGTTAGAAGAAGCTAAGGAAATAGTCTGGCTAAAGAAGTTCTATTCGGATCTGGGTGTTATTCCAGAAATGGATAAACTGCTTGTGTGGTTTTGGGACAATACAGGAGCGATAGCCAACTCAAAAGAACCTCGAAGTCACAAGAGGAGTAAGCATATAGAAAGGAAGTATCACATTATTCGAGAATATGTGGCCAAGGGAGATGTGAAGGTTATGAAGATTGCAATTGAAGACAATCTTGCGGATCCGTTTACAAAGACAGTACTAGAAGCTACATTTGATAAGCATATCAAGGAAATGGGATTAGTAGAATTAAGGCATTAGTTTCAATTAGTGCAAGTGGCAGTTTGTTGCGGTTTTATGCCCTAATTAAAACCCAAATTCTTTGTATTCTCATTATATTATCAATAAAAGAATAGAAATCATTTTTTGACTTGGTCAATCACTTTGCTCACATATTTTATTTTCATGATTATTTGTTTAATATAAACTTCTATTAAATTGCGAGCATATAGCTAATGGTATTTATAGTGACGTACTCATAGTGGAATATAAATATGATTATATGTTCAAAATAAGTTAGTCCTAGGATTAGTCAGTGCACATGATTTACACTAACTTGCCAATCTATGATATGATCTACTTACACATTACAGTGTTATGTTCTTTCTAGAACATTAGCAAAGTAGATAAGATCGGATGTATTTGTTACATCAGACAGGACCGATATTGACAATTGATAAGACAAGTAAACATACTGTTATTATCTATTCTAGTCATATCATATAGGTGACCATAGGTCAATTCAATCTCAATTTTGAGTTGTTAGTGTTCTAACAGATTGTATTATTTGAGTTCTTTGACTTGTTTGTTACCAGCTTACCCTACGGACTAGCCCATACTTACGTCTTGGGAACTCAGTAGTATAATTGAGTGGGAGTGTTAATCATAGATATGAACATCTATAGCTTCTGATGAAGTAGTGAAACGATGGTTTCCTTTTAATTTATTTCAAGGTGTTAAATGATAGAAATCTCATGTCAGTAATTAAATTAGTTTAATGAAATATCATTTACAAGAAACCAAGTGTTTTAAGGATAAAATACAATGAGGGGTAAAACATTATTTTAGTCCTATCTCATTGTAGACCGTCTACAGAGGATTGAGTGACAATTATGGTTGTAACAATGGATAATTAATAGCATATCTATATTTGTTATAGAGCGTTCTATGAATTCAAGAGTGCAATTCCGAGTCTATAGTGGAGTCACGAGGAAGACTCGGAATTAATAAGTTAGTAAATTTATTTGTTAGATTTATGATAACTTATTGGAGCTTGATTTCATAGGCCCATGGTCCCCATTGTACCTTGGATAAAATCATCTAGATAGTCTCAATTAATTGATTTAATTATCTATTAGAATTATCAAAGTTGACCAGGTCAATTTTGGATAGTTTCCAAGTGTTGTGTAATTTTGAGAATAAAAGAGAAATTATGGCAGATTTATTAATTAAGATAAATTGGTATCTAAATTAATAAATAAGTTTAAATCAAGGTTCAAAAAATAAATAATTAATTTGATAAAGGATTTAAATAATTATTTAATTAATTAAATCAATAGAAAATAATACATGCCTTGTTTTTATGTCCAATGGGCTTATAATCAAATGGGAAATTTCACGAGCCTAAAGCCCATGATAATTTCGACCTAGAGCTTTAAAATGGCTATTATTTATTGATTTTTTAATTAAATTAAATGGCCTAATTGAGTCTATAAAAGGAGGACTGCTTAGAGAGAAGTCAAAACACAAGTTTAATCACTGGTTTTCTGATAGTTTTAGATTCTCTCTAAACACAAGTCATTTTCTAAGCCTCTTTGTTATTTTCTCTTCTTCTCTCTATATCTATCTCATGTGTTGAGAATTTCCCACACTTGTCTAGGTGATTCTAAATATACATTGGAAAACTGTTAAGAAAATAGAAGATTGGTTCAGTTTCTTGATAATACTCTGCGACAGAGAGGATACAAGAGTTAGAGAAACTAAAGGAAGGACTCTTTAATTCCGCTATGTATACTATAAGTATTCTATTCATTGTTTCTCTTTAAATTCAATTTTAGAAACATGTTTTAGGCTATATTGTATTAATTTGTTTAATATTAGATATACATGAAAAAAAATAAAGATCATGATAAGCTTTCCTAACAGGAGGTACATTCCCAACAACCCCTGGATAGTTTAAGACCAATCAGAATGGCCCAAGGGGAAGGTTCAACGCGAGGTTCGGCCAGAACTTGGGGCGAACAAATAATCCAAGAGGCAGAAGACCGATTTTTTAGGGAAATAACAAAGAAAATGGGGACCTCCCAATCAGGCAATGGCTAGTCACAACAAACAAACAAGATGTGATTTTGAACAATGGCCACTGTGCAACAAGTGTAACCGACGCCATCGGGGCGAGTGCGGGGTATGTTTTAACTGTGGAAAGTCGGGGCACTTTGCTAAGGATTGCCAAATGCCAGCCAAGGGCAATGGAAATTGGAGCTCTGCCTCGAGTTTATTCTCTTACACAAAGCGACAAAGGAGCTAACCCATCTGATATGGTGTCAGGTCAGATTTCAATCGCCCAAACCTCGGCATATGCATTAATCGATATTCGTGCATCACATTCTTTTGTATCTGCATCCTTTGTGGAAAAATTAAATAGAAGTCCTGAGCCTATGCCTGTTATTTATGGGGTACCCTTGCCTTCGGGAGAGGATATGCTGGTGCGGACATGGGTTAGAGCCGTACCAGTTTGGGTTAAAGGTCGTGCGCTGATAGTGGATCTGTTAGTCTTGGACCTACATGAATACGATGTCATATTTGGGATGGATTGGTTAACCAAATATGGAGCTGTTATCAATTGCAAGCGTAGAAAAGTGATCTTCACCCCAATAGGAGAAGAACCATTCGTGTTCAAGGGTACATCAAGAGAAAGGAAGTGTCCCATGATTTCTGCGATGAAGGTAAGAAAAATGTTGAGTGATGGATGCATCAGTTTTCAGGAAAACATAGTGGATAAGGATAAAGAGACGAATCAACAACCATCTGATGTACCCGTTGTGTGCAAGTTTCTCATAGTATTTCCTGAAGATCTCCTAGGGATTCCACCAGACCCAGAGATTGTGTTTGAGATAGAGTTGATTCTGGGAACTGCGCCAATCTGAAAGACTCGTTATAGAATGGCACCAGTTGAAATCAAGGAGTTGCAGTCGCAACTGCAAGAATTACTAGACAAGAAGTTTATAAGGCCAAGCCATTCTCCGTGGGGAGCCCCGATCTTATTCGTGAAGAAGAAAGACGACTCGATGAGAATGTGCATTGGCTATTAGGAGCTGAACAAAGTGACGATATTTTAGATCAATTACAAGGGGCGCCAGTATTTTCCAAAATAGACTTGCGATCAAGCTATCATCAGCTCAAGCTTAAGGAGCAGATATACCAAAGATGACCTTTAGAATGCGCTACGGTCACTATGAGTTCTTAGTTATGTCCTTTGGACTAACCAATCCGTCTGCAACATTCATGGATCTCATGAATCGAGTATTTTGCGAGTATTTGGATAAGTATGTCGTCGTGTTCATTGATGATATTCTAATATACTCAAAAAGCCAGGAAGAGCATGAAACACATCTGGAACTGGTCCTATAGTGTCTGCGAGACGAAAAGCTTTACGCTATGTTTTCAAATTCTGAATTCTAGCTAGAGAAAGTAAGTTTCCTAGGGCACATAGTGTCGGGAGATGAAATTTCAGTAGATCCCGCCAAAATAGAAGTTTTCTTAGGTTAGCGGGATATTTCTAGCGATTTGTTAAAGGATTTTCCAAAATAACCGCACTAATGACTATCCTCACCTGCAAAAAAATAAAATATGAATGGGCTGACAAGTGTGAGAAGAGTTTTCAGGAGCTGAAAATAAGATTGATGACTGCCCCAGTTCTGACAATCCCTAATGGCACCGAGGGATATAATATTTATAGCAATGCCTCAGGCCGAGAGTTGGGAGCAGTGCAGATGCAGCATAGAAAAGTAATTTCTTATGCTTCTCGACAGCTAAAGAATTACGAGAAAAACTATCCCACTCATGACCTGGAGCTTGCAGCAGTGTTTTTTGCACTAAAAATATGGAGGCACTACCTTTACGGGATACACTGCAACATCTACACTAATCACAAAAGCCTGAATTATTTCTTCACTCAGAAGGAATTAAATATGAGACAGCGACGATGGTTGGAACTGATTAACGACTATGACTGCAAAATTCTGTACCACCCGGGAAAAGCAAACAAGGTGACAGATACATTGAGTTGACAACCAAGTTCTTACGTGATGACAGTGAAAGAGATTTCGTCGCAGTTACAAGCCGACCTTGCTACCTTTGATTTAGAGATAGTAGTTAATAAATTGGCTAACCTCTCTATTGAGCCTACCATTATTGAAGCTATAAAAGGAGGGCAGTTAGTCGATCCTTGGGTTCAAGGATTGATGCACAAAGTGAGGAACAAGGGGCAACCAGGATTCCATATCTTCGAAGATTGAGTGTTGGGGTTTAAGGGCAGAATATGTGTTCCGGACGATGACGAGATCAAGAAGCAGATCTTTTTCGAGGGACATAATGCTCCTTATGCCATGCATCTGGGTACCACAAGCATGTACCATGACTTGAAGAATTACTTTTGGTGGCCTGGGATGAAAAAGGAGACGGCAGAATATGTGGCACGCTGCTTGACTTGTCATCAGACAAAGGCCGAGCATCAATGGTCAGCCGAATTGTTACAACCCTTAGAAATTCCAGAATGGAAGTAGGAGATCGTCACTATGGACTTTGTTACAGCTCTACCAACCACTCCCAAGGGGCACAGTGTCATTTGGGTTATCATAGATAGGCTGACTAAGTCTGCTCATTTCTTGCCGATCAAGGTAACTTATGGGGCGCATAAGTTAGCAGATATTTACATTGCAGAAATAATGAGCCTACATGGTGTACCCAAATCCATTGTATCAGATCGCGACAGACGTTTTACCTCTACATTCTGGAATAGAATTCAAACAAGGTTGGGTACTAAATTGAAGTTCATCACTTATTTCCACACGTAAACAGACGGTCAAAGCGAACGAACAATTCAGACCCTGGAAGATATGCTAAGAGCATGCGTGCTCAATTTTCAAGGGTCCTGGAATGAGAAGCTTCCATTGATAGAGTTCGCTTACAATAATAGCTATCATGATTAAATCAAGATGGCTCCGTATAAGGCTTTGTAAGAAAGGAAATGACGATCTCTGATTCATTGGCATGAGACCGATGAAAGAAAGTTTCTCGGATCGGATGAGGTTGATCAGATTACCGAGGAAATCTGACAGATAAGGCAATTCTTCCAAACTTCAGTTGATCGACAACACAAATATGTCGACCGACATAAGAGACCCTTGGTGTTTGAGGTTGGCGATAATGTGCTGCTGAAGGTAGCTCTGCTACGAGGGGCTATGCGATTCGAGAAGAAAGGAAAGCTTAGCCCAAGGTTCGTTGGACCTTTTAAAATCATAGAGAGGATCAGGGAAGTAGCTTATCGTTTAGCTCTTCTGCCTGCCCTGTCTAAGGTGGATGACGTGTTCCATGTATCCTTCTTGAGAAAATACATGCACAATCCCTCGCACGTAATCAGCTATGAGCAACTGAGCATGGATCCTCAACTCGTCTATGAGGAAAACCGGTGATGATTCTAGACAGAAAGGAAAAAGTTTTGAGGAATAAGACGGTGTCGTTGGTAAAGGTGCAATGGTGTAACCATGGAATTTAAGAGGCAACCTGAGAAAGAGAAGACAAGATGAGGGAACCTGGCAACCAGGGAGTGTAACGTCCTGTGTTTTCAGGTACCTTTAAACGACTTGGGTCGTGATTTTTGTCCCCAATGTAAGAATATTATTTAAAATAATAATATATTTGTTTGGAAATTATTCCATGAGTTATTGCTAGCCAAATTATGAATTTTGTGATTTAAAAGTCAAGATAAGACTTTCGGTCCTAGACTGACACAAAAACACTAATCGGGTAAAAATCTCGGAAAATAAAATGAAAAACTATGGCAAATATATTTTGGGCATAAAATACATTCATTAAAATTATAGTTTGGTAAAAAATAATAACCTAAGGAAAAATGGAAATTTTAGGGCATATTGTGTTAAATGCCTAATTTTACCGAAATGGGGAATTTTATTCCATGAATGGACCTTAGGTTAAATTTTATTGTGTTATTAATTAAAGTAAATGTGAGAGACATTGAATTTAATTATTTAGTGTTAATTTTTGTGTTTAAAACTTAATAAGAGTGAAAAAGGTATAGAAAGTCAATTTGGACTTTTCTTTTTACGAAATATTGTTTCACCTTTATAAAAAAATATATATAAAACATAAATAAAATTCAAAGGGTGGCCGGCCATGTGAGAATTTAAAATTTTGTGGACCAAAATTGATAACTTTTAATCCCTTTAATTAAAAAATTTGGGATAAGGTCAAGTGGACAAGTGGGTAGAAAAGCACTTAAGTGTTTTGTGATATTTTGAAGAGTTTTGTGAGCCATTCTAGCCCCAAAACCGACCACACCTCTCTCCCATTCACTCTCATCTGATTTTTGAAGACTCTCTCTAGTGTTCTCTCCATTTTCAACCCCAAGAACACCAAGAAAACTTGGAAGCGAAGTCTTGGTCTCGGAAGGGTTTTCCCTAAGGTAAAGTTTCATTAATCTAGACTTTTTTCAAGTATTAATCATAGAGTTTCAAATAGCTAATTAACTATGTAGTTTGGGGAACTTGGTTAGGGTTTTTGAAAGATTTTGAAGGAGCCAAAGCTAATAGGAATGTCCAAACCTTAAGCAAGAACAACAAGAGGTAAAAAGTTTACTTTTGATGATTTTTGTTGTAGGGTTTTTAGTTTTAAGCATTATT
Source organism: Humulus lupulus (assembly GCF_963169125.1). Taxonomy (NCBI): domain Eukaryota; kingdom Viridiplantae; phylum Streptophyta; class Magnoliopsida; order Rosales; family Cannabaceae; genus Humulus; species Humulus lupulus. The sequence goes on from NC_084797.1 coordinate 50,020,042, forward strand.
TTGGATATTTAATGCTTAAAGTTTCTTATTGGTGATGTATTAAGGTTATGGTAGTTGTTTTATAAATTTTATGATGCTTGTGTATTGATTTTTGAAAATAGGAATCAAAACCCCCAAGGGTTTTGTAGGAAACCCTAAAAAAAAACATGTTTTGAGCTGTGACTTACAAGGGGTGATGCAGCCACTGTATATTGATTTTGTTAAATTAAATTATACTGTGATGTTGTTGAGATTGAGTACATAAAATTGAGCTTTTGAAACACTGAAAAATGTTTACAAATGAGTAAGTTATGCTATTTCAAATTTTAGGTAAAAAACTTTTTTTTCGTATTCTTATTTTCGAAAACAAGTTTAGACAGCCACTGTATTGGGAAAATGAACCAAGTTTTTTCTACAATTTAGTGGACACATTGATGGTATAACATAGTATTCCACTGTAAAATTCAGTAAGACAATGTTGAATGGTTTGAAAGTTATTAACTGTCAAATTTGGAAAAAAATAAGGATTTGAAAATAAGGTTATTTTTACGTCATTGTTGGAAAACGATTTCACCAATCAAAAATGCTCATTTTGACCTAAGATTTTAGAAAGACCTAAATGGTATACCAAAAATGGAATTGGAAAATTTCGGTAATAGTTGGGTGAGTAAATTTCAAGTTATGAACTAACGAAGTATGTAGTTAAAAATGTGAAAAATAGGCTTTCACACTTAGTGTAAAAATGAGTTTTTGGAACATAAGGTAAAAAGTAAAATTTTGCTTATTTCAAGAAATAAATTGGGTAAGTCTTGAACACATATTTTCACTAAAATTACCACTTTGAGTTTAGTGTGAGTTATTTTTATTAAAGAATTTTTATTCTTTTTAAAAATAAGAGATTTAATTTATTAATAGTTAATAAATTAAAAGAGGGTTTAAAAACCTATATTTTGATAAAATAATTAAGTGAATTATTTTTCTAGTAAGTAAAATTGATTAATTAATTTTGGAAAAATTAACAAGTCTAGGGAAATTTTTAACGGTTTTCCTAATTAAGACAAATTAGGAAAATTTCTTAAAACGGTTGTTAGAGATTAAAACCTTAAGAAAAATAAAAGGGAAAGTAAGAGTTTATTTTTTCTAAAAATAATTAATGAATTTATTAGTATGTTCTGGATATAATACCAGCTAAAATCTTACATATTTTAACCGCTTGTTGAAAGTACGCGTTAATAGCGATACCTTGAAAGAATAAGATTTTTACGAGATTGGGGGAAAATAATATTGTGATACCCGAGCCTAGGTATCGAGACCTTAGGATAGGTCTCCCCGAGACTTAGAGTGTAGTCTCAAATATTTTATATCAATTTCCTTAATGGGTTTCAAACCAAATAAGGATCATAAATCCTTACAATTGATTTGAAGATACCAAAGTTCCCAAAATAATAATAAAAATGAATTATGTGCCATTATTAATCCGAGTATACTGTATGGATAACTACAGTATTGGCTAAGCGTAACTAGACTGAACATTGGAGGGTGAAAACCTGCTTAGTGCTAAGGACTCCAAGTAAGTCAACGTATATTGTATGGCTGCAACATGAAACGATTATTGCATTGTATGTTAGTATAGGGATACATGCACATACTTAGACTGTCGTAGAAAGTTGCTTAGAGATGTTAGTCTAGTAGGTGTTGATTTAGAAAATATGAACGATAGATATCCTTCATATCCTAGACGGTTGATCCCTGTCACACTACTTGATTTTATTATGTTTGGCTCATTACCGGGACGAGTGGCCAAGAGGTGAGGATTAGCTGGTTAAACCTAGGGGAACCAAAATAAATGAGACCTAGGGGCCCTCATGCATACTTAATACATTAACGATTAGAACCCGAGCAAGTGCTCTGATAAGTTATTCCCAGATAGCAGCCGTGAATATTTGCCATTCTGTGAGAGTGCCTATAATAATAGGGGTTGCCAAGTTTGAGTGAGGCTGAGCACCCTTGGGCCAACTGCTCAACAGCACCACTTATTAACATAGAAGTCTCTGTAAAACCGTGTAAATTCGATTTCACTCTTGGATAAGTAATGATGCCCTAGGTAACGCGATAGTTACCCTTGATGGATATATTTATTTGCTAGATCTTATTGTTGAGACTCGGTTCTCTCTTACAGATTAGCATTTGTGTTGGAAGGCGTGTTATGCTCGAATTATTGGAAGTTGTCGAGCGTTGGTCTCGAATTACATTATGATATGATATATCTGCTTGCTCTGGGATTTTTCCAAGTGTAAGGATATATTTGTTGATAAGATATAGTTGTGATATGATATATCTCCTTGCTTTGGGATTTTTCTGAGTGCAGGGGTATATTTGTTGATAAGATATATATTTCTGAGTGCAGGGTTTTATCTGTTTATAGGAATTAATTTATCATTGGTTATCAGGCATGAACATATGTTTGCCAGGATGCTTTGCTTTCTTAAAATTGATTGTGTACGGTCTGGATGGATCCGGAACCCTAATTCTCTACATGCTTTTGTTTGAAAGTTGAACTTACTAAGCGTTTTTGCTTACCTAGTTGTTTCATGTTGTAGGTAAGAGCAAGGGCAAGGCAGAGCAGTGAGAGCCGGAGTCTACCTTGCAAATGTGCATGTGGACTAACCTTTTGGGAAGCCATTTTACTTTTGGAAATGTCGTGTAATTTTCCTAAACTAGGCTCACGCTACTCTTTATAAAATATGTTTGTAACTAAATGTTAAGTATAGACATACGACTTTTTAAAAAGTTTTTTTTATACGGGTTTTTGAGACATTTTGTTGAATGTAAACATTTATATTTCCACATTATCGAGTCTTGAAAATCCGGATTGTTATAGAAATTAGGGATTCTACGTCAGTTTTTTTATAATAACCGATGTAGAAAGTTGTGTACACTTCCTTGCTGGGCACTTTCTACTTTGTTTATTATGTAAAAACCGATGTAGAATCCCCACTTTCTACTTCGGTTTTTCCATAATAACCGAAATAGAATGCCCCCTCCCTATTTTTTTTGAAAAATTATTTATGATTATTTTAAAATGGCCTGATTCTTAATTTATATATATATATATTTGCACTGTTTTTTTAAATGATCTAATTATATGAATTTATAGTTATATATATTTTCGCAATTGGAATTAGTTATGAATTTTGTTTGAATAAAAATATGCTAACTTTCATTAATTAGAAATGTTATACATAACCATAAACACAAAGTACTTCAATAAGATAGCTAGCCTTAACATTAATACATTTACATAAAACTAAACTTAGAACTAAACGAACTCGTAAACAAAATAGGCTTACTAATAAATGTATGTCATCAATCAACCTAATCATTCGTGTTGGATTGACAAAAGGTCTGCAATCTCACAATATTCATTCTTCCCATCAAACTGTAAAATTAATAAATATCAATTAATTAATAACAATATTGATACCAAAATAAGTTATAAAAAATAAACTTACTTTTTCTTTTAGGGGTTCTATTGCATTCGATGCCGGTACAAGATCTCTAATGTACTTCAACACAAAAAAATCGCATCCAGGACTTTGTGGTTGTTTTGGACATGCAACATTGAATATCTTTGTAGAAGTGGCATGTAATTCATTGGAAGAAGCCTTATAATATGCACTATATACAAAGAAAAATTACAAAATCAATACATAGATGAATTGCCTGTAAAATCAATACAAACAAACACAATAGTCAAGCATCGATGAATCCATCATTATGAGGTTCTAGTCTTATCAAATTTTAAAAAAAATTGACAGAGTTTCCTATGTTTCTTTGGCATACCGTAATTTCATAATTACATATCAAACCAATACAATCAAACACAATAATAAAGCATAGATGAATCCATCATTATTAGGTTCTAGTCTTATAATTTTTTTTAAAAATGCGGTAGAGTATTCTCTGATTCTATAACATACCGTAATTTCATAATTACCTATAAAAGCAACACAAACAAACACAATAATCAAGCAGAAATGAATCAATCCTTATATAACCACAGCACGCAAATTTCCCAGAGCCTACTTCACTAATTTTCAAATATTACTTTCACTAAATCAAATCTGCATGATTTAATTACCTTATCTTTATACATAAATCTTGCAGTAATATAAATAAAATTAAAAAAATTCTAAGCTTCAATATTTCTCTTTTATTCACCTGAAATGAACAACAAAGTCACCACTCAATCGACAACCCTACTAAAACATTACTTACATAATTAGTAACTACATAATTAATTATCAATCCATTAAATAAAAAATAAACAAATCAAACTAGTTATAGAAACTAATGAACAACACATTTATCATCTTCAAGCTATTTCTTTTTTTCAAATATTAAAAAGCTAATTCACCTTGTCACAATTTCTAAAATTTACTAATATACATATATATATTTATAATCAAACAAATTTTTATCATAACATATTTTGAAAACCGAACCCTCGTTAATCGTACAACTAGAAATGGCATTTTTGGCTTTTGGGTTTCTACTTCAGAGAGGGAGATGAGGGAAATGAGGTCAAAGTGATGGGGAAAAGAGTTTTAAAACCCTTTTATTTCGGTTTATATATAAAACTAAAGTGGAAAGTGGACTTTCTACTTCAGTTTTAATATATAAACCGAAGTAAAAGGGTCTCAAAATAACTAAGGGCCCTGTTTGGCATGTGCACTTTTCCACTTCGGTTCTTTCATAAAAACCGAAGTGGAAACTCCCCGTTCGGTGTACCAACCAAACATGGCCATCGTCTTATTACTCTATTTACTTCATTTTTTATGAAAGCGAAGTAGTAGCCAATTCTTTTTAAGCACCATTCCCACAAGTGAAGTAAAATCCCATTTAGAAGATTTTACTTCGTTTTTTAATTATTGTTTGTATAAAAAATAAAGTAGAAGCCTATATTTGTAGTAGTGATTGCTTAGTAATTAATTAAGAAAAATAGAGGTTCATGTAATTTGATGTATTAAAGACATACCTTCTATAAATTATTTTATATGCTTGAGTTTTTCAGTTTTGTTGTGCTTAATTTTCTTCATATCAGTGTTGGGTTTTATGCCTTTTATAAAACTATATTTCTAATATAACACATTATTATTATCAATAAAAGAAGTATAAATCATTTTGTGCATTCAATCACATTGTTCGTTTGTTTTATTACATGTTTATTCAATTAATAGAAACATTCATAAAATCCAGAACATATGGATAGTTACAATTATAGTGACTAGGTCACAGTGAATTATAGTTGTAATTATATGTTCAAAAGAACGAGTCCTAATATTAGATCAATGCATTGTATTTTCACTAACTAGGAAATCGATATGATCTACTTACACATTCGGGGTGTGATGTCTTGTCAAAGGCATTGACCATGTAGATAAGATCAGATGTATTTGGTTACATCGGACTAGGACCGATATTGATTGTTGATTGATAAAAAAATATCGTTGTAATCGAATTTAATCAATGTCACAACGTTGACCATAGGTTAAGTCGATCTTACTTCTGAGTGATAATATTCTCCTAATTATATTATTTAAATCTTTTGACTAGTTCGTTACTAGCTTACCCTACGGTCTAGCCCATACTTACATCTTGGAGATTTAGTAGTGTAATTGAGTGGGAGTATTATTCATAGATATGAAATCTATAACTTATGTATGAGAAGTGAAAATATGATTTCCTTAATTGCTTTGTTCAAAAGGTTAAATAATTGAGATCTCATTTCTATTATTATGTTCACATAAATAACATTTATAAGGAATTTAGTGGGAGTTAAGGATAAAATACGGATGAGGGGTAAAATGGTAATTTGAACTCTGTTCGTTGATAAGTCATCGATAAAGGATAGACTGACTGTAATAGTTATAACAATGGATGACTTATTTACAGTTTGGACAATATGTTCTATGAATTCAAGAGTTCAATTCTGAGTCTATAGTGGAGTTATCAGGAATTATTATTCGTAAATAAATTCACAGTAACTTATTGGAGCTTGATTTCATTGATCCATGGTCCCCGCATAACCTTTGAGCAAATAATCTAGAATGGTCAATTAATTTATTTAATTATCAATTAGGATTTTTAAAAATGACTAGGTCAATTTTGGAAGATTTTACTGAGATGTGAGATTTATATATTAAAAGAGAATATTTTGGAAAATTTATTATTATTGATAAATTGATGCAATATAAATAAATAATATTAAATCATATTTTGAATTATAATAAGTTAATTTGAATAAGGATTTAATTAATTAATTAAAAGATAAATAAATAAAATTATTTTGAATTTAGGCCCAATTGAGATTTAAATTCAAAACAAAGGGGTTTTCACAAGTTAGTCTTAGATGATTCATTGGGTAAGTGAAAACCTAGACAGTCTAATCCTTTCTTAGCCACTCACTCTCTCCCTCTTCTCTATCTCATGTGTTGAGAACCAGCCCACACTAGTGCTAGGTTTATCAAAGGTTTGGTGAGGAAGACTGTGTTGCAGATCTAGTTTAATCGCTTGATAATACTCTGCTACAGAAAGGAATCATGGTTTAGAAAGATTGAAGGAAGGAGTTGTTCCAGTTTTGCTGGGTATTTGTAAGTTTCTCCATTTTTTTGTTTATGTTAATTTACAATTCTGATGTTCATATGTATGTCATGTTATTCTATGTTTCTATTATGTGTTTGGAAAAATAATAGGAAGTATGCAACTAGATTTAAATTAGAAGATCTTAAATTAGTTTATAAGTACTTCGAGACTACAAAGTTAAAATTTTATACTCATGAGGAATTTTATAAGAATATTGTAGAGTCCAAGAACTTTACTTAGCTAGTTAGATAGTAGTAGTAATGGTAATAGCAAGTAGTATGCTTATTACTGTGGATTTTTGTTCAAGCCGGGACTTAGTTGGACACTCGTAGTAACACTTGTAGATTTTATAATTTTAACATATAGTTTAAGAATATTAATTGTAACCTAAGGTTTGATTAATATGACTAATTATGAAGACGATAATTATTATACTATAAGGTTTAGATAGACCCAATAAGATATTAACACTTGTCATGTGTATGTTTAATGAGAAATTAAGTATTTTTGAGGAATAAATTTATTATAAGTAATGTTAGAAAATCCTAGAGTCTGCCAGCAGCTTTGAAGTCGTTAAAGGACTTAGTCAAGGCTGTTCACTCAATTCAAATTAGGCTGAAAAAGTGTAATTACGTGTATAATATTTCAGCGTATGCCGATATATCGCAACTCTAGGGGGCGATATATCACCACATGGGGATACGAAAAACACGTAACTTCGCACGACAACTTCGACAAGCCTCAAGTATATCAGCCCAGGCAATATATCGGCTATGGTGCATGATTTTTGAACAATTTTGAAACCGAGCTCATTTTAATCCTTAACCTCTTGATAAGTCCAGAATCTTTTTGACCGAGTCTTCAGCCTCTGCTGAACAATTATTCAAATGTTTTTCAATTAAAAAGCCATTATTTTATTTAAGCTAAATGAAGATCTTTTCATTCTTGAACTCTATAAATAGGACCTAGTACCCAGCCATTTCTTCATTCATCAACCTGAGTTCAGAGCCTACAAGCTGCTAGGTTACTTTAGAGTGTTAAACACTTAGGATGGGGTTATAAGCTTAATAAACACTTGGCAAGTAAGGTTTATAGTGTATTTCAGTTTCGAGGTGTAGTTCAGTTATAGAAGCATTCAAGGTATTCCTAATTTTAGTTCCTTTCTGTATTGTTTTTATAGTTTTTCTCTACTCAAATACTAACTCAGTATTCTTTAATCTTGGTTAGGCATATAAGTTCTTGAACTTGAGATTCTTGTTGGTAAGTATCTTCTCGATGGTCTAGTTCATTCTTTTCATCTCTTTTCGTTAGTATACTCACCTCTCTATTATGGTTTTCAGGAGTGTTCCAAAGTCGTGATCTTGTTCTCACATTCTGGTTTTTTGTAAGGAAAAAAGGGTAGATTTGTATGCTTTTATGTTGTTGATATATGTCTATGTTATAAGTATGATATGTTTTTAGTTGTTTTAGTATATGAATTGTTTTGATAACAAATCACTTAATTTTTTTAGATAACAAATATATAACTTGTTTAGATAACAAGTCCCAATAGTAGATTCCTTGGGCATATGATTGTTTAGATAATGAGCCCCATAAATTTAGATGACTTGTTTAGATTGTGACGCCCCACGTCACTATGGCTGCTTTCTGGAATGACGACTTGCCCTACAAACCAACACGAGTCTTTTTAGCTTGCTTTGTCCTCACTCACATGCTTCCTAGGAAAACTTCCGAGGAGGTCACCCATCCCTAAATTACCCCAGGTCAAGCACGCTTAACTTTGGAGTTCTCAAGTGATGGGCTACCGAAAAGAATATGCATCTTGTTGATATAGGTTGTACCCATCAATCCATTTAAGCCCTCTTCAACTGTGTAGTCCCATACCTACATAGTCTTAGAATCATCACACTTGACCTTCCCCAGGCGGTGTGGGATTGCACAGCTTACCCGGTCTTTCCCCTTACGGATCACGGGAATCTGACTGTCATAATCACCCCCCCTTACAGGCCCAACGTCCCCGTCGGCCACACTTCCAGCTGGGTCAAGGCTTTGATACCATTTGTGACGCCCCACGTCTCTATGGCTGCTTTCTGGAATGACGACTGGCCCTACAAACCAACACGAGTCTTTTCAGCATGCTTTGTCCTCACTCACATGCTTCCTAGGAAAACTTCCCAGGAGGTCACCCATCCCTAAATTACCTGTAACGATCCCAAATTACTAATAAGGCTTAAGAGCCTTGATTAGTGTGCCGGGAGGGAATAATTGGAGGTTAAGATAATTAATGGTAAGAAAGCGTGGATATGGGTATTGAATAAGTATGCGGGCCCTGTTTGGCTGGTAAGGGCATAATGGTAATCTTGACCTGTTAGGGCATAAATGTGAATGTGTGTGATAAATTGTTGAGACCACATTATTATGTGGGTAGATTGATAAATATACAAGCGTGTACAGGTGTGTGCATTTGTAACTATCGGCACGAGGCGATCCTAGGGAGCAAGTAGCGGGAAAATCACAACGGGGTTTAGTAGTTGACTTTGGATAAGTCAGGGGTATTATAAGTATCGGGTAGTTATTTAGACTATCGGGTTATGAAAATAAATATATGGAGATATATTCGAGGTTAGGAAGTCTAGGTGGGAATGTTGGGGAATTTTACCATTATGCCCTCAGGTACGTTTCCGGCACCCCGAGGCTCGGGATTGACTTAACGGGATAAAGGATAGACTCAGTTAAAACAGAAGCTAGTGGAAAGAAATATTAGACTGACTCTCATTCTCTCCCCCTCTTCTCTCTCAAGAAAACTAAGGAAAACAGAGGAAATTTGGAGGATTTAGGCTGGGATTTCAGAGGATTTGAGTGGGGATTTAAAAGCTTAGCTCAAGGATTATCAAAGGAACATTTAATCAAAGCCAAGGTGAGAATCAAACTGTGTTCTAAGGTTAGAAGCTCTGAGTTTTTCTGGGTAATAAGATAATTATAATTTTGGTGTTTAAGGTTGAATTAGAGTTAGGAACTTGTGAACTAGCTTGGATTCTGCTTAGAGAAGGGTTTCAGCTGAAAAGGTAAACTTTAATTTATGATTTAGAAGTTTAAATCTGAGTTTTTAATGGTTGGTTTTGGTGTTTGATGTTCTTGAGTTTCAGAGATTGAAACATGGATTGCAATGAGTCTTAGATTGGGTTTCTTTTTGAATTAAGATGTTAAAGTTGTCTTAAAAGTGTTGGGAATGATTGATGTGGAAATAGGGAGCTTTGGGATGGTTTTGGGTAAGGTTTGGAGGTTGGAAATGGTGGAAATTATGGGTTTGAAGGGAAGGGCCGCGGCTCTGTTCTAGAGCGCTCCGGCCCTAGCTTGCTAAGGAGCCAAGAAGGCTCGGCCAAAGGCAAGGGCCGCGACGTGTGTCCCCTTCTGGTGTGGTGTTGGCTCTGTTTTGGAGAAGGGTCGCGGCTAAGCTTCAAGGGCCGTAGCCCTTGGTTGTACACATGAGTTTTTGAGGGTTTTAGGCACGGGAAAGTGGTCTAGGGTGCTCGGGCTCGGTTTCACCACCGTGCTTGGTGGAATTTGGAATCCCGAAAGCTAGTTTGTACATGAAAACCCATATGTGAATATTAATGGAATTCATTATCTTGGTTGTGACTAGGTGATAAGCTAGGGCTCAGGAATGGATCGTGCTCGGGGATCATCCTTTCTAATTAAAGCATTTGGCATTAAGGTAAGAAAACTGCACCTGTGTATGTGGATAGGATGGGACTAAGTGTTCCCTATATTTGAATGTGTTGTTATGTGATTGCCATACACCATGTGAATATGTTGGGACTAAGAGTTCCCTATAATGATATGAATGTCATAAGGTGGTATTATGCCACGGGGACATGTGGTAACGGCCTAAGGGTGCCAAAATCCACACTTGCGCATAGGGCGTGGCTCGGACACTGGTATCCGAGGATAGCTTATTATGCACTGAGCTCGGCTTAAGCGGGTCGGAGTCAGTGGGTTAAACAGAGGGTGCGGCCTAAGTCTTCGGCCCTGAATATTATGTGGTATGAGTGTATTATGTAACTGATTGTGTCTTGAATCTGAATGTATGTGCTGAATATCTGTTGTAGATTATTGTCTATGACTTAATGAGTATCTAGAGCTGGATTATTGGTTATTGACCAGTATGTTGTCATGAATGGATATTATGGTTTGAGAGAACTGAGTAATGCTTTGTGGTTATTGGATCATGCTCTGTGAACTGTTTAGCTGTAAAAACTGTTATGTTATGATATTATGTTTTCTTGCTGGGCTTCGGCTCACGGGTGCTACATGGTGCAGGTAAGGCAAGTTGGCCATGGGTTGGAGAGCTCTGGGGGAAAGGTGTACATTGTCAGCTGCTCGGCCGCCACGGTCAAGGATTTGTACGGGAACGGGAACCTAAAACGTATATTTTGCCATTAGAGTGGCTTGGTCATTTATTTGTAATTAAGAGTTTCCTATTTACGTTATTTAAACCCTAATTTGGGATCCCATATAACAAACATCTGTTTTAGTAAAGTTTAGCCGTTTATAAATATAAATTCTTTTTAACTTAACCTTTTGTGTCATTAGATACACAGTTCCAACTAAATGACTTGATTAGCAAGTCATGCACTATTTCAAACACACAGTGTAACGGTCTTTGTTATCCAGGGCGTTACATTACCCCAGGTCAAGCACGCTTAACTTTGGAGTTCTCAAGTGATGGGCTACCAAAAAGAAGATGCATCTTATTGATATAGGTAGTACCCATCAATCCATTTAAGCCCTATTCAACTGTGTAGTCCCATACCTACACAGTCTTAGAATCATCACACTTGACCTTCCCCAGGCGATGTGTGATTGCACAGCTTACTCGGTCTTTCCCCTTACGGATCATGGGAATCTGACTGTCACAATTATGGTTTTTTTCTGGAATGACGACTAGCCCTACAAACCAACACGAGTCTTTTCAATGTGCTTTGTCCTCACTCACATGCTTCCTAGGAAAACTTCGCAGGAGGTCACCCATCCCTAGATTACCCCAGGTCACGTACGCTTATCTTTGGAGTTCTCAAGTGATAGGCTACCGAAAAGAAGATGCATCTTGTTGATATAGGTAGTACCCATCAATCCATTTAGGCCCTCTTCAAATGTGTAGTCATATGATTATAGTTTACAATATATAGTTTATAGCTTATAGTTTATAATTTATGTGTATGATTCATGCTTGTAGTAGATTTTTCTTGCTGGGCATTAGGCTCATTCATTCATGTTTTATATGTGCAGGAAAATAGTTATGGCAGCGGGAAGGTTCTTTGCAGCTTGGGGACGTGTATTGAGGGAGAATGGAATCGGTGGACTGCGCGTACGATTCAAGGATGAAGTTGTTTAAGTCTTTCAAATCATATTTTCTATGTATTTTTCTGCATCTTAGTTGTAATGAATTTTAAGATTTAAGTTATGATACATTTTATTTTCAAAACAATGGGATCCTATGTCCTACTTGTAAATTTTATGTATTTTTTTAAACCTTTACTTTACAGTTTTGAAATAAAGTTATGGTTATATCATATGTACGTTTTCTTAAAATTAGTATAGTAGTTATTAATGGTCCAAAGTCTAGAATAGTTGGGTCATTTCAGTTGGTATCAGAGCAAAAGTTCATTCGCATGAAGTTCTCCTTGATACACACACTCAAAGCTCAGAATCTGACCGCCAAGTAAGTGTTTAAGTTATAGTTATTATGCTTATAAGTATATCTAACGATTTTAGTCTTTATGTTTTCAATTAAGAATGAATGGAGCATTAAATTATGAGGATATCTGAGTCATTAAGGCTTTAAAAATAATTAGAGAACCACGAAACACCGTGAGAGTGCTAGAAAGAATCACTCAGAGGCTAGTTTTGTTCCACAGAGAAATAGGTCATCACCAAGAATCTAAGTAGATCATGATAAGAGCAACAGAGCAATACATTTTAGTAATTAGACTATTTAGAGATTATCATACTATAATTGCATCCTTAGAGGAGATATTGGAGACAATGAATAATGAAGATGAATTGCCGGTAGCAATAAGATATTATTTTCTCTTAATTAGGTTCACTTCAAAAATGGAATTTCAGTTTACAAATGAGCAAAATCATATCATTTTTAAGAACCTTCCTCGAGGGCATTTTGAGGCACATGAAAATGAGGACTATGAGGAATTGAATGATGATATGCTAGATGAAGGATCGGATATAGAAGATCCCAATTTTTAAAATAAGATTAGTTTCATTATTTGTTTTAATTTATTATTTGTTTTCTTTTAGGGTTGTAAATAGTGAAAAATTTCTTTTCCAAGGTAAGTCAAGCATTACCCTGCCCAAGAGAAAAGTGAAAGGTCAAGAGGGGGCAGAGACCACCGTCCCGGTAGACGATGGGAGGACTCGACATTCCACTAGTAACACCCCCCGAATGAAGCAACGAGAACGTCCTGAACCACCGAAGCAGGCCTAGAAGCCAGAGCCGAAGACCAATGCTGCCCCTCGCAACGATGACGAGGTCACCTCAAAAAGGGCACCCTCAGATTTATGGGAAGAACTCAACAAGAAGAGGGCAGTCAAAAGGACCATGCCCCCTATGGCACCTCGAGAGGGCAAAGGAAAGCGGGATCTTAACCCGTCCGCCTTAAGGGACTCCCTAAGCAAGCGGAGGCAGGACCTGGACACAGAAATGAGGAGCCTGCGAAGCAAGATCGTCATCGCTTCTGGAGGTCAAGCTGCTGAGGAAGAGTTCAACCATGAGTCACCCTTCGTTAGGGAGATCCAAGCCATCCGGCTCCCGGCCAATTTTAGGGAGCCCCATGTGACCTCCTACAAAGGAAGCACAGATCCAAAATACCATCTAGATACATTTAACGACCTGATGAAGCTGAGGGGAATTGGCAGTGGGGCGAGATGTCATTATTTTGCTGTCACCTTAAAAGGACCTGCGTAAAAATGGTTCAAAATATTTAGACCGGGGTCCATCAGATCTTGGAAACAACTCTCTGATGAATTCCTCTAGCAGCACCACGCTGTGCGAGACTACATGATGCCAGGCACCAGCCTCGCAAATGTGAAGCAAGGAGAAAAAGAGAGTCTGAAGAGCTATATTCACAGGTTCAATATGGAGGCAGCTAAAGTAGGGAGCCGGACCCGCCAAGAGCTGAAAATGGCCATCACAGCTGGAGTACGCCTAGGAAGCACGTTATAGGATAACATGCTCAAGAGGGAGGTCACAGACTTGGATGATTTCTATGAGCATGCACAAAAATACATTCGTGTGGAGAATGGTCACGAGAACCTCAAAGCCAGAAAAGGGTCGTCGCCCCCGAAACCTTCAGCCCGAGATCACCCAAGCGGTGCAAAGAAGAAGGGGGTTTATGAGGGAACAAGAGATGATCGGCCCCGGAAGCATCAACGTCTGAGGAGCGCCTACAGGGCCCTGCACCTTCTACACTGACCTCACCCATGCGAGGGAGCATATTTTTGTTACGAACGAAAACCAGGTCCCTTTGAAAAGACCCCCGCCAATGAAAAAAGACCGGTCTAAAAGAGTCCCCAACAGGTATTGCCAGTATCACAAGGATGTCGGCCACACCACCGCAGAATGCAACCATTTGAAGGTGGAAATTGAGGAGCTCATTCGCAGGGGACATTTGGGCAGATACGTGCGCAAGGAGAACCAGAGGCCAAAAGAAGGAGTGTCCCCGTCCTAGGCAAGAGGGATGGCCCCAGAAGTACAGGGAGAGGTCATGACCATATTTAGAGGACCAGGATTCGGAGGTGATTCAAGGAAGGGACGAGACAAATACGCCAAGGAGGCCAGACGAAGTCCATCACCGTGCGTTTTAAGTCTGGAGCGATGCCCCCCGCAGAGTTTCAAGGGCGAGAATGACTCAATAACTTTCACTGAAGAAGACGCGCAGGGGGTGCATTTCCCTCATAATGACCCCCTGGTGCTAATTGTCCAGCTTGAGTCCTAGTGGATAATGGAAGCTCTGTGGACATCCTGCATCGCCCCGCTTTGGAGAAGATGGGACTGAGTGTCCAACACTTGAAACCCTGCAATGCCTCCATTTACGGGTTCACAGGGGACTCGATACAACCCCTAGGTGGGATTGAATTAGCCCTCACCATGGGGGAACAACCCAAGAAAACCACCATAATGGCAAACTTTGTCGTGGTGGATTGCGCCTCAGCCTTCAACGTGGTATTAGGGAGACCCTCTCTGAGAGAATTGAATGCAATAACTTCTGTGTATCACCTGGCTATGAAATTCCCAACCCCTGGGGGAGTAGCATGCATGAAAGGGGAGCAGAAGGAAGCGAGGGAATGCTATAACATGTCCCTCCGCACTGCCACAAAACCATCGGTGCCGATGGCAATGGTTGTGTATGAAGGCGCGATCCACATGAGTTGGACCCACGAGTTGCGGAACACCTCGAGAAATGCTACCAGTGGGGCTTCGGCCCCCGGTGCATAGAGGACCTATGTTTAGTTTGTTCCTTGTTATGTTATCATAGTGTGTAAGAATCAAAGAGGCTACCTAGGTAACCTCTCAATTAGATGTAACCCTTCTTTAAATATGCCATTGTAAACCACATGCTATGAATGAAACTGTTTGCAACTTCACGTGTTATTTTTCTTGTCTATGCGAGCATCAGCCAAAGTGCCTGCCGAAATAAATTTCACCAAACACTTGGGGGGCAGGACAGAAGGTAAATACATATAGCAAGCAAAAAGGACCCTCTAACTGGAGGATCCTAAAAAAGGACCCTCTAACAAGAGGAACCTAAAAAGGACCCCCGAGCAAACAGGAGGATCCAAAAAAGGACCCCTTGCACCAGGATCCTAAAAAAAGGACCCTCTAACAAGAGGAACCTAAAAAGGACCCCCCAGCAAACAAAAGGACCCCTTGCACCAGGATCCTAAAAAGGACCCTATGCACTAGGAGGATCCTAAAAAGGACTCTCTATCAGGAGGACCTTAAAAGACACCATGATCCTAAAAAGGACCCTCTAACAGGGGATCCCCAAAGGACCCCTTGTATCAGGGCCTTAAGAGAAGTCCTTATGCATATAAAACAAGGAGAGGACCTTACAAGGCATCCCTTGGGTTCACAAGGATTAGCTACCCTTGTGAACATCAAGGAGGCCAAAGGGTCTTACAAAAACAAAACAACAACAACATACTCCCAAATAAAGGCAGATGCTCACACAAGAGGAAAGACCTTAGAGAGAGCACCCACCAATATGCCTAGAGCGGCCAACAAGCCGTCTAGCCAAAAAGGGTCATAAAAGAGACCCTTGCAAAAATAGTACTATGAATAACGACGAGAAGGGCGCTTCTCGCAAAAAATAATAAGCGCGCGCAAGATTATATAAAAGGATAGCTAGAACCCAAGGGGTCAAAATGTCCTTACAGAAGTAATCAAGGGGCACTAAAAAAGGTCCCAATGAACCCTTTCAAATGGGCTCCAAAGCACCTCTAGCCTGGTAAATAAAAGAGGGAAACCTACCAAACCCCATCATACAGGCTCAAAATGACCTCAAACGCAGAAGAGTAAGAGATAAATAACCACACATGTATATATATATTGAAAAAGGAGTCTTGATAACATGAAAAGATTCACAAAATAAAAATAATAACAATAATATTACAAAGGCTCAAGGTGAGCATACGCCCACAGCGGGATAGTTGATAGAAATGAGGATACGACGACCTCAGGGCCTCCTGCCATGGCTGCTCCACACGGCCGCTCGAGCAACGACGTGCTCACCAAAAGAAGAAAAATCGAAGTTGGGATCCTGCCTCCACACACCGTAAAGGGCGCAATCTATGGACCTGTACTCGATAGTTGTCTGAGTTGCCTCTAAGGAAGCAATTCTCTCCCGCGACGTGGCTACATCGGCCCTAACATCCTAGTGTTCGGCCTTGACAGCCTCGAGTTTGGCCTCTAAATGAGTGACTCTCTCCTGCAACGCATCCGCGATAGCCTTGGTCCCTTGGAGTTCGCTCTCTAGGCTGTTGACCTTGTCCTGCAGCGTCGTGGCTTTGGCAGCCGCCTTCAGCTTCCTTTTTGTTGAGACAGAAAGTTTGGATCGAACCCTTTTTAGTTCAGTCTGGGTGTTCTCAAGCTCCTTCTCGAGCTCCCTGACCCGGGTCGTGAGACTATCCCTCTCAGCACTTATCGTGGAGAGAATGTTAGCCGAGTCGGCAAACTGCTGAGCCACAATATGGGCCTGCACAAGAAAGTTAACAACAGAAATAATATGTAACAAAAACAATGTATGTACATCAATATGGGCCGACACAAGATGCATGAACTAACCCAAGCAGTGGTGCGCCTTAAAGTTTCCCCAAGGTCTGACAGAGTATAACTCCCAAGACTGTTCCAGTCCGGTTCAGGGAGGTCCGAGGCGAGTTAGGTGAATCGCCGCCCGTAGGTGGTCGACATACAATTCACCTAGGGTGCCCCATCCAAGCCAGGGTCACCTGGCTGGGTAAGGACAGACGACCCGCTCGCTGAAACAGGAGGGGGCGCAGAAAAAGTGGAAAAGTGAGGCCCCGGTAAATCAGAGGGGGGCTCCGGAAGATCAGCGTAGTAAGCCCCCGATGGACCAGGGTCGAGGGGAGCTTGAGTGAAAGTGTCATAGCCCTCAGGGTTGGGGCAAACAAAACATCCCGGGACGGCCTGCTGGTCTTGAGAATGAGGGGCTATGTACGGATCATAAGAGGCACATGGAGGGCACCCCCAAGGAGATGAAGACAGCTGGTGAGGTCCCCCGCATTCAAGGGGGGTTCCTTCGGCTCTTCCTCAGCCTCATTGTCATATGGGCAAGGCTCGGCCGATACCCCCTTCATCTTCTGGGACCCAGAGATGGTCCACAACAACTTGGAGTCTGAGACAGGGTACAGTTTATGGAGGTTCGGATTTTTCACGATGAATAAGTACACCACCTTTTTCATAGCGGGGTCAGCGTTGAGAAACTTCCTCATATCTCTCACTTTCAGCCCGACGACCGTGGGTTTGGCGAATTGCTCTGCATAATACAGGCCATTGTTGATATGAACATAAGTCATGAAACAATAAGTTGAGAAAGAGAAAAGGAGAGAAAGTGATGCTTACGATACTTACTGGGAGTGGCTCGGAAGTACTCACGGACAGAGAGGGGGCCTTGCACAAAGAAAAAGTCCTGCTTCCAGGACCCCGGGTTGGACACTAAGCCCTCTATCAAAGAGGCCTCGCTGTTGGATTTTTGTAAATAATAGAAGCCCTTTGACTTGGGAGTGGGCATAAGGTTGTAGAGGAAATGCACCTCTAGCGCCGTAGGAGCGCGCTTCACCAGTTTCATAAATGCAACGAAAAGGCGGCTCAAAGTCAGCCAGCCATTGGGTGCTAGCTGAAGCGGTGCCAGGTCAAAGTAGTTGAGGACCGCAACAAAGAACGGGTGTAACGGGATTGTACCACCTGCTTTCAGGATGTGCTCAAGAACAGCCACAAAGCCGGTCCTAGGGCAGTCAGCCCGGCATGTCTCCAAAGGAGTGTATAAAGTGTACTCCAGAGGAACGCGATAGTGATTCACAATTTCCCTCAGTTTCTTTTCGGACACATACGAAACCAGTTCAGATGCTTGTAAAGGATCATCGTCCTGTTCATTGGAAGGCACCTGTTGTCGTGCCCTCGGCATATCTGCAAAACCAAAAGAAAAAGGTGAGAAAGAGACAGAACACTTGACCCTCCATTTTTTCTTCTTTGCAAGAGTCTTCCATCGGGGGACCGACTACGGAAGCGCTAAGCTAGGGAAAATCGAGACTAAGGGCCGAGGAGAAGTGGGAGCGGCTCCATGACAGTCATCAGGTGAGGATGGGCTAGAGGGCTCAGGTGGAAGGTGTCCCTCCATAAACTCCAACTCCCTCTACAACTCTAAAAGGGTCACCCTAAGGCTCACTACATGGTCACTAAGGACAGAGGGGAAAGGTGTCCTGTCTCCTCTCAGTGCCGAGTCGATTTTAGTCTCCACCACCCAAATTTTATGCCTAAGTTCAGCCATGTGCTCAAGATGGCGGATACGGGCCTGCCTTAAGGAGTCATAGTCCTGGTAAGGGTTTTCCTTAGGGGACTCTGTGTCTGAGGACAGGTCAATAAACTCAACCCCCGGAGGTATGTCGAACTGACCGTCATTTCCATGAGACCTCATCTCGAAAGCAAAAAGGGGTTCACGTGTAAATGAGAGCATTGCTTCAAAACACAAAGGAATTGGACCTTCACCCCCAAACCTTAGTAACCATATTGCGCGTCTTAGGACGACCCTTTTTGAATTGCGGTGGGAGTTAGAATTTATGAAGGGACACCTTCTGCCAGAACCTCCCACTCCCTTCTCATCTGATGACGGTCATGGGGCTGCTAGCTCCTCTCCCCAGCCCCTAGTCTCAGTTTATCCTAGCTTAGTGCTTCCGCCATCGCTCCCTCAATGGAAAACTCTTGCTAGGAAGAAGAAATGGAGGGTTAAGTGTTCTGCCTCTTCCTCATATCTTTCTTTTGATTTTGCAGATATGCCAAAAGCACGCAGACAAGTGTCCGTCCAGGAAGAGGACGACGCCCCTCTACTGGCGTCCAGTCTAGTGTCGCACGTGTCTCCGAACAAATTGAAGGAGACCGTGAAGCACTACCGTGTTGCTCCAGAATACGCCCTGTATGCTCCTCAGGAGGCCTACCGGGCCGACCGCCCTGAGAAGGGTTTTGTGGCTTTGAGTGAGCAGATTTTGAAGGCGGGTGGCACCATTCCTTTGCACCCGTTTTTCGTGGCGGTTCTCAATTACTTCGACTTGGCCCCTCTTCAACTATCACCCAACAGTTGGTTGACTTTAAGTTGCCTTTTAATTTGCTTCAAGGGAAACGTCAAACGCGCCCCGACGGCGCAAGAGGTGCATTCCTTGTATAACCTCATGGCAGTGCACAAGTCCACGGGCTTCTACTACCTGCAGAAGGCCAACAATGAGCTCCCCTTGATAGAGGGCTCAGTGTCCAACACAGGGCCTTGGAAACAAGACTTTTTCTGGGTAGAGGGCCCTCTCTCTGTTCGTGAAGAATTTCGCGTCGACCCTAGTAAGTACCCTAGTCTTTCTTTTCTTCTGATTAGAACTTACTGTTTTGTACTCTTGCTTGTACTGACATTGGCGTGGATCATGCAGGGAAATTTTCTGATCCCTCGGTCATTGGGCCGGAGGCGGAGTCCATAAACATCCTCATTAATGCAGACTCCACTCTGAAGAAGGCGGCGGTCCTGTTTACTGTGGCGAACCTCAACCGCCACCAGCTGTCCCCGGTCTCTGACCCCAAGCTCTTGTGGTCAGTTACTGGGTCTAAGAAGGCTATGGCTATGCCGGCTGAGTCGTCCCTACATGACGGTTAGGCCGAGGAGGAGATGGAGGATGCCCCCCTCGAATGTGGGGGATCTCATCAGCGCCCCCTGTCCCTCGGGGGATGCCCCCCCTATGGATGCCATGACCAGGACATGGCCTTTCAATCTCTGGACCCACAGGCCGCAGCGGGATGTTATGCTCCCCCTGGCCTTGATGGTTGTGACGTCTTCCCTAAGGTCCCTCATGATATTGGCTTACTGGATGCTGATTTCATCGACCTCGCGGAGCCCCCTTCTAATATACCAGGGTCTCAGCTTTTCTCCTTCCCTGCGCCTCCTCCTACTTCAGCGAGCGGGTCGTTCGTCCCTGTCCAACAAGATGCTCCTAGCGCGGATACGGAGCCTTGGGTGACTAGGATGGCCTCAGCGTATGCACAGCGTTACATTCAAATTGCCTCTGGCCTCCCTGTTTCCGACTGGAGGGGTATAGGGAATGTAACTCAACCAGACCTTGGGGAAACCCTAAGGCGTGCCGCGGCCTGGGTGAGTTCTTGCACCTTGCGTAGATTATTATTATGTATAGATGTACATGTGTTTTTCTTTTTGTTACTTATCGCTGACGCCATTGACTTTCTTGTGCAGATCTACACCGTGTCTCTTTGGCATGCTGACACGTCCGGCGTCCTCTTCGCATCTACTGCTGAGAGGGACTGCCTCATGGCCCGGGTCCAGGAGCTCGAAAATGAGCTTAGCGAAACCAAGGTCCAGTTGTCAAAGGCCCGGACTAAGTCTGCCAACTTGTTCTCAAAGAGGGAGAAGGCGAAAGCCCAGATCAAGGAGCTAAAGGGCAAAGCTAGACGCTTGGAGCGCGAGCTCCAGGGGGCCAAGGCCACTGCGGCTGCGTCGTAGGAGAGGGTTACTCGACTGGAGACCGAAGTTGAGGCCCTTAGGGTTGAATTACAGTCGGCTCAGGAGAAGAACGCGTCTTTGGAGGCGGAGAGGGCTTCCTTGGAGGCGGCGAGGGCTTCTTTCGAGGCGGAGAGGATCACCACCGAGCGCAGGTCTATAGATCGTGCTCTTTACAATGTGTGGAGGCAGGATCCCAACTTTGACTTCTCTTCTTTTGGTGAACAGGTCGTTGCCCGAGCAGCCTGTTGGAGTGCCCGCTTTAGGAGGCCTTGAAATAGTCTTGCTCCTTTTTTTCTTTCTTTTAACTTTGTAATATCATTATAAGTGCTACTTTTCTTTTGGTAACTCTTGTACTATCTTAAGAACTCTTTTTTCTAATGTATAAATACATGTGTTGCTGTTTATTTCTTGTTCTACTGCATTTGAGGCCCGTTTAAGCCTGCATGATGGGGTTTGGTTGGTTCCCCCCTTTTATTTACCAGGCTGGAGGTCCTTTTGAGCTCATGGGAGAGGGTTCATTGAGACCTCTTTTGGTGCCTCTTGATTACTTTTATAAGGATATGTTGACCCCTTGGGTCTTAGCTATCATATTATATATTTCTGCGCGCGCTTATTATATGTTGCGAGAAGCGTCCTTCTCGTCATTATGCATAGTACTATTTTTACAATGGTCTCTTTTGGGATCCTTTTTGGCTAGGCGGCTTGGCGGCCGCTCTAGACTTATTATTGGCTAGACGGCTTGGTGGCCGCACTAAACTTATTATTGTTGTCACCATATAATGGCTAGACGGCTTGGTGGCCGCTCTAAACTTATTATCATCGTTACCATATTTCTTTTTGTGAGTCCCTAAGGCCTCCTTGATATTCACACGGGTAGCTAATCCTTGTGATCCCAAGAGATGCCTTGTAAGGACTTTTCTTAAGGTCCTGATATAGGGGGTCCCTCTGGGATCCCCGTTGAAGGGTCCTTTTTTGGGGTCCTCCCGATGGAGGGTTGTTTTTAGGATCCTCTTGGTAGAGGGTCTCCCTTAGGAGTTAGGAATGCAAGGGGTCCTTTTTAGGATCCTTCGTTAGAGGGTCCCTTTTTAGGAGTTAGGAGGGCAAGGGGTCCTTTTTAGGATCCTCCGTTAGAGGGTCCCTTTTTAAGAGCCCTTTTGCTGGCTGCATGTTCTCGCCCCCTGTCCTGCACCCCAAGTGCTTGGTGAAATTTATTTCGGCAGGCACTTTGGCTGATGCTCGTGCAGCGAAGAAAATAAACACAGGAAGTAGCGAACGGTTTCATTCATAGAATGCGGTTTACATCTAACTTTGAAAATAAAAGGGGGGGGGGGTTAAATCTAACTAGGAGGCTACCTAGGGCAACCTCTTTGATTCTTACTAAAATAACGAAGAACAAGCTAAACATAGGTTCTTTTGGCCTTAAGAGCCGAAGCCTTGCTGGCAGCACTTCTCGAAAGGCTCCGTAGCCTGTCCCATCTTGTGTGGATCTAACTTGTGTGAGTCGATCCTTCATGCACAGCCATCGTCATTGACATGGATGGTTTGGTGGCTGCACGGAGGGACATGTTATAGCATTCCCTCGCTTCCTTCTGCTCCCTTTTCACACATGCTACTCCCCAGGGGTAGGGAATTTCATGGCTAGGTGATACACAGAAGTTATCGCCTTCAATTCTCTCAGGGAGGGTCTCCCGAATACCGCATTGAAGGCTGAGGTGCAATCTACCACGACGAAGTTAGCCATTACGGTGGTTTGCCTGGGTTGCTCCCCCATGGTGAGGGCCAATTCGATTGTCCCCAGGGGTTGCATCGAATCTCTCGTGAACCCATACAAAGTCATAGTGCAAGGCTTTAAGTGACGGAGGCTCAACCCCATCTTTTCCAGCGCCTGTCGATACAAGATGTCCACGAAGCTCCCATTATCCACCATGACCCGATGTACCCTCATGTTAGCTAGCTGGGCGGTTAGCACCAGGGGGTCGTTATGAGGAAAGTGCACCCCATGCGCATCTTCTTCAGTGAAAGTTATTGAGTCATTCTCGCCCTTGAAGCTCTTCGGGGGGCGTTGTTCCAAACTTAAAACTCAATGTGGTGGACTTCGTTGAGCCTCCTTGGCATACCTGCCTCACCCTTTCCTAGAATCGCCTCTGAATCCTGGTCTTCCAAAGATGGTCCTGACCTCTCCTGGCACTTCCGGGGCCACATCACGTGCCCGCGGCGGGGACACTCCTCCTTTTGGCCTCTAGTTATCGTTGTGCACATACCTGCCCAAATGTCCCCTGCGAATGAGTTCCTCAATTTCCTCCTTCAGATGGATACACTCTGTCGTGGTATGACCAATATCCTTGTAGTACTGACAGTATCTACTAGGGTTCCTTTTGGACTGGTCCTTTCTCATTGGTGGGGGCCTTTTGAAAGGAACTTGATCTTCATTGGTGAGGTAAATATGCTTCCTCCTATCAGTGAGGTCTGTGTAGTAAGTGTAAGCCGCTTGCCTGTGATCATTCCCATGTTTGGTTTTCCTCTGGTGGTCATTTCTTGATCCATCATATGCCCTTTTCTTCTTTGCTACATTCGACCCGTCGTTAGCTGGGGGCTTCGCGTGGGGCTCCTTCTTTCCTACCTTCAGGTTTGCGTGGCCATCCTCCACGCCGATGTACTTCTGCGCTCTCTCATAGAAGTCATCTAAGTCGGTGACTTCCCTCTTCAACATGTTGTCCCACAACTTGCTTCCTGGGAGAACTCCAGCGGTAATGGTCATTTTGAACTCTCGGCGTGTTAGGCTTCCCACTTTTGCGGCCTCCATATTGAACTGGTGAATGTAGCTCTTCAGGCTCTCATTCTCCCATTGCTTCACGTTGGCCAGGCTGGTACCTGGCATCGTGGAGTCCCGCACGGCATGGTGCTGTTGGAGGAATTCGTCAGAAAACTGCTGCCAGGACCTGATGGACCCCGGCCTTAGTCTTTTGAACCATTTGTAGGCGGGTCCTTTCAGAGTAACAGCGAAGCAATGGCACCTGGCACCACTTCCGATCCCCCTCAATTTTATCAGATCATTAAACGCATCCAGGTGGTATTTCGGATCCGTGTTCCCTTCGTAAGGGGTCATATTGGGCTCCTTAAAATTGGCAGGGAGTCAGATTGTGTGAATTTCTCTCACAAAGGGCGACTCATGGTCGAAGTCCTCCACAAAGGCCTGGCCGCCTGACGCGGTGACGATCTTCCTCCGCAGGCTCCTCATCTCCGTGTCTAGGTCCTGCCTCCTCTTGCTGAGAGTGCCCTTCAAAGCGGACGGGCTAAGATCCGCCTTTCCTTGCCTTGTCGAGGCGCCACAGGGGGCGTGGTTCCTTTGCCCGCCCTCTTCTTATTGGGCTCCTCTCGCAAGTCTGAGGGTGCTCTTTTAGAGGTGACCTCGTCCTCATTGCGAGGGGCAGAGCTGGTCCTCGGCGCTAGCTTCTGGGCCTACTTAGGCGGTTCGGGGTGATCACGTTGCTTCGTTCGGGGGGTGTTACTGGTTGAATGTCGGGTTCTCCCATCATCTACCGGTACAGTGGTCTCCACCCCATCCTTGCCCTTCTTCTTCCTCTTAGGCAAGGTTACACTTGACTTGCCCTGCAGCAGGCCTCTCAAGACCTCTTGCATGTTTTCCAACGTGGTTTCCAACCTTTGGTTCTTACAGTGGAGCTCACGTATTTCCTCTTCGTAAAACCTGGATTTCGAACTCGAGCTCACGGAGTGGACCCGGGGGTGCTTATCATGCCTACGGGCAGAAGGGCCCGGGTCTTGCCGGCCGGAGTTCGGTGCCTATGGCGGTTTTGGAGGAGGGAACTCGTCAGCGTTTACCGGTGGTGCTCTTGGAGGACTTCCTCCAGGTGGAGCGGCTGGTGATGAGGCCACCCTATCACCTCCGTGAACCTCAGGGTCTTTCGGGGGCTCCACGTTTCTGGGTGGAGGAGTGTCCTTCATGGAGGCCTTCAGCTGGACTCCGTTCAGGTGAACCTCTACCTCCCGTGGCTCCCTCAGTCACTTTGAGCGTCTTGGCATCTTCTTCTTGCCAGAAACAATGGTGGAATAGTAGCTTGAAACTAACGTTCCAACAGACAGCGCCAAACTGTTGACGGTGAGAACTCGTCAACTAAGTTGAGTTGGAAAGATTATCCAATCAAGATCACTAATCGGAAAGCTATAAAAACTTGAACAATAACTCAAGAACAATGATAGAGCAGTAATGGAGAATTCAGTCTTTCATTCACACTCAAGCCTCTGCTATAGTAAAATTTCCAACCCCCTTTCAGGTGGTCTTAGAATTCATTTTATAGTAGGCTCTAATGGCCTTACGTACATAGTGGTCCAGGAGACCATGGGGTACATAAGTACTATGTTAGGGGAGTGGCTTCAGAGGTTGTGGTCGTACATCCAGCACAGGAGCAGGTATCAGAAGAATGCCTCCACTACTTGTCTGTACCCATGTCTGATGAGTGGTGGCAGGCGTAGTGGCGCAGGAGGTAATGGTGTCGGCTCTGACCTATGGCCGTAGACGTACGGACCATGACTCTTACCCCAGTAGTCTCACTGGCACTAGTATCCGTACTCACTACTAGGTCGTACAAGCATGTCCCATTCGACTCGTACTGGAGCCTCTAAGCATAGGGGTATCAAGGTGTAAGGAATGGGACCTTGGGTATGTGTTATGGTCCTGGCGTGAGGTGGAGATCTTGGATCCTTGGCAGGAGATGCCCGAAGCCTCCCGAGGTCATTCATGAGT
This sequence comes from Humulus lupulus, assembly GCF_963169125.1. Taxonomy (NCBI): domain Eukaryota; kingdom Viridiplantae; phylum Streptophyta; class Magnoliopsida; order Rosales; family Cannabaceae; genus Humulus; species Humulus lupulus. The sequence goes on from NC_084797.1 coordinate 50,045,731, forward strand.
CCGGTTGATAGGCATGTGGCCTTGGCGGACGTCTAAGGATGCGTGGCGGGACACCCTCCTTGCGACCTCCTTGGTGACTCGGCTCCCTAGCTGCTCACGAGGCCCCTCTCCTCTTATGAGGCCATGCGAGGCCATGCGAGGCCCTACTTGGCGAGGCCATGCATGACGAGGCCATGCATGGCGAGGCTGTGCGAGGCCATACTTGGAGAGGCCATACTGGGCGAGGCTACGCGAGGCTCTACTTGGCGAGGCCATGCGTGACGAGGCCATGCGAGGCCCTACTTGGCGAGGCTACGCGAGGCTCTACTTGGCGAGGCCATGCGTGGCGAGGCCGTGCGAGGCCATACTGGGCGAGGCTACACGAGGCTCTACTTGGAGAGGCCATGCGTGACGAGGCCATACGAGGCCCAACTTGGCGAGGCTACGCGAGGCTCTACTTGGCGAGGCCATGCGTGACGAGGCCATGCGTGGCGAGGCCGTGCGAGGCCATGCGAGGCCCTACTTGGCGAGGCTACGCGAGGCTCTACTTGGCGAGGCCATGCGTGGGGACCTACTTGGCGAGGCTACGCGAGGCACTACTTAGCGAGGCCATGCGTGACGAGGCCATGCGTGGGGAGGCCGTGCGAGGCCATACTTGGCGAGGCTACGCGAGGCTCTACTTGGCGAGGCCATGCGTGACGAGGCCATGCGTGGGGACCTACTTGGCGAGGCTACGCGAGGCACTACTTGGCGAGGCCATGCGTGACGAGGCCATGCGTGGGGAGGCCGTGCGAGGCCATACTTGGCGAGGCTACGCGAGGCTCTACTTGGCGAGGCCATGCGTGACGAGGCCATGCGAGGCACTACTTGGCGAGGCCATGCGTGACGAGGCCATGCGTGGCGAGGCCGTGCGAGGCCATACTTGGCGAGGCTACGAGAGGCTCTACTTGGCGAGGCCATGCGTGACAAGGCCATGCGAGGCTACGCGAGGCTCTACTTGGCGAGGCCATGCGTGACGAGGACATGCGTGCCGAGGCCGTGCGAGGCCATACTTGGTGAGGCCATGTAAGGCCATACTGGGCGAGGCTACGCGAGGCTCTACTTGGCGAGGCCATGCGTGACGAGGCCATACGAGGCCCTACTTGGTGAGGCCATGCGTGACGAGGCCAGGCGTGGCGAGGTCGTCCGAGGCCATACTTGGCGAGGCTACGATAGGCTCTACTTGGCGAGGCCATGCGAGGTCCTACTTGGTGAGGCCATACGAGGCCCTACTTGGCGAGGCTACGCGAGGCCCTACTTGGTGAGGCTACGCGAGGCCATATTACTTGGGCGAGGCCACGGGCGCGACGCCGAGAGGTTCCAGCGAGGCCACTTGATCACTTCGGCCTATGGAAAGGCGAGGCCATTTCGGCCTACGAAGCGAGGCCACTTGGGCCTATGGCGAGGCGAGGGCTCACGGGGGCACTTGGGTGCGCGCATAAGGACGTGAGGTGGGGCCTTGCATAGGCAGACAGGTGCGGGAATAAGGGCGCGAGACGGAGCCTCGCGTGGGCACTTGGATGCGGGTCACTGATGGCTGCGCGTCATGAGACCCTTGAGGCTTAGGCCGTACCCACTCAAGGCCAGGCCAGACTTTAGGTGAAATTTGAGCGTCTACATGGACCACAAAAGTTTAAATTACTTCTTCACTCAGAAGGAGCTCAACATGAGGCAGCGCAGGTGGTTAGAGCTAGTGAAGGATTACGACTGCGAAATCCTATACCACCCGCGAAAGGCAAACGTAGTTGCCGATGCGCTAAGTAGGAAGAGTTATGGAAGTTTAGTAGCACTAGCTGGAATAGAAAAGCCACTGCAGTTGGAGCTGATAAATGTTGGAATAGAAGTAGTTATCGGCAAGCTGTCTATCCCGTCAAATTTGCTAGAAGATATATGGATTGGGCAAGGGCATGACGACACACTAACGACACATATGGATGCAGTCAGAGAAGGAAAGGCCATAGATTTTTCAATATCAAGTCAAGGATTATTGAGATATAAGGATCGAGTATGCGTGCCAGATAATCGCGGGATTACGATGTCAATTCTAGAAGAAGCGCACAGTACCCCGTACTTAATTCACCCAAGGTTGACCAAGATGACTCACGACATCAAGGCAATCTATTGGTGGCCAAGGATTAAGAAGGACATAGTGGAATTTGTGTCTAAGTGTCTAGTATGCCAGCAAGTGAAAGCAGAACATCAGCGGCCTCCAGGCTTATTGCAGCCGCTTAGCGTACCAGAATGGAAGTGGGACGATATAGCTATGGATTTCGTGATGGGTTTGCCTAGAACAAGTAGGCATCATGATTCGGCTTGGATAGTAATAGATAGACTAACCAAGTCCAGGCCTCCAGGCTCATTTCCTGCCTGTTAAGATTTCATACACGGCAGACCAATATGTAAACATCTATGTCAAAGAGATAGTAAGGTTGCATGAAATTCCCAAGACAATAGTGTCTGATAGAGGATCGGTATTTACATCGAGATTTTGGGGAAGTTTACAACAAGCTATGGGTACTAAGTTAAGTCTTAGTACAGTTATTCATCCTTAGACAGATGGTCAATCCGAGCGTACGATATAGATTTTAGAAGATATGTTGCACGCTTGTGTACTTGATTTCAGAGGATCATGGAATAAGTACTTGTCGCTGATAGAGTTCTCCTACAACAATAGCTACCAGTCAACGATCAGCATGGAACCTTGTGAGTTGCTTTACGGAAGAAGGTTCCGATCACCGTTGCATTAATACGAAGTTGGAGAAAGGCAGCTTCTTGGCCCCGAAGCTGTTAGAAAAGCTCAAGAAGTAGTAGCACTAATTAGACAGCGTATGCTTGCGGCTCAAAGCCGTCAGAAAAGCTGTGCGGATGCCAAGTGACACAATGTGGAATTCAAATTCGGAGATCAAGTCTTCCTAAAGATATCTCCTATAAAAGGTATGAAGCGGTTTGGGAAGAAAGGCAAGCTTAGTCCCCGATTTATAGGTCCTTTTGAGATATTGGACAAAGTGGGAGCAGTTGCGTATAGACTAGCCCTACCGCCAGCTCTAGCAGATAGCCATAATGTTTTCCACATCTCAATGCAATGCAAGTATGTGTTAGACCCATCTCACGTCCTCAAGTACGATACGATAGCACTCCAGTAAGACATGAGTTACGAGGAACGGCCGATTAGCATCCTAGACAGAGGGATGAAGCAGTTACGGTCCAAGAGTATTCTAATATTCAAAGTCCTATGGAGTAATAGTTCTGAACAGGAGGCAACGTGGGAGTTGGAGGAAGACATGCAAGGCTGGTATCCAAAATTGTTTTGTAAGTAAATTTTGAGGACAAAATTCTTTTTAGCAGGGGAGAATTGTAGAGTCCAAGAACTTTACTTAGATAGTTAGAAAGTTGTAGTAATAGTAATAGCTAGTAGCATGTTTATTACTATTGATTTTGGTTCATGCCAAGACTTAGTTGGACTCTCGTAGTAACATTTGTAGATTTTATAATTTTAACCTATAGTTTAAGAATATTAATTATAACCTAAGGTTTGATTAATATGACTGATTATGAAGATGATAATTATTATACTATAAGGTTTAGATAGACCCAATAAGATATTAACACTTGTCATGTGTATGTTTAATGAGAAATTAAGTGTTTTTGAGGAATAAGTTTATTATAAGTAATGTTTGAAAATCCTAGAGTCTGCCAGCGGCTTTGAAATCGTTAAAGGACTTAGTCAAGTCTGTTTACTCAATTCAAATTAGGCTAAAAAAGGGTAATTACGTGTATAATATTTCAGCGTATTTCGATATATCGCAGCTCTAGGGGGCGATATATCGCCACACTGGGAAACGAAAAACACGTAACTTCGCACGACAACTTCCACAAGCCTCGAGTATATCAGGCCAGGCGATATATCGCCTAGCATGGGCAATATATTGGCTATGGTGCATTATTTTTGAACAATTTTGAAACCGAGCTCATTTAAATCCTTAACCTCTTGATAAGTCCAGAATCTTTTTGACCGAGTCTTCAGCCTTTGCTGAACGATTATTCAAATGTTTTTCAATTAATAGGCCATTATTTTATTCAAGCTAAATAAAGATCTTTTCATTCTTGAACTCTATAAATAGGACCTAGTACCCAGCCATTTCTTCATTCATCAACCTGAGTTCAGAGCCTACAAGCTGCTAGGTTACTTTAGAGTGTTAAACACTTGGGTTGGGGTTATAAGCTTAATCATTATAAGCTTAATAAACACTTGGGAAGTAAGGTTTATAGTGTATTTGGGTTTTGAGGTGTAGTTCGGTCATTGAATCATTCAAGGTATTCCTAATTTTAGTTCCTTTCTATATTGTTCTTATAGTTTTTCTCTACTCAAATCCTAACTCAGTATTCTTTATTCTTCGTTAGGCATCTAAGTTCTTGAACTTGAGGTTCTTGTTGGTAAGTATCTTTTCAATGGTTTAGTTCATTCTTTTCATCTCAGTTCTTTAGTATACTTGCCTCTCTATTATGGTTTTTAGGAGTGTTCCAAAGTCCCGATCTTGTTCTCAAATTCTACTTTTTGGTAAGGAAAATAGGGTAGATTTGTATGCTTTTATGTTTTTGATATATGTCTATGTTATAAGTATGATATATTTTTAGTTGTTTTAGCATATGAATTGTTTAGATAACAAATCACATAATTTGTTAAGATAAGAAATATATAACATGTTTAGATAACAAGTCCCAATAAGTAGATTCCTTGGACATATTATTTTTTAGATAACGAGCCCCATAAATTTATATGACTTGTTTAGATAACTAGCCCCGTAAATTTATGGGCATATGATTTCTTAGCTAGCAAGTCCCAAGAGGTATGATGGCAATTGTAATAGCTGTTGTATTTATATAGTCATATGATTATAGTTTATAGTATATAGTTTATGTGTATGTTTCATGCTTGTAGTAGATTTTCCTTGCTGGGCATTAGGCTTATTCCTTTATGATTTATATGTGCAGGAAAATAGTTATGGCAGCAGGATGGTTCTTGGCAGCTTGGGGATGTGTATTGAGGGAGAATGGAATCGGTGGACTACACGTACGATTCAAGGATGAAGTTGTTTAAGTCTTTCAAATCATATTTTCTATGTATTTTTCCATGTCTAAGTTGTAATGAATTTTAAGATTTAAGTTATGATACATGTTATCCCCAAAAATTGGAGTCTGATGACATGGCAATCAGAAGTGACAAGTGGCAATACACGGTCAGTAAATGGCACATTAATAGTCAATAAATGTGTTGGCTCTTCGGAGTTGTAATAAGGTGATCTGACCGATCTGATAGAATTTTTGTCTGACTGGTTAAGATTTTCGACTGACCAGTCAAGTGTCATGCTAGACCAGAGAAGTGTCTTGACCGACAAGTCAGGTGCTTGTCCGCCCAGTCAGGTGCTTGTCCACCCTGTCAGGTGCTTGTCCGCCCAGTCAGGTGCTTATCCGCCCAGTCAGGTGCTTGTCCAACCAGTCAGGTGCTTGTCCGCCAAGTCAGGTGCTTGTCCGACCAGTCATGTCCTTGGTCGACCAGTCATGTGTTTGGCTGACCAGTGGAGTGCTTTGGTCCTTCAATTTTCCTCCTGGATGTGATGTGGACTGAGTAAACAGAGCAGGGCTACGCAAAAGATCCCAGACCGAGTAAACGGCACCAATAAGAATTGGTCATACCTACGCGGAAATCTCTTAGATATCCCGGAATAGTAGCCATATTTCTGTAATATTAGATTTATTTATATTTATTAATTAAAGTCTGTTGGAAGAACAAATGACCCGGTAAAAGGGAGATAATTATGTACGATCCATGAGCCTATAAATAAAGGGCTCATGGCATCATTTGGGGATTGTTACTTGGGGAATTCTTGGGCCATTTTCTGAGAGGTTAGAGAGATAAAGTTTGTATTCTCTAAAGAGAAACTCTATATTTTTCTACTTGCACTTAAGAAATTCAGTTGACTCAAGTTCATCTGATCTTAAGTGTAGGCTAAATATATCACAACTCCAAGTGGATTAGGCTATTACCAATAAATTGGGGCTAAACCACTATAAAATTATTTGTGTCATATTATTCTCTTGAAGGATCATTGTAATTTTGACGTCTACTCATCGTTGGCCAAAATCGTGGTCAACAATACGTTTTATTTTCAAAACAATGGGATCCCATGTCCTACTTATGAATTTTATGTCTCTTTTTAAAACTTTACTTATAGTTTTTATATAAAGTTATGGTTATTTCATATGTACGTTTTCTTAAGATTAGTATAGTAGTTATTAATGGTCCAAAGTCTAGAATAGTTGGGTCGTTACAAATATACAGGATGAGTTATAGCTCTAATAGTTGTCAAAGAGGGAATGTTCAAAATAAACATTACTCAACTCTAGTAAAAGACAACATTGACTCACTACCTTCAAGAGTTGAGTCAAAATCTCACATGGCGAGCTGATTGTGGGTTTAAAAATAGATATTTACAACAAGTAAAGATTATGTTAGAGGAAAAATTAAAGAGTTCTAGATTGAAGGCCTCACCTTACATTGAATCTCGTGTTAAAATTTTCTAGGAAAAATATTGTTGCTTGACCGAATTATTGTCTATAAGTTGTTTTGGCTAGGATAATGAACATATAAGATGCTACTGTGTGAGAAAAGTGCATTTGATGAGTGGTTGAAGATATGTTACTTATTTATAATAATATATGTTACTTGTTGTTTTATATTGTGACTCTAAAGAAACTAAAAGATGCAAGTGAATTATTTGAGAAACCATTTCCTTGTTAATTGTAGCACACAAATTTTCTTTTATTAATTTGTGTGCATTATTATAATAAATTCTTAAGTGTTAGGAAATTATTTACTTTATTGTTTTATAGAAATTAGGTGAATTCAAATTGTTAATTATTTTTGTTTAAATATTTTTATTTGTGAGTACTTGAGTTTTGGTTGTGTACACCAAGGTTCATGGTTAGTAGAAATGCACCATAGAACTGGGGTGTGTGCATGCGCATGATTGCATGACAAGTATGCAATAGTAAATTCTCATGTATTATTATAGATTATCCTTTTATTTATTTTTATTCTTTTTATTAATATAAGAAAAGAGAAAATGAGAAACTTAAAGAGAGAGTAGGTGTGAGAAGAGAGGAAAGGAGAGGGAGTTCTTTTTCCATTTATTTTTTAATTTTAATCAAATAAAGTTAAACAGGGTAAGAGAGATGGAGAAGGGAAGTGATACTTTTTAGTCTTAGTTTAATTTATTAGTTTCATTATTATTATTTTGTATTTTTAGTTTGTTTCAAGTGTGGTTGTTGTATTTTTCAAGTTGTCATTTGTTAAAAAGATATTTGAGAAATATTTTAAAATTTATATGAAATGCTATCTTCAATAAAAAGAAAAAAAAAGATATTTATTTGAATTGATTGGAGAAGTTAAATGAGAATTAAAACTTAAATTGTTGGAAATATTGAAGATATTTTGAATCTGAGACAGTTTTGGTATTTTTATCATATATCCCGACTCACTTATTCGATTTATGTGTTCTTAGTACTACTGGAAAGCTTATTCAAGGCCCTACAAAATCTTGTTTCACAAGAAAAATCAAATTTAGACGTTTTATTGGAGATATTTGAGCTATAAGATTACACAAGGCAGAGTTATAAGATTTGAAATTCAAATAAATATAGCTTGGAGCATTATCAAGTAGCAATGAAAACATTTGGAATTATTTTCACAACCATATCATTATAAAAAAATGCATTGGATTATATGAAAATTTTCTTTTCCTTTTCTTTTATTTATACATTGGCGGTAATGTTTAGAATAAGTTAGGGGGAAGGGATTTTACTTTCATTGCTTTGCTTATTGTAGATATATTAGTTTGTTTAACCTTTGTTAGGTCTATATTTATTTTATGTTTTCTTTAGATTTTGTTTAGGGTGTTGGTGTGAATCAAGCTAACAATAATTAGCCAGTGATAATATGTTGAATGATATGTTGTATAAATTGAATAGTGGAATGAAACTATAAAATCTCTGTGCATGGTTCAATAGTTCATTCCATTTTTACTTTGTCGACTTAAATAAATGAGAGTATAATCATGTTTTTTAATAAATTTTATTTGATTGAATATTATTTATGCTTGCTGAATTTTTAAGATAAAAATAAAATTGAAATTGGTTTTATCTTATAACTTGTTTGCTAGCTTTATGAGACGAAATCCTAGATGATACATGCTGAGGAAGATGATTTATGGAATTCTTTGAAACAATTGAGCCTTTCAAGCCAACCTTGATGTATTAAATCTTTAGTTACCCATTTTTGAGCTTAATGTGATTCTTTTTTATGTTTTACACTTATTTTGAGCCTATTCAAAACTTTGTCATTTTTTTCTTCCCATTGAATTATACCATGAGCATATGAAAAGGGAGAAAGAAAGAAGAAGAAAACTTGAGAGAGAAAGAAAGAAAAAATATTCAAAATTAATTACACTCCAATTAAAAATACAATGAAATATGTTTGGGGGAGTGAGTATCCTTAGAAAGAAAATGAATAAAAAAATCCATGTTTATGAATTCTCTCAAAGCAAGAACGATTGAGAAATTTGGTAATGTTTTGGGTTTGTAAGTTTGTCATAAGATTCGTTTGTTTGATTTTAATGCTTATGGTATATTTGAGCCTAACGGACTTTTTCATCAACCTTTACCTAAGTCATTCAATTATAAGCCATAAATGTCATATTGCTTTTTGAGCATGTGTTGCCTACATTAGTGTAGATTAGTACATACAACAAGCTTATGGGATAATGATTGATTGATTGACTGTAAAGAAAAAAAATATTGTTAAGCATTAATTGATTCAAATGCATCATCAGAAACTAATTAAATTGTCTACAAATTTTATGAAATATCATTTTCTCCAAAACGCAACGAATAAGAGTCAAAATTGACTCTTAAGTGGCAGGACCCTAGATCTACGAAAATTTGACATTTCTTTTTCATTCGGTGTGCCAAGGAAGGAAAGAGAGAGGTTAGTGTGCTATAAATTGTCAAAGGGATTTGGTTGGCAGAGTATAATTATTATTTATTTTTTTTATTCTTTATAGGAAATAAGGGATTAATAGAAATTAAGTTGTCTTTTCTTTGTATTGGAAAACCATGTACTCTATCAATAGAACCTTAACCCTATAGAGCATTTTTGCGCATGACTTCTCTATACCACAGCCACTCACCTAGAGAGAGTGCTCGTGGAAGAGGGAAGGAAGAAAGAAGGAGAGAAAGAAAGAAAGAAAGAAAACGGAAGAGGTAGTTAGGGATTTCAAAATCTTCTTCCATTGATTCTAAGAGTATTTTTTTCTTTTTCTTCTTCTCTTTTCTTGATGTGGGTTTCGAAAACCCTAGGTGTGTTCAAGAGAGTGGCCATAGTTTTTGGGTCTTTGATTTCTATCAAGAGAGGTAAAGAGAATTCATATCCTTTTTGTTTTTTGATTGTTGTTATATTTTCATTGTGGCATTGTAATATTGGTCTATGTTTTGACAAGATATATTCATGTTTGATCTATAGTTTTGGATGAGTTATTGCATTGTTTTAGATTATAGATTTTATATTGAATAATGAAATGTTATATATAGTTTGATACTTGCATTTTTGAAACATGCTAAGGATCTCTTTGTTTTGTTATGGGTTGGAAGGATTAGTTATTGTTTTGATCATATGTATTTAGGCTAGGGCATGCTTTCAAAATCATGATCTTGTTTCATGTTATTGGTATAGGAGTATTCTTGTTTTATTAGGAAGCATGTTTGTACGCCCTGGTTTTCCCACGGGCTGTTTAGCAGGACGAGCCTCGGACTAAACATGATTTAGTCCGAGGCTCCCACAGGCCAGAGGCTCTATTTTCAGGACGGGCCCTTTTTTAGCTCGAGTGGGTCCTGTTTCCAGCTCGCTCTTGTTGCACCAGGAGCTGGGAACAACATCCGGCGACCACTGACGGATCAGCTCGGGTTATGGATTGCTCCGGTAGCGAGCTTCTCAGGAAGCTCTGACCCTATGGGAAGTCAACACGCAAGATAAACGTGCATAATCCTGCCATCACGTGTCCGATATCCCCCCGACTTCTCGGACACGCAGCAGGAACGTGCGTATTCAGACACCCACGGACGGGTTGGGCCGTGCGGCCCATTATCTTCTTCCATACTGATTAGACCACACTTGTGTGTCAGGTTTAGGAATTAATCATGAATATCACAGACTTGATATGACAAATGGTAAGGTCACGGGATGACCTCCCTACCAACTTCCAGGTGCCTTCTCCTATAAATATGGAGACCCTGGGAGTTGATAGGGGTTGGAAAAATAGTCTTGTAAGAACTATATAATTTGTAAACCAATTACCCAGAAAAGATCAATAATATTGACTAGTGGAGTAAAAGGATTTTAACCTTCGAACCACTTAAAAACGTGTTTAGGGTCACCTAGTTCTTTCCACAAAGATTTCATATCTGCGACGGTTCTACTTTTAACTACTAATCTCTTTCTCTTCTTCTCTTAATTATCTATTGCCGAAGAACCGCGTCAACAGTTTGGTGCTTTCATTGAGAGCAAGTCCGATTAGTACTACCACAAACATACAACTATGGTGACCACTCGATCCAAACATGGCAACGAGACAGAACAGCATGATGGGCAGGAGGCCCGCCATGTTGCCCTCCCCGATGAGCAAGTTCCTGAAGTCCAGCAAAGGCCAGGAAAGCAGCCAGCCGGCCAAGACGACACTGGTAGTTCGGCGCCCCGGCCGCCTAATCCGAATCCATGTTATTACACTGCAGTGGAGATGGAGAATGCTCAGCTGAGGAGCCAGCTAGCAGCAGCTGGTCAGCAAATCCAGGATATTCTGAGTCGACTACCCCCTCTCACAACCAACGATAACGTTGGAGAGAGGCAAGGCGAGGCTCCTAAGTCTCGCCGGAGTAATCGATCCAGGCATAGCCGTTCGGGTAGACTCCCTGCAGCCAACTCCACCCCTTCAACGCACCATCAAGAGGCGAACTTCAGGGAAATGCCTCAGACCGAACAGCAGCAGTACAGCCGTTCGGTTAGGACATCAACCCCTAGCTCTCAGCCTTCCTCGAGGACGCCCAGAAGAGATCGAGCGAATTCCCAAAGGAGGGCCGAGGGGATCCGGAGACGTCAGCCCGTCCCTGAAGAACGTCCAGTTCCTCGTCCAGCTCGCCCAGCGCGAAACCATCAAGCTGGCAGGGCCGAGAGGGCCCCACCAAATTTAGTCCGTCCGGACGGCACTAGGATCGCCTCTCCAGTCAGGCATCCTCCTTCTCCCATCAGATATCCGTCTCCTCAGACCGTCCGAGACATCCCGACCTACGGAAATAGTAGGAGAGACCCGCCATCGGCTGGGCCTTCCCGGCGCAGCAGGGTGCCGGGGGAAGGATCAGGTCGGAGCCGCCAAAGACGCACCTCGAGCCTGTCCAGCAGGAGCCACTGGACCGGTAGTGCATGGAGTGATCTTTCGGGAGGAGACCTGCGACAGCGACTATGTTCAGCACAAAGTCACCATACTACCTAGGGAGGCGACCTTCGAGATCGCCTCAACTCTCACAGAGAGGATCGAGTTAGGGATGGTAGCCAGGCCCGCTCAGTTGGGGTCCGATCTGAAGTACGTAATGGCGGGAATGCCCCAAATGACCTATCTCCAGATAGGAGGGGCAACAACCCGCCTAATATGTACAACGGGTCTGGAGCTGTTGAACAGCCCCGGAATAACCCAGGATCTCAGGACAAAACCCTAGAGCGCTTAACTCATATGGAGGAGCTGATGAAGAAGACGAATATGATTCAGGGGATGAGATGGAGCTCTTCGCCCCCAACATAGCAGCAACGACATACCCTTCTGGCTTTCGTATGCCTCACTTGTCATAGTTCAACGGGGATGGAGACCCATCTGACCACTTAGGGATGTTCAACACCCTAATGATGGCTCATAACATCGGGCCAGAGCTTCGTTGCTTGATCTTTCCTTCCACCCTAACTGGACCTGCCAGGCAGTGGTTCAAACAAAGTAAAAGGCAGTCAATCAGCTCCTGGAAGACCTTTTCGGCTGACTTCAAGAGGGCATTCCGCGCCTCTCAGGCCGCCAGGGTCCAGGCCGACTCCCTAGCTAACGTGAGACAGCAACCTGGAGAAACGCTAAAAGCCTACTTGAGCAGATTTGCAAATGTCGCTGCTCGAGCCAGAGACACCGACGACAGCTCCAAAATCATGGCTATGAGGACCGGGATCCTAGTAGGCGGAGATCTGTGGAAGGATATTCAAAGGAGGGGGGTCAGCTCAGTTAGTGAGTTCCTTAACAGAGCCCAAGAGTGGATAAACTTGGAAGAAGCTGAAGCTTCAGCCGCGGGGACCAGCCAGGTCCTCGAGAAGCCCGCTGGGACAGGAAAAGAGATCGTAGTAGCGACTCCCGACGTCACACAGAGTAACCAGCCCGGTGGCGGCAAAAGAAAAGGGAATGGTGAAAACATCCAGCACGGTCAAAAGAAGAATAAGTCCGTGGATAAATTCAAGCCCGTGTTCACAACGTATACCGAGCTCACCCAAACCAGAGAGAATATTTTCCTTGCCAACGCTACGCGAGTCCCCTGGAAAAGACCGGAGCCAATAAAGCACCCTAAGGGAAAGAGAGACGCTTCCAAATTCTGCCGTTTTCATAATGACGTCGGGCACAATACCGACGACTGCAGGCACCTCAAAGATGAAATCCAGACTCTCATCCGAGCAGGTCCGTTGGCACAATACTCGCGGAACAGGGTCCCGACAAGTCGCTCCGCTCCGGAGATCCCAGCCAGTCAACCTGGACCTCGAGTAGATCAGGACGTCCTTCCCCCCGTGGTCGAGGGAGAGATTTCCACCATCTCTGGAGGACCACACATGGCTGGCACGAGCAGAGGCGCCCAGAAGAGGTACATAAATGAGTTGAAGGCCCACAATGGAGGGGAGTTCGTCCCGGAACAGCGTCAATAAAAACAACAAAGGTTAGAGAAACAACCGATCACTTTCACGGAGGAAGACGCGGGCCATGTCCAATTCCCTCATAACGATCCCTTGGTCGTAACAGTCCACCTCGCCAACCGGAGAGTAAGGAGGGTGTTAGTGGACAATGGGAGCTTGGTGAACCTCCTATTCTGTTCCGCCTTAGAAAAAATGGGTCTGACCGTCTCCGAGCTGAAGGCAACCTCGATGATGCTATATGGTTTTTCAGGAGAAGGGTCAGCAGCGATAGGAACGATTGAGCTGGTGATCACCCTAGGCGACGAGTCCTGAACAGTGTCCAAACTACTCGAATTCGTAGTCATTGACTGCTCCGCTGCCTACAATGCAATTTTGGGCCGACCTACGCTCGTTGCTTTCGAAGCTATCACGTCCGTCCGGCAACTCGCCATGAAGTTCCCTACTTCAACAGGGGTCTGCACTATCAAGGGCGATCAGCTCGCTGCCAGGGAATGCTACAGCATTTCCATGAAGAGAAAATCTAAACCCGTCCAGATGACGATGGCCATTCAGGATGGAGAGGAATCACAGGGACCCAAGGTGGCCCCTGAGATTGAAAAACCTCGGGTTTCCGAAGACGAAAAGCTCTCCCTAAGTGAGGACATTGACCCCCGAGTAGGCGAGGACAGGTCCGAGCTCCAAGCTACTGAAGATCTCGAGGAGGTAGGCATCGATGAACAAAACCCGTCACGGACGGTTAAGCTCGGAAAGAACCTCTGCGATAGAAGAAAGGCGAAACTGACTGCGTTTCTGAAAAAGAACCTGGACGTATTCGCATGGTCGTACGAGGACATGATAGGGATCAGTCCAAGCGTAATCATGCACACGCTCCACCTAGACAAAAGCGTCCCTGCCAAGTCTCAAAAGCAGAGGCGTTTAGGGACAACCCGAGCCGAAGCCCTTGAAGAAGAAGTGGCCCGGCTCAAAAAATGTGGCTTTATCCGCGAAGCCAGATTTCCCATTTGGGTTGCCAATCCCGTGTTAGTTCCAAAACCCAATGGGAAGTGGCGGACCTGTATCGACTTTTCCGACCTGAATAAAGCCTGCCCCAAGGATTTCTTTCCGTTGCCAAGGATCGATCAACTGGTGGATGCCACGGCGGGGCACGAGCTCATGTCCTTCATGGACGCGTACTCGGGCTACAATCAGATCGCGATGAATCCAGCAGACCAGGATCATACCAGCTTCATGAGCCCGACTAATGTCTATTGCTATAAGGTCATGCCGTTCGGTCTTAAGAATGCCGGGGCTACCTACCAAAGGCTGGTAAATAGAATGTTCGCGGATCAGATCAGGAAAAACATGGAAGTGTACGTCGATGATATGCTTGTCAAGTCAAAGATTGCCAGCAACCACGTCACCGATCTGGAAGAATGCTTTAACATACGGCGAGAATATGGCATGAGGCTCAATCCTCAGAAGTGCACTTTTGGTGTCGCATCGGGGAAATTCTTGGGTTTCATAGTCAATACCCGAGGAATCGAGGCAAACCCTGACAAGATCAGGTCACTGCTCGAGCTTCCCTCCCCCAGGTCGCGGAAAGATGTCCAAGGCCTCACAGGAAGGGTGGCAGCACTGAACCGGTTCATTTCCAAATCGACCGACAAGTGCCTGCCCTTCTACAACCTGCTCCGGGGAAACAAGAAGTTCGAATGGACAGTGGAATGCGAAGGCGCATTCCTCGACCTAAAAACGCACCTGGCTGAGCCACCTGTGCTGTCAAAGCCCAAGGTAGGAGAACCTCTTTTCCTCTACATGGCCGTCACTGAGGACGCAGCTAGTGCCGTTTTGGTGCGAGAAGAGGACCAGGCTCAGAAACCAGTTTATTACATCAGCAAGAGACTCCTCGGAGCTGAGTCAAGGTACCCGTTGATGGAAAAACTGGCGTTCTGCCTAATCACGGCCTCGCGAAAACTCAGGCCATACTTCCAGTCCCACTCTGTACACGTCATGACCGATCAGCCTCTAAGGCAGGTTTTGCAAAAGCCTGAAGCCTCGGGATGCTTGCTAAAGTGGGCAGTCGAACTCAGTCAGTTCGAGATTTTCTATACTCCCCGAACTACCATAAAAAGTCAAGCCTTGGCCGACTTCGTGGCAGAATGCGCGGGATTTCATGAGATCCCATCAGAAGACTCACATCAGCTCACCTCCTCAGGTTCATCGTGAAGGATCTTCGTTGATGGCTCATCTAACGAGAACGGCTCCGGGGCCGGAATCATTCTGATATCCCCAGAGGGGCATAGATTCCACTCGGCGCTGAGGTTTGGGTTCAAGGGGTCTAACAACGAGGCAGAGTACGAGGCCTTGTTAGCTGGACTTAGGATAGCCAGCGAGCTAAAGGCAAGCTCTGTCCAATGCTTCAGCGACTCCTAGCTCGTGGTGAATCAGGTTCTAGGCGAGTATCAGGCGCGGGGTCCCAAGATGGCCTCCTATTTGGCTAAGGTAAACTCCGAACTGTCTACGTTTGGCCAAGGGTCGATCGAACAGATACCTCGGGAGCAGAACGCCAATGCAGATGCTCTCGCCAAGCTCGCCACCTTAGGAGAGACAGAAACCCTGGGGTTGGTGCCAGTTGAGTTCTTGGAGAAACCCAGCATAGACGGAGATCGAGCAGATATTGGGATGATTGACATCAGGCCGACCTGGATGACTCCCATTGTTGAGTACCTCGTCGAGGGCAAGTTACCCGAAGGGCGCAACGACGCACGATGAGTCCTTTATCAAGCTCCGAGGTATACGCTAGTCGAGGGGGTGTTGTACTGACATGGGCATTCCTTACCCCTCCTCCGGTGCGTTCTTCCAAGTGAAGCGAAGGCCATCCTGCAAGAAGTTCATGACAGATTCTGCGGAGATCACACTGGGGGGCAAAGCCTGGCCTTGAAGATCCTTCGGCAGGGTTATTACTGGCCGACTCTGTCCAAAGACTCGATCTCATACGTAAAAAAGTGCGACAAGTGTCAGCTGTTCACTGCGGTTGCACGAGCTCCTCCGATCGAGCTAAAAATGATCTCGTCTCCCTGGCCCTTCACCATTTGGGGGATAGATTTAATAGGCGCCCTGCCCACCGGAAAGGGCGGGGTCCGTTACGCCGTGGTAGCCATTGACTACTTCACCAAGTGGGCCGAAGCAGAGCCGTTGGCGACAATAACATCGAAAAAGGTGCTAGACTTCGTGGTTAAAAGCATCATATGTCGATTTGGCCTACCCAAAAAGATCGTCTCCGACAATGGCACTCAATTTGACAGCGACCTGTTCACCGAATTTTGCGAAAGGCACGGAATTGTGAAAAGCTTCTCGTCCGTGGCCTATCCCCAGGCGAACGGCCAGGTCGAGGCTGTCAATAAAACTCTGAAGGCAAGCCTCAAGAAGAGGCTAGATGAGGCAAAGGGGATCTGGCCAGAACAGCTCCCCCAAGTTCTGTGGGCCTATAGGACCTCACATCGGACTCCCACGGGTCACACTCCTTTCTCCCTAACCTTTGGAAGTGAAGCAGTCCTCCCCGTGGAGGTGAGGGTCCTGTCGCACAGGGTCCGGTCCTACGACCAAGATGAGAACCACGAGCTCCTATGCCACTCCTTAGACTTAGTGGATGAAAGGCGAGAGGATTCACAACTCCAGCTCGCCTGTTATCAATAGAAAATCACTCGCTACTTCAACACTAAGGTCAAAAGACGTGCCTTTAGCGTCGGCGATTTGGTCTTGAGGAGAGTTTTCCTGGCCGGGAAAGATCCCAAAGATGGGGTTTTGGGACCAAGCTGGGAAGGACCATACCAGGTCATCGAAGTCATCAAAGAGGGAACTTATAAGTTAGCTCGACTTGGTGGAGGGGCGGTCCCGCGGACTTGGAATGCTATCCAACTAAAGAAATATTATCAATGAACATTTGTAAGGCCTAGAAGGTCACCTTCCATGTATAAATAAAAATAAAATGTTTCTCGTTATTTGCAAGTGTAATTTTAAAGTAACAACGAAAGACCCTTTCCCAGTTACTTGGGGGGCATATGGTACCCGGATATATCCAGGTCTCCTTAACGACTTAGGTGTTAATTTTTATCTACAGATAAGAGTTATCACAAACTAAGTCCTATCCTGGTCTTAACCAGGTCATAAAACTTAGAAGTTAACAAAAATTTGTTGACCGCGGTTCTTCTTTAAAGAGCCCGGGATACGGATAAAAGTTGACGCGAACTAAGTTTTTTCAAAATAAGTTCCTGGTCTTAACCAGGTCATAAAGCATAGAAGTTAACAAAAATTTGTTGACCGCGGTTCTTCTTTAAAGAGCCCGGGATACGGATAAAAGTTGACGCGAACTAAGTTTTTTTCAAAATAAGTTCCTGGTCTTAACCAGGTCATAAAACTTAGAAGTTAACAAAAATTTGTTGACCGCGGTTCTTCTTTAAAGAGCCCGGGATACAGATAAAAGTTGACGCGAACTAACTTTTTTTTCAAAATAAGTTCCTGGTCTTAACCAGGTCATAAAACTTAGAAGTTAACAAAAATTTGTTGACCACGGTTCTTCTTTAAAGAGCCCGGGATGCAGATAAAAGTTGACGCGAACTAAGTTTTTTCAAAATAAGTTCCTGGTCTTAACCAGGTCATAAAACTTAGAAGTTAACAAAAATTTGTTGACCGCGGTTCTTCTTTAAAGAGCCCGGGATACGGATAAAAGTTGACGCGAACTAAGTTTTTTTCAAAATAAGTTCCTGGTCTTAACCAGGTCATAAAACTTAGAAGTTAACAAAAATTTGTTGACCGCGGTTCTTCTTTAAAGAGCCCGGGATACAGATAAAAGTTGACGCGAACTAACTTTTTTTTCAAAATAAGTTCCTGGTCTTAACCAGGTCATAAAACTTAGAAGTTAACAAAAATTTGCTGACCGTGGTTATTCTTTAAAGAGCCCGGGATACGGATAAAGTTAACTCGAACTAAGTTCATAAAAATAAAGAGATGAATTCTGACCAAATGCATAAAAATATATATGTAAAACTCGCTGAGCAAATTGTCTCGAGGCGGAAACGCCTCACATAAAAAGAAAATTACAATAGAAAGAGTTCAAAATTCTTAAACAAGAAGTGTCCTAAGCCCCATCAGTTGGCCCTTTGGAGGTCGCAGTCTCATCCTGCTCCGCTGCGGCAGAGGCCTCTCCAGTCTCCGATGGAGGGACCTCCTTATTCAGCCGAGCTTGAAGCTGCGGCAACAAGAATGCCCAGAGGTCCGGCAGCATGAAAGAAAAGTCCGCGTCCAGATTGTGGGACCAACAGTGATAGAACAGGTCTTGTAAGGACTGCTCCGACACGACCCGCTCGTCTTTCAGGGCGGCCTGGGAGGCCTGGGCTTCGGCCTTCGCCACCTCAAGATCTGTCCGCGATGCGGCCAGGGAGTTTTTAAGCTCCTGGTTCTCGGAGCAGATCTTCTCTAGCTCGGACGCGGCCAGGGAGTTTTTAAGCTCTAGGTTCTCAGAACGGATCTTTTCTAGCTCGGCTTTAGAGGCCGCCAGAGCGTCTCTCGCCTCCTGAGACTCCTGGAGGGCGATCTGGCGATCAGCTTCCAAACCCTCGAGCTGGGCCTTGGTCCTAACATTGCCTCTATAGGCGGCATCCATGCCCTGCAAGAAAAGAATGTTAAAGCCTTAAAAGAAGGAAAAAGGCGGCGTGTGAGTGTTAAAGCCTTAAAAGAAGGGGGCACTTTACCGTTAAGGTCATGTCCATAGCAGACTCTATAACTCGGACCGGGCTCATTGTTTCGATGGCCCGGAGCTCCTTCTCCCTGATATTGTAATAGTGGCTGACGGCGTAGCTAGCCGACTCATACACCGTACCCCGGAATGCTTCGGGCATCTTCTCCAGAGCCCGGGGGTCGACCGGAATACGCACGTCCGGGGCTGCCTCAGCCAGATTCCCGACCTCTATTACTTCGTCCTGGGCGGCCAGTGGAGATCGTTGGGGTTGCGGGTGCATGAGTCCTGTCCTGGCGACAGGGAGGTTCGCCCCCGCGACCTGGGATGGCGGGGCTTTCTCCTTCTCCTTAGCCGGGGATTTGGTGGAGGCCCCGGCCGAGCTCTTGGACTCGCGAAGCCTCTTTAACCTCGGCCCCGCTGGGGGATTCCCACCGAACACAACGCCCCGCAGACTATTCCCGGGCTGAGACATCTCTTCTGCCAAGAACAAAAAACACGGTTATTAGCAATCATACAGAAATAAAGACAAAAGGTCCAAAGGCAATAAGAAAGCAAATACTAAGGGAGCCCTACCCCCCGAGCTGGAAGAGCCTAGGACGATTATCTCACGAACTGGCGAAGGTTCTAGGTCCGGTTCTGAATCGGGGCTGGACTCTTCTACGTACTGCCTAATCCCCGGAGCATAGATGCCCCTCTGGAGCGCAGGCCATGTGCGTAAATTGGTCCCGTACTCCTAAAAAATGACCGACCTAAAGGCTAGGGTATTATCTACTACTACGGTACCCTTAGGCCGACTCTCTTGGTTGTCCAGCATGAGCTGTTCAACGCAGTGGAGCAGGAGCGTGTCCAGGTCCGGATTCCTTGGGTGATGATGGACGAGCTGCCTAGGGTTGAACCTAACCAGCCGGGGGTCTGCAGTGGCCCTATCTACGTTCTTAAATAAGTAAGAGTTACCTTGACCGGAAGGACCCGCGACTGCTCCGGATTGGGCCCTCTCCTCGCTCATCCCCTGGGCGACCTCCAAGGTCCTCTTCCTGTTCCTCACCAGAGGAACTTCCTCACCTTCTTGCTCGCCTTCGTCGTCTGCGGCCTCCTCCGTGACGATCGGTCTGTTGTCGCGAGCTGGGGGAGGCCCCCGGGGCCTTTTCAAATTCAAAGTCTGATTTGGGAAAATCAGCTTGCAGAATACCATCGTCTCGTCCGTCACGAGCGCGCGGTAGTCTTTCTCACTGGGGGCAAGTTCTCCAGTGTATCGTATTGACCCCCAAGGGTCACAGACTTTTCGGTCTTCGCGTAAATGGCTGCAAGGTTGGTTGAAATCAGAAGTGGAATAAGGGACGAGCTAAAATAAGATAACCGTTAAAAGGCGAGCTAAATCAAGGATCACTTACGAGGGCGGTTGAAATAGTGATGATCGCAGTTTCGGAACCCAGTTGACATAAAAAACTCGTCTTTGAAGTTTTTTGGATGGCTCGGTAGCTCGATCACTGCTGCTGTGTTAGGGAAGCGGGTTAAGTAATAGAACCCGTCGCCTCGCCCCCGCTGGTCCGGGCTGGCTTTGAGGCAAAAGAAATATATAATATCAGCAGGAGTGGGGACCTCCCACTCATGCTTTTGGAACAAATACCTCAGTCCCGCCAGCAGACGGTATGAGTTGGGGGGGAGCTGAAATGGGGCCAACCCCACATAGTTCAGAAAATCAGCAAAATACTGATCCAGGGGGAGGAAGGCCCCTGCCTTGAAGTGTTCCCCGCTCCAGGCTGCGAACGACTCGTCGAGCGGCGTGCAGCTCCGCTCCCCATCCGCAGCAGGTCGGGCGATCACGGAGGTCTTCCCCAGAGGAATGTTGTGGTTGAGGAAGATTTTGGTGATCTTTGCCTGGCTGGTTATCTTCGAGACGATTCTCTCCGCCTCGAAAAACGCGTCAGGGGCCACCTCGGCTTGCTTCTCCACCGCCGACCCAAAGTGAGGAATTGGCGAGCTGGTCACCACCGCCTTTCCTTTATCCTGCTGGGAGGACGAACTTCCCACATTCTTCTGTGGCAGATTTCTCTTTGGAGCCATCTGGTCGCCTATCGAACAAAAGAAAACACTTTAGAAAAGGCGACCCAAGCAGGAGAGTGAAGCAAGTATTCTGTACACGAGCTGGGGTAAGCCCAGCCCGTGGAGAGTGGTGCCACGCGTTCCAAGGAACACGCGCCTATGCCCCCAACAGATCCCAGATTACTCGGAATTCGTGTGTCAGAGGACTCAGAGTAAAAAATTGCCTTGGGGGAAAGTTTCAACAAGCAAGGCATGGAAAAACCGCTTTTAAGGCGTATTCCCTAAGCTACCCGGTTTTTGCACCCAAAATTTCTAAGGATCCTACCCAGAAATTGTTCCTAAGAGAGAACCATGGAACCCATATTCTAAGACGATGTCCCATGGCAAGTGTGCCCTAATCTAAGAAGGGCTGTCACCCTCCATATCCGCGCGACCCAGAAAACCTCTGCATGTGGCTACAGTAAAAAAAATTTTGCCTAAGCTACAGTGGCATGCTCTCAAAAATAAACAAGGACAGAAGACTTACAGCATATGGTTAGATGGTGAGTGAGGTTGCTGCGCTTGTAGGAGCTTCGTTGGCACAGTGGTCTCCGAAGTTTTGAAGGAACTCGTGCGCTTAAGCTTCGTGAACGAAGAAGATGAGAGCAGTGGAAATGAGGGTTTTGTTCTTCGGAAGGACAGAGAAAACAAGGAAATTCGAGAGGTTTTGAATGGTAAAGTGGCCCGTGCGTGGGATGACCACCCCTTTTTATACACAGGAAGGATCACGTGTAAAAGGCCCTTGGGAGACCCTCCACTCGAAATGTGAAACGACGGCTGGACAGTAGGCTAGGCCATTTAATGCGGTTCTCGTAGAGTGTACCGTCGCCACCCACGGCGTTCCACGTATCAGACGCATGCGAAAAGCATGGAATGCGAAGGGTTGTGGGAGAAGTCTAAAATCCCCTACTGTGGTCTCCCATATCTGACGTCATGGACCACGAGCAGGAGCTTGGGGGGCAGATGTACGCCCTGGTTTTCCCACGGGCTGTTTAGCAGGACGAGCCTCGGACTAAACATGATTTAGTCCGAGGCTCCCACAGGCCAGAGGCTCTATTTTCAGGACGGGCCCTTTTTTAGCTCGAGTGGGTCCTGTTTCCAGCTCGCTCTTGTTGCACCAGGACCTGGGAACAACATCCGGCGACCACTGACGGATCAGCTCGGGTTATGGATTGCTCCGGTAGCGAGCTTCTTAGGAAGCTCTGACCCTATGGGAAGTCAACACGCAAGATAAACGTGCATAATCCTGCCATCACGTGTCCGATATCCCCCTGACTTCTCGGACACGCAGCAGGAACGTGCGTATTCAGACACCCACGGACGGGTTGGGCCGTGCGGCCCATTATCTCCTTCCATACTGATTAGACCACACTTGTGTGTCAGGTTTAGGAATTAATCATGAATATCACAGACTTGATATGACAAATGGTAAGGTCACGGGATGACCTCCCTACCAACTTCCAGGTGCCTTCTCCTATAAATATGGAGACCCTGGGAGTTGATAGTCTTGTAAGAACTATATACTTTGTAAACCAATTACCCAGAAAAGATCAATAATATTGACTAGTGGAGTAGAAGGATTTTAACCTTCGAACCACTTAAAAACGTGTTTAGGGTCACCTAGTTATTTCCACAAAGATTTCATATCTGCGACGGTTCTACTTTTAAGTACTAATCTCTTTCTCTTCTTCTCTTAATTATCTGTTTCCGAAGAACCGCGTCAACAATGTTAGAGTATAATATGTGTTATTTCCATATTTTGTAACCTAATGTTTCTTATAAATTATTAAGAGTTTTATGTATATGTTTATTTAATTATTTGAACAAATCTTTATGAAAAAATAAAATGGGAGCATAGTGGTTTAAAGGGATATTGGTGTCTTATGATAAAAGTTAAAAAAATTGATGCTAAAGTCATTATAGGGGTTTTGACCATGGGTGTATATTTTGGCCTTGACTTGTTTGAGGTAAGGTTGTTAATTTTGCATGTTTAAATCTTGTGTGAGGTGCATATAAACATGTGTTTCAATTTTATGCTTGCTTATTTTGTTATGTCTTATGTGGAAATCTTTATAATTTTGCAAGAGAACCAATCATGTTTTATAATTCACATTTTAAAACAATGACAAGCAAAATGGGTACATTTAACAAGAAAAATATGTATTTTTCCTTCATCAAATGCATGCTGTTTCTTTTAAAAAAAATCTTACAAATGTAATTGTTGAAATTAGTATAATAAAATGCTTGCTGGAATCTTGAGTTTCTTTTTAATTAAAAATATAAAGTATATGCTCCAATAATTTAAGTCCTAGATTTTATATATGAAAAATATGTTTTCAATCTTAATAATGAAGTTTTTATTTGTAAAATAATTAATTAAGTGGCATTATATTTTGTTTAAAAAGGACTAAGTAATCTTTATTTGAATAAAGTGTAGTATAAATGAATTTTCCCAACCTATTAATTATAACTCATACGAAAAATGTGGTAACTTTGATACATCAATATCTTTACAAAGTTAAATATTTAACAATTATTTATTTCATCTCCTTGGTAAAGTGAGTGAGTGCCAAAATATTAAATACTAATTAATTTTTTTAAATTATTTATTTTGTGAGAAACATAATAATTCTTTTATTAATTATTTTATTTAAGACAATAAATGGAATTAATGTTTCGTAAATGAAGACTAAAACATAATAACTCTTTTATTAAAAAATTTAGTACAATTTTAATGTAGCATTGTGGTATAAATCAAGTTGTTAACATATTTTTTTAATAAAATATTTCGAGATTATTAAGAAATAAAGTGACTAAAATTTACAATCTTCTACACACATTTTAAGAATCTTCCCACGTATGCAGGTCGCATGGAAGTTTAGGTTTACGTTAAAAAATATGGCTTTTAATTAAATGTATGCTTGTTGTTTGACATTCTTTGAAACTACATTAGTAAGATTGAGATTTTTCCTTTTATGATTTTCTATGTGAATTTGTGATTATGTTTGAGACACAACATGTACCACGTGTGCATGGCCCATGCGCATGTGGGGTTCGTATGTTGGGCATGTGTAATCTTACATGATTTTAAGACAAACGCTTGGTTGTGATTCTAGGCTCGTTGGGAAGTACCTCAAATCTTATTTTTTGGCTTGGACTCGAGGTAAAGAAGTTAGCTAGAATTTCTATGAGTTATGTAATGAAAGGTATAAGCCATCATGTTATGAGATGAATGAGGTACTAAGTTATGAGATGAATGAGCTACTAAGTTATGAGATGAATGAGCTATTATGTTATGAGATAAGTTGCTTGTATATGCTTGTATGTTTTATGAAAAAGAGTAGGTTGTTAGCATGCTGAAAGCGACAGAACAAATGAGTTATTAAGGATATGACCTAACTCATAGGGCGGACGTATCGAGGTTATTCGAGGACAAGAGTTACTGTTCACCTCATAGAGTAGGTCTTACTGGTTAATTCTTTTGCTAGTTACCTCTTGATGAGACATGGATGATAGGGGTACCATGATCACATGATGTAGCATTATACTTATGTTTATGAAGTCTTATGATTATGATTTACTATGCTATGCCACGAGTTTATGATATGTACACAGATTGCTTTGTGATTCTTTTTGATTGTTGTATTTTGTTTCTACTTGCCTACTAGGGTTTTAGCTCACCCTTTACTTTCCCTATTTCAGGTAGGCAATAGGATTTATTTTTGCCGCCCAGTGATGTGGGGAGTTCTGATGTCTAGGCATGTATGACGTGGGGTGTCCATTAGAGATAAATGATCTAGTTGAACGCCAAGAAAGTTGATGAGTTTTTACGTTATGGTTTATTTTTTTCATTTGTCATGGTGGGGCCTATATTTTTATTTTTAAGATTGCATAAAGACACTTTCTTTTTATATTTATTTTTAAGATTGCATAAGGCCACACTAATTTTTTTCTCTAAAATGGTATTTTCTAATAAATATGAAGTGAGCGACGTTTTTATAAAGTAAATAGTTTGGCGCGTTCTTACAAATGGTATTAGAGACGGTCCTTATGTTTCCAAGGTCCCTCCGCTTACATCTTACACACTGAAAATTTCACCTGAAGGTGTCGTACGTATTATCTTTAATTGTTATTTTTTTTAATTTTGTTTTAAGTAATTTATGTTGTGACTACATTGTACAAAATATGCCTATAGTAATTAGGACTTCTAGAATGAAACTTCTCGAAGAGATCATTGAGATCTGAAGGGTTCATATAGACAAGGTAAACGACGGAGATGAGTGAAAACCAGCTATCCGAAAGATGTTTGTTGTGATTGAATGGATTTAATGGATGAGATGCATCATAGGTATGACACTATCAATTTTCACGTAAAGCGAAGAATGAAATACGACAATGATAATATAATGGACACTATCAAGATCAAAGGACACACACACTTTACGACACAATCGTTAATAAGTTAGAAGACATAGGTTAGGGAGTTTACTCCACGAAATTATTTTGCGTGTTGATGTTGTTAACTAGATAGATATGCACAGCCGCTAATGAATCATCAGCGGAGGAGCATACAAAGTGGACACGCCACAACATTTGGTTGCTAACAACTACAAAACATTGATGGATCGATGGAGAGTATGGACGTAGTGAGGCTAGTAAATCCATGACATTGGAGATAAACATAGACAATGAAAAGCAACGAACTGATGCAATAATGAGGATAAGTAAAGAGTTGAAACATGACGAAATAAGACAAAGGCTACTAGCACAAGCTAAGGATTTCCAGTGACAACAAGATAATTATAAATCCTAAAGATGGATGCTAAAATTTTGTGGGACATTTTTAAGTAGATACAAACCTTAGACACCATGACCTGGGCTGACTTTGTACAAGTCTTTAGCAAAAAGTACTACAGCGCTGCAATACTAGCAACCAGAGTTAATGAGTTTGTGACACTAACACAATGTAGACTTCCATTCATAGAGTATGCCTAGAAGTTAGACGGAGTGGCAAGGTTTGCATCTGAGGTAGTCCCAACAAAGGTCATGAGAGTTCAGAGATTCATATAGTGACTGGAGCCTATGATTGCTAGGGATATCAAAATGACCAGTAAAAAACTAGTTAGCTATGCTAAGATTTTGGACAAAGCATTAGATGCTTAGTACATCAAGAACTGTATATGAAAGGACACTATTGCAAGGAAGAGGTTAACAAGAGTAAAGCCTTTCCAATAAGCGAAATGCCCAAGACAATCAAAACAACGGCATTGACAAAAAGCCCAAGGTCCAGCTCCCAATGGAAATCACAACAACCACCAAAACAATAATAATGGCAGAAACCACTAGAAAGGGTCGACCAAGTTCCCCAATTGCCCCAAGTGTTCACGTAAATACTAAGTAGACTGTTGGGCAGGCCACCTGAAAAAAAAAATTCCACAGTGGAGAGTGGGTGTAGGGCAAGGCAATAATGGCAACCTAGTGCCAGCCAGAGTCTTTGCTTTGACTCAAGGGGAAGTAGCCAACAATAATACCGTTGTGAAAGGATAGCTTTGTATGTCTGGTATGATATGTAGAGTTCTCATTGATTCTGGACAAACTCAATCTTATGTTCCTATAAATGTAATAGATAAATTTGGATTGCCTTGTAAACTATTTGAGTGTAGTTATAGTACCATGTTACCATCAGGAGACATTATGTCATCAACTAGGTGGTTATAGTCAATTAAGGGCATAGAGTGCCAAAAAAACCTCATAGAGTTAGACATACAAGACTATGATGTTATACTTGGCATAGACTGGTTAGCCATATATGGAGCAACGATAGACTGTCGGAGAAAGATAGTAGAGTTCAGACCTAAGGAAGAGGAACTGTTTTCTTATAAGGGAAAAGTGATGGGATTCCACAGGCCCATCGTATCTACGCTAGATGCTTGGAACATGATACACCATGGGTGTTCAAAATTTTTGGGAAATAGGGTGGATATGTCTAGAGAAACCGAGCTAAAACCAAAGAATGTTCACATTTTTTGTGAATTCTCAGAGGTATTTCCCGAGGACATACCTGGTTTACCCTCGGACAGAGAAATCGAACTGTGATTGAATTTTCACCATAAAAAACAACAATATCCAAAGCACTCTAGCGAATGACACCTCTAGAGTTGAAAGAAATCAAGACCTAGCAAGAGGAATTGTTGGACAATGGGTTCATACGACCTAGTCATTCGCCATAAGGAGCATCGAATATGTTTGTGAAAAAGAAAGACAAAAGTATAAAAATGTGCATCGATAACTGTAACGACCCAAATTCGCTAATAAGGCTTAAGGGCCTTGATTAGTGTGCCAGGAGGGCAGGTTGGGATTTATGTGTGAATTTATGAAGTAAATGCATGATTATGATTTAAAGCATGTTATTTGGCTATTTGTTTAACTGAGATGCATGTCTATGTTTACTAGTAGGCATGTAGGCCCGGATCGTGTTAGAAGGGCATAATTGTAATTTTGGCCATGTTGGGCATAACTGTATTGATATGTGATAACTGTATTCTGTGAATTGTACCACGTGGGTGTGGTTGTATTATTGTGATGCACGTGCCGAGACGGTTCTAGAGAGCTAGTTAACTCAAGAGTCACAACGGGATTTCTATACCCGGCTCGGGAGGAGCCTAGGGGTACCTCGGGAATTTTATGGTTAAGTTGAGATTTAGCGGGTAATGGTTATTGGAGATTTAGTAACCTGGGTAACCATTAGTTACTGCTGAGAGTAACAAGTTTTAGAAAGAAAATGGTAGAAATGAAATAGAAATGAAAAGACTTAAGTACCCTTGAGGTTTAGGTGGGAAAGGACAGGCAAGGAGGGGCAAAATGGTCATTTGGTTGGGAATTAGATAAATGGCAGCTGGTTTTATGGGGTACACGGTTTGGGGCTTAACCATTTTGGTCTTGATAGTGTTTGAAGAGAAGAGAAAAGAGAGGGAAAAGCTAGGGCATGAGGAAGAAGAAGAAGAAGAAGAGAAGGAGAAGTTGGAGACCTAGGAGATGAAGGAAGCTTAGGGATGGATTCTTCATATGAGGTAAGGAATTTTATACACATTTAAGGCTTGATTATGTTATGGGTTAAGAATTTGAGCATGGGTTAAGTTTGATGTTTGAGTTTTTATTTTTTCTGAAATTGAAATCAAGGATGTGGATTTTGGGGATTTGATTGGGTGTTTAGATGTTTTGGTGATGTTTATGGGTTGTTGGATGGTTTATTTGGAGTCTTGAGTTGGTTTTGGGGCTTGGGTGTGAGTTTGGGTTTATTTGGTAAGGTTTTAGCTTGGAGAAAACGCAGGAGAAAACCCAGAATTCTGGGTCTGCGAAGGCGTGCCGCGACACAGGTTTTTCGTGCCGCGGCAAGGGAGCCTCTGACTGATGGGTGCCGCGGCACAAGGATGTGGTGCCGCGGCACAAGGCTAATTTCAGGGCATCATTTTTAGGCAATTTTAGGCCTTTGCTCCGGGGGTTCGGGGGATGCCTCCGGGGTGTTGTTCTAAGGTTTTAGGGGTCCCGAGTGTGCGGGATTGGTCCCGGAAAGTGGTTTTGGGTTGATTAGTAATGAGGGATGTTTCTTGTGTGTTGTGACTAGGTTCTTTGAGAGGACCGTGCTCGCGGCTTTAGTGCATCAGGAGGCTCGGAATGCAGGTAAGAAAACTATAACACCCGAGGTTAGGGCATGGCCCCAGATTGTATTATGTGCAAATGTTTAAACTTAAATGAATCATGATGTGTGTGAATGATTATTTCGAATGTACTATATGTATGATTATGATGAAATGAGCGGCCGTGGGCCGAGTACGGCGTAGGCCGGGGCGGCCGTGGGCCGAGTACGGCGTAAGCCGGGGCGGCCGTGGGCCGAAAGTAACACCTAGCACATGGGATGCTATATTCAGGGTGGGACCCAAGGGATACATGAGTTATCCTCGCGGTGAGAACCGATACCCCAGGCTTCGGTAAGGCTCTGGGGCGGCTTGGCCGTGTTTGCTTAGTCTAATGATTGACTTGTTTATTGTGGATTATCTGTTATGATAAACTGTATACATTGCATATGTTATGTCCTGCATGAGTTTTCTTGCTGGGCTTCGGCTCACGGGTGCTCTGTGTTGCAGGTAAGGGCAACGACTGAGTCAACCAACCATGAGTACGGAGAGCGTGAAGCGACGTGTACATGTTTGGCCTGCCCGACTGCTTTGGTGGGGGTTTATTCGAAAATGGCTGTAATAATTTATAATTTTATAATTTCTCAAACTGTAACCTTATTTCAAGATGTAATTAGTTTTCAAACCTTATTTTGGGATCCCAACTGTTTAATAATAGAAGTTTTGATGAAACGATGCATTTTCAAAGATTACAGCCTTAACTTTTAATTAGTCACACTTTTGTTTCAAAAACCTCGGTTAGCGAGTTCATTGCACACTGTTTTTGTCTTAAAAAAACTCACTTAGTAACGGCTCTAAGGAAGTAGGGCGTTACAATAACCGAGAACCCAATCTGGTCAACATTAAGAACAAGTATCATTTGCCTGGAATAGAAGACCTATTGATTAACTACAAGAGGCAGCGATGTTCTCAAAGATTGATCTACGAACGAGTACCATCGGTTAAAGGTGAAGGAGGGTGATATTCCAAAGACGACATTCAAAACTTGCTATGAGCACCATGAGTTCTTAGTGATCTCTTTTGGAATGACTAATGCCCCAACGAAATTCATGGATATGATGAACATAGTATTCAAGGACTTCTTGGAAAAAAAATTAGTGGTGTTTATAGATGACATCCTAATCACCTCTAATACAAAGGAAGATTGTGAGGAGCATTTGAGATTGATGCTCAATAGACTTCGAGAACATCAACTTTATGCTAAGTTTTCTAAACGTGTATTCTGGTTAGACCAAGTAACTTTCCTAGGGCATATAGTGTCAAAAGATGGAATAGTAGTGGTGTAACACCCTGCGTTTCAGGTACCTTCAAACGACTCGGGTCGGGATTTTTTTCCCCGAGTTAAGAATATTATTTTAAATAATATTATATTTGTTTGGAATTTATTTCCATGAGTTATTGGTAGCCAAATTATGAATTTTGTGATTAAAAGTCAAGATAAGACTTTCGTTCTTGAACCGACACAAAAACCCTAATTGGGTAACAAATCGTGGAAAATAAAATGAAAGACTATGAAAAATATATTTTGGGCATAAAATATATTCATAAAAATAAAATTTTGTTAAAAAATAATAGACCTAAAAGGAAATGGAAATTTTAGGGCATTTTGTGTTAAATGCTTAATTTTACTGAATTTGGGAATTTTATTCCATAAATGGACCTTAGGTGAAATTGTAATGTTTGACTAATTAAATTAAATGTAAGAGACATCTAATTTAATTATTATGTGTTAAGTTTTGTTTTTAAAACTTTATAAGAGTGAAAAAGATGATAGAAAAGTGATTAAGCTTTAACCACATTTGATCAATGTTCATGACACAAAATGACATAAAGTAAAAAACACTCAAGTGTTTTTAGATATTTTAGAGTTGTCTAAACTCTTCCAACCTCTCCAAAACCGACCCACCCTCCCTCAAATCACTCTCATATTGTTAAAAAATTCTCTCTCAAGTTTTCTATTTATTTTCAACCATCAAGAACACTAAGAAAGCTTGGTCTAGGAAGAGTTTCCCTAAGGTAAAGTTTCAAAAATCATGACTTTTGTAAAGTTTTTAAGCATAGATCTTTCAATAGCTAACTATATATGTTCTTGGGGGAGTTGGTTAAGGTTTTGAAAGAGTTTTGAAGGATTCAAAGCTAGTAGAAACATCAAAACCTAAAGCAAGAACAATAGGTAAAAAGTTTACTTTTTATGGTTGTTATTGTATGGTTTTTATTTTTAAGTATTATTTTATATATTTAATGTTAAAAGTTTCTTATTGGCAATGAAATAAGTCTATGGTAGTTGCTTTATAATTTTTATGATGATTGTGGGTTGATTTTTGAAAATAGAGACCAAAATCCCTAAGGGTTTTTGAAAATAAGTTTTGAGATGTGACTTCCAAGGGATCAAGCATCCATTGTATATTTATTTTGTAAAATTAAATTGTACTTTAATACTTTGAGATGGAGTACATAAAATTGAGCTTTAGAAACACTAAAAAACGTTTAGAAATGAGTGAGTTATGCTATTTCAAAGTTTAGGTAAAAAACTGTTTTTTTTCGTATTCTTAAATTCGGGACCATGTTTGGACAACCACTGTATATGTCAAATGAATCCATTTTTTTGTAAAATTTGGTGGACATATTCTTGGCATAGCCTAGTATTCCACTGTAAAATTTGGTAACCAAATGTAGAGTCCTAAAATTTACTTAGCTAGTTAGATAGTAGTAGTAGTAGTAATAGCTAGTAGTAGTTATTGTATGTTTATTTCTGTGGATTTTGGTTCAAGCAGGGACTTAGTTGAACACTCGTAGGAACACTTATAGATTTTATAAGTTTAACCTATAGTTTAAGAATATTAGTTATAACGTAAGGTTTGATTAATATAGCTGATTATAAAGATGTCATTTATTATACTATAAGGTTTAGATAGAACTAATAAGATCATGACACTTGTCATGTGCAGGTTTATTAAGGAATTAAGTATTTTTGATAAATAGATTTTATAAAAGAAATATTTGAAAACTCTAGGACTTTCCAACAACTTTAAAACCGTATTATGACTCAGTCAAACCTGATTAACCAAATTAAATTAAGCTGAAAAAGTGCAAATACGTGTCTAATATTTCAACGTATGCCAATATATCGCAGCTATAGGGGTGATATATCGCCACACGAGGAATACGAAAAACACGCCAACTTTGCACAAACGAAATGACGAGAACTCGGGACATAAGCCCAGACGATATATCGGCCTTAGGGCCATAATTTCAAACTTTGTTGAAACAGAGCTTAATTCATTCCTTAACCTCTTGACTAGCCTCTGAACGTTTTGATCGAGTCTTAAGCACCTATTGAACGAATATTGAAGTATTTTTCAATTAATAATCATTATTTTTATTCAAGCTAAAAGGAGGTAGTTCACACCTTGAACTCTGTAAATAGGACCTAGTACCCAACCATTTCTCTCATTCTTCAAGCTATGTTTAGAGCCTTCAAGCTGCTAGGGATACTATAGAGGGATAAACACTTGGGTTGGGATATAAGCTTTATCATCTTAAGCTTTATAGACACTTGGGAAGTAAGATAAATAGTGTATTTTTGAATATCGAGGTGTAGTTCGGTTCTAGTACATACAAAGGTATTCCTAATCTTAAGTTCATTTTTGTATGTTTCTTTAGTTTTCTTTAGCTTTCTTTATTCAAACCCTAACTCATTGTTTTCCATTCTTAGTAAAGTATTTAAGCTCTTTGACCTTAAGGTCTCTTTTCGGTAAGCTTCTTCTTGGTGGTTGTAGTGTCTCGAAATTTTATTTAGTTAGCAAGATAGTAGTAGTTGTAGTATTTTAGATTCCGTGGATTTTTTTTTTAAACCGGGACTTAGTTGGAAACTCCTAGCAATAGTTATGGATTTTATAAGTTTTACCTATAGTTTAAGAATATTAATTATAACATTAATATTGCTGGTTATTAATATGATAATTATTATAACCTATGGTTTAGCTAGATCCAATAAGAATATGACACTTGTCATGAGCATGGTTATTCCTAAGGTTTAGAGAGAGCAAATAGGATTATGACACTTGTCATATGCATGCTTTTTAAGGAATTATTATTTTAATGATAAAATAAGGGAAATATAAGACTTAGTCTTCACTAGAATCTATTAGGAGAATGACATTTGTCACGATTTTATTTAATTGTGGATTAGGTAGTTATTTAGATTATTAAATAGATTTTCCGTAACTTTAGGGTACTGTAACTTCCGACCTATTTTTGACCCAGTTATATTATGAATTTCGAAAAATAGTATTTCTAGAAAGTTGTAGATAATTGAATTATCTTTCCAACATTATAAAGATGGTCTAAATCAGACTCTACAGCTCCAGTTATGTTGATTTGACTGCAGGTGAGTTTAGAGTTACAAGATTTAGGGAGTTAGAAGTTAAGACTTTATTTGTTTTTATTATTTTTGTTTTTAATTTTAAAAAATCAAGCTGTGACCCCTTAAACCTCTCTCTGAACAATTTGACCAAGTCCTAAGCCTTTGACTGACGAATATTCAAATATCTTCAATAAAATTCATTATTTTTATTCAAGCCAAAAAGAAGATTTTTATTCCTAGAACTCTATAAATAACACTTAGGACCTAGCCCTTTCACTTGCTCTTCAGCTTTGATTAGACTCCAAGGTGCTAGTGAGACCATAAGATTGATAAATACTTAGGTTGGGATAAAGCTTTTCTATTCTTAAGCTTTATAAAACACTTTTGGAAGTGAGGTTAGAGTGTTTCGGTATTGGAGTTAGACTAATCCATAAGGTCAAATGAGGTACCCTTATTATTAAGTTTCATTCTATTTGATTCCTTAGTTTCTTTAGTTTTTATTCAGGTTCTAACTTTTGTTATGGTTTTGTAGTTAGGATTTTAAGTTCTTTGAACTTAAGATGTCTTTTCGGTAAGTTTCCTCTTGGTGGTTTAGTTCTATTCCTTTCATCTCAGTCCTTTAGAAATACTCACTATTTTTATTGCTAGTTTTAGGAGTGTTCCAAGTTCCGCATTTGTTCTTAATTATCCCGGTGTTTGTAAGGAAAATTAGATAGTTTAGCATTATGAGCTAATTTATGTAATGTATGTTATAGTTTATGTTTGTATGACTTAACATTTCAGGTAAAATAAAGGGGTAAGTGTGTCTGGACCTAAGGTGTCCAATGATGTATGACGGACTATGTCCGGTAGCCTCGGTTGCAAAAATTTTATGACGGACCTATGTCCGGTGTATGACGGACTTTTGTCCGGGGCTTAATTACCACCCCTGTATAAGCACATATCTCTTTATTATATATGACTTGTTATTTTTAGTTATGATTATGATATATGAGCTATAGCTATGATTTATGACCTATGATTTATGATCTATGACCTATGACCTATGACTTATGACTTAGAGTATGACTTGAGGTCTATGACTTAGATTTATGATTTAGAATTATGACTTGAGATATGATATGATCTAGATGTTTGTGTTTGTATGACTTTGGTGAATATATGTTATGTTTGATTATATGAATAACCCTTGTTTGTATTTTCCTTACTGGGATTAGAAGCTCACTCCTTATGATGTTGTTATTTAAGGAAATTAAGGATAGAAAGGCCAGTGGTGAGCGGGACCTAAGATCTTCGCGATGTATTCGTTGGGGACCATATAGTCCAGCAAGATCAAGCGGGCCAAATTATTATTATTATTTTTTAAAAGTTTGTTTTATTTAAATGTGTCTCATTTTTATGTTAAATACAAGTATTTTATTTTTATAAAACCATGGATCCATGTATTTATTTTTAAGTTTTTATTAAATAAAAGAGCAATATTTACTATTATGACCCAACGCTGTGTTCTCGGTAATCTATGAGAAATTAGGCGTTAAAGGTGGTATCAGAGCCCACGACTATATTGGTCCTGAAAGTTTCCACGAAATACACACGATTGTTATAAAGGACCTACTCGTTACTAAGTAAGTATATGCATTGTTTTCAAAATATGTTTGTAATGAATTTCTTATGTTTTTTTATTTTCAAAAATCTGCCCAATGGACAAAGGTTAAAGCTATAAGAAAAATACCAAACCCTGAGTATGATAATGGATTCGATGTGGAGGATTAGACGCATAAAAAAAAAAAAGCACATGTTATTTGCTTTTGTTATTGTTTTATTGTTTAGTAAGTGTTAAGTATTTTTTTTTATTCAATTGAAAGTGTAAAGTTTAAATTCCTCTATTATAGGTTAGCCCATTTGTGAAGAACCCTTTGTTTTACATTATTAGATTGGATCTAATTTAAATAAATAACAATTAATAAAGCAAGGGGTCATATTTCCTGTCTTTTGGGTCCAAGTGGAAGTTAGGGGGCCTTAGTAGTGGGTACGATATATTGAACCCAGCCCCCCTCCATGGAAGATTCAATTGTTAAGACCCATTTACCCAAGTTGGACTTAATTTTAATAGGGTAATTTTATAGATAGATGGACCTAATAGACAGTAGTACAATAGGCTAAGTTGTATCTTCTACTTGTTTTGTTTCTCATCTTTTCTCTTTTGGGGGAAAACAGAAGAGACACATGGAGCAGGAACCAAGATGATCAGAAAGACTAAATGGCCAAGGTAGAGGCCAAGGTAGGGGCCGAGGTCGAGGAAGGGGGCGAGGAAGAGGAGTAGCTGCCACCCCTTTATATGAAGAATTTCAAGCAACCCCGGGAGTGCCAGAAGCACCCAATGTAGTGGAAGAGCCAGCAGCTGCTACTACTCGAATAATTTGGAAAGAGAAAATGCCCTTCTTAGGGCAGAGCTAAGGAGAAGGGAAGAAGAATTCCAAATAAATTCAGGGCAACAACAAGTGGCGCAACAAGTCATTCCTCTAGCACAATTACTACAGTTGATAGAACGCTTTAGGAAGCAGCAACCACCGAACTTCGATGGCGGGTCAAACCCAATAGAATCAGAAGAATGGCTTCAATCGGTGGAGTCCATACTAGAACACATGGGATTAGGGAATGAGGACTGAGTCTCTTGCGCTTCGACTTTACTAAAGAAAGATGCCCGCATCTAGTGGGATATAGTGAAACAGACTAGAGATGTGAATGTTATGAATTGGGATGAGTTTATCCAAATTTTCAACAAGAAATACTACAGTCCTGCGATTCTAGCCATAAGGGTGGACGAATTCATCGCGCTTACTCAAGGGAATTCGTCTGTGACAAAGTATGCCAGGAAGTTTGATAGGCTGGCTAAGTTCACGGTGGACATGGTACCCACTGAGACACTAAGAATTCAAAGATTCATGAAGGGACTGAAACCTATGAAAGCCCGAGAAGTGAAGTTGATTCGGGAGATAACCACTTAAGCGGAAAAATTAGAGGTAGCCTTGGAAGCTGAGCAGGCTGAAGAAAGGATTTGGAAAGAAGGCTCGGCCAGAAGGGACACCAAAAAGAATAACAATGACCAGAATGACCACAAATGAAAACATGATGGTGGTGAAAATCAAAAGGCCGATGAAAAGAATAGGATTGCGTCAGAAAGTAATGGGAATAAAAAGCCCTATGTTGAATATCCCTAGTGCTCTATCTGCAAGAGGAAACATTCAGGAGAATACAAATATAAGACGAAAGGTTGTTTCAACTGCAAAGAAGAAGGAAACATTAAAAAGGATTGGCCAAAGTTGAAGGATCAAAAGAAAGATGACAAGCTCGTGCCAGCCAGTGTTTTTGCTCTTAATAGAGGTGAAGCAGAAACTAGTAATACTGTGGTAACAGGTCAGGTCACTGTCTCTGGTAAACTATGCAATGTATTATTCGATTCAGGAGCCACGCATTCTTTTGTCTCTATATATATGATCGATAGCTTAGATATACCATGCAAACTTTTTAGATATGAGTTTGTCACGAAGTTACCATCGGGGGAAGAAAAGCTATCTAGTAGAGGGGTACGTAGTGTTGTAGTTAGAATCGAAGGAAAAGAATTACCAGTAGATTTGATCGAGTAAGACCTTAAGGATTATGTTATAATTTTAGGCATGGACTGGTTAACAAAATATGGGGCAACAATAGACTGTAAGGGTAAGGCAGTCAACTTTCAAACAGAAGGCAGAGACAAGTTCACTTTCAAAGGAGAAGTTTCCCGAACTCGCATACCGATAGTCTCAACTCTCAGAGCTCAGCGATTAATCAATAGTGGTTGCTAGGCATTTTTAGCTAGTGTGGTGGACAAGTCACGAGAGACGTAGCTGGAATCAAAGAAAGTACCTATTGTATGTGAATTTCCCGAGGTGTTTCCAGAAGATCTACCAGGATTACCTTCGAGTAGGGAAATAGAGTTTGAAATAGAATTGGCATCTGAGACGACACCAATCTCGAAAGCTCCCTATAGAATGGTGCCTACTGAGCTAAAGGAGTTAACGATACAACTACAAGAGCTTTTAGAAAAGGGTTTCATCGGACCGAGCTTTTCGCCTTGGGGAGCACCAGTGCTTTTTGTCAAAAAGAAGGACGAGAGTATGAGGATGTGCATCGACTATCGAGAACTTAATAAAGTGACGATCAAGAACAAATACCCTTTGCCTTGAATAGATGATCTTTCTTATCAACTACAAGGATCTACATTATTCTCGAAGATAGATTTGAGGTCAGGGTATCATGAGCTAAGAGTACGAAAATAAGATATCCCAAAGACGACTTTTCAGACTAGATATGGACACTACGAGTTTTTGGTAATGTATTTTGGCGTAATATATGCACCAACAGCATTCATGGATCTTATGAACCGTGTATTTAAGGACTACCTAGATAAGTTCATTGTGGTGTTTATAGACGATATATTGATCTACTCAAAAATGAAAGCCAAGCTTGAAGAGCACCTGCGACTGATGTTGGGATGACTCAAAGGTCATCAATTATACGCTAAGTTTAAGAAATGAAAATTCTGGTTAGAGAAGGTGGCATTTCTAGGACACAATGTGTCTAAAGATGGCATGGAAGTAGATCCAACCAAGATCGAAGTAGTGAAGGACTGGCCCAAACCTAAGAATGAAACTGAGGTGAGAAGTTTTCAGGGATTGACAGGTTACTATAGACTATATGTTGAAGGGTTTTCCAGAATAGCTACACCCTTAACAAATTTGACGAGGTAGCGAAAAAAATTTGAATGGACGGAGAAATGGAAAGAAAGCTTTCATACGTTAAAGGATATGCTTATATCAGCCCCAGTTCTATACATCCCAAACGATAAGGGAAAGTTTGTAGTATATTGTGACGCGTCGAAGCAGGGACTTGGATGTGTTTTGATGCAAGACGAAAGAGTGGTCGCCTATGCCTCGAGACAACTAAAGGAGTACGACCATCGGTATCCAACCCATGACTTAGAGTTAGCAACGGTAGTTTTTTCTTTAAAGATTTGGAGGCACTATCTGTATGGAGAAAAATGTGAAATCTATACGGACCACAAAAGTCTAAAGTATTTCTTTACGCAGAAGGTGCTCAATTCAAATTAAGCTAAAAATGTGTAATTTCGTGTTTAAATAATCAGCGTATGCCGATATATCGCAGCCATAGGGGGTGATATATCGCAGCACGAAGATACGAAAAACCCGAAATGATGCACGATTGCCTCGGGCATACTGGCCCAGGCGATATATCGCCCCCTGTAGGCGATATATCGCCCCTCTCGGCACATTTTGAAAGTTTTTGAAATCGTTTTCCATTCAAACCATCAACCTCTTGATAAGTCCAGCACCTTTCTGAAGGAGTCTTCAGCCTCTGCTGAACGATAATTCAAATTATTTTCACTTAAAAAGCCATTATTTTTATTCATGTTATATGAAATCTTTTCATTCCTAAACTCTATAAATAGGACCTAGTACCCAGCCATTTATTCATTTATAACTCTAAGTTCAGAGGCTGCAAGTTGCTATGTGAGTGTGAGAGTGTAAACACTTGGGTTCGGAATCAATTGCTTGATCATCATAAGCTTATCAAACACTTGGGAAGTAAGGTTTTATAGCATTTCAGTTCAAGGTTTAGATTGGTCTTACAAGTCTTCAAGGTATTCCCACACTATAGTTCATTGGTATTATTTTATTTAAGTTCTCATAGTCTTTTACTCAGCCTTCTAACCTTATTCTTTATTTTGGTTAGGAAATCTAAGAACTTGACATAAGTTTTGGTAAGTATATTCTCAATGGTATAATCCTCCCATTCCTTTCATTTCTTTTCTTCAAAGTACTCACTCTGTTATAAATGGTTTTTAGGAGTATTCCAAAGTACCAACCCTGTCCTCATATCTCGGTAATTTTGGTAAGGAAAATAGGATAGAATTTATATGTTATATGTTTTTATATGTTATCTTATGATTTTTCATGTTATGAAATATGTTATGTTAAGTATGTTTGTAGGCTTGGGCATATGACTTGCTTAGCTAGCAAGACCCCAATAATCTAATGGGCATATGACTTGTTTAGTCTATGGGACCCCAAGTAATAATGGCCATTATAGTATGTATGTGATATAAGTGTTATGGTATGTTTTTATGTTGCATTATGAATTTTTATGTGTATGACTATATGTTAGATTTTCCTTGCTGGGCATTAGGCTCGTTCCTTTATGTTTATATGTGTAGGAAAATAGTTTTAGTGGCTGGAAAGGTTCTTGGAAGCTTGGAGAATGTGTATTGAGGCGGAATGGATTCAAGAGCCGAGCATTTCGATTCGAGGATGTAGTTTGTTTCTTATGGTTTTTACATGTATTTTCCGCATTTTATTATGTAAATCTATTTTAAATTATGTCATGTTTTGATTTTAAAACAATGGGATCCCATATCCTACTTGATATTTTATGTAAGTTTAACTTTTATTTTTACAAGTTTCTTAATAAAGTTATGGTCTTTTCACTTGTAAAGATTTATTAAAAATTAGTGTCTATGTATAGTTTTCGTTAATGGTCCAAGGTCTAGAGTAGTTGGGTCATTACAGTTGGTATCAAAGGAACGGTTGCTTCGAATGAAGTTCTCCTCGATACACACACTCAAAAGCTCTGAATCTGACCGCCAAGTAAGTATTAAAGTTATGGTTATTTTGCTTATATGTATAGCTATCGATTTTTAGTATTTATGTTTTCAGTTAAGTATGAACGGAGCTTTAACCTATCAGGATATTCGAGCCATTAAGGCTTTAAAAAGAATAAGGGAGCCAAGAAACACCATAGGAGCACTAGAAAGAATCACTCGAAGATTGCTCTTGTTCCACAGAGAAATAGGTCATCTTCAAGAGTCTAAGCAAATAATGATGAGAACAAGAGAACCATATGTATTAATAATTAGACTATTTAAAGATTTTCATCCTGTAATAGCAGCCTTAGAAGAAATATGGGAAACCATGAATGATGAGGGCGAACTGCCAATAGCAATGCAATATTATTTCCTCCTAATTAGGTTCACTGCAAAATCAGAATTTCAGTTTACAAATGAGCAAAAACATAGGATTTTCACAAACCTTCCTAGAGGACATTTTTATGCACATGATAATGACGATTATGAGGAGATAGATGATGACATGCTAGATGAAGGATCGGATGTAAAAGATCCTGATTTTTAGAATAGTTAGTTTTCATTGTTTGTTTTATTTATTTCTTTGTTATGATAAGTGAAAAACGCGTTTTTCCAAATGAATAACATGTTATTTTATTATCATGTATGAGTTTGATTCTATTTTTGTAATCATAATAAATACTAAATAAAATGAATAATGACTAAGTTCGGTGAGGGTGGATACAAATCATTGAACCAAGTTTCCTAATTGAGAGTTAGGGGGCCATAGTAGTGAGAACGATTTTACTGATCCCAGCCCTCCCTCAATATGGTTAACTTTGGAACAAAGATGAGTTTCGAGCTTGAGAATTAAGTCATATGGGATAATTAGAAACAGACTTAGAAAATAAAGATGACTTGTTTTTCTAAGTATAGAAACCCACTATAATAATAATAAAGACTTATATAATTTTCATAAGAAGTCATAATAAATAGGTCCGAGATATGTTTATCTTAGAATAAGTTTTTTCCTTAGAGCCTATTAGGATAAGTTCTAACATGTTCTCGACTGTTAGAACTTTGTTGAAGATGTTGCTCCGAAGATCTGTACGCACCTACGGAAATGCCTCCAACGCGGTTCTAGCAACCAATGAAGCCCCTCCAGTTCGCAGAAGGGGAGTGCGTGCTACTACTAGCCACAACGCGCCGGCACCACAAGCTGACAACACTGTGGAGATCGCCAGACTACGACAACAAGTTGAGGAACTTTTGCAGCAACAACATCAACAGGCCCAGACTCAGCCTCAGCCTCTTCCGCAGCCGCAGCCGCAGCCACAGCAAATGGCCTCAGCACCCAAACAAGTTGGTCCATATGAGGGATGGACAGTGACGAACTACGCGCCATATACAGTACCAAACATGGAGCCAGTGTATGAGAGGTTCCGCAACCAGCACACTCCAAACTTCGAAGGGACTACAGACCCCTTTGAGGTAGAAGAGTGGCTAAGGAATGTGGAGCCCATTCTGACGCACATGAATCTCAGTAATGCAGACCACATATCCTATATCTCGTCATTACTCAAGAAGGATGCTAGGATATGGTGGGACTTGGTCCAGCAATCGCATGATGTTTCCACCATGACATGGACCCGATTTGTTGAGCTGTTCCACAAAAAGTACTACAACTCGGTTGTACTCGCTTCGAGAGTTGAGGAGTTCGCCAACTTGAAGCAGGGTACTTTATCAGTGGCGGAGTATGCTCATCAGTTCGACCGCTTAGCTAAGTTCGCATCTGATATGGTTCCAACTGATTTGCTGAGGGTGAACAAAGTTGTTAGAGGACTTCGACCAAAGATCGAGATGGGGGTTAAGTTAGCAAACCTGAGAAATACTACATATGCCGACATTCTTGAGACGGCAATAGAAGTAGAGAGGTTGCAGGCTAATGTAAATAAAGAGGAAGCCATTAAGCCTGAACCAAGACAGCATAATCAACCTCATACCAGTCGGAACAACAACCATAACGGCAACAATCAGTCAGGCAACAACGGTAACGGTCAGAAGAGAAGGCATCCTGACAACAAGCAATAGGACAGCGATAAAAGGGCATGAACAAATAATGGGGGAAATAGGCCAGGCTACGTGGAATACCTGCCATGTGCTAAGTGTCAGAAGAAGCATCTTGGAGAATGTCGCGCAAACACCAAGGAATGTTTTAACTGTGGTCAGGAAGGGCATCGTAAAAGAGATTGTCCTCAGCAAAAGCCAGAAGGGAAGAAGGACGACAAGATCGTTCCTGCTAGGGTTTTTGCCTTAACCCAAGGAGAGGCTGATGCTAGCAATAAGGTGGTCACAGGTCAGGTTTCTATCCTCAATAACTTAT
Source organism: Humulus lupulus (assembly GCF_963169125.1). Lineage (NCBI taxonomy): Eukaryota > Viridiplantae > Streptophyta > Magnoliopsida > Rosales > Cannabaceae > Humulus > Humulus lupulus. The sequence continues at coordinate 50,087,705 of NC_084797.1, forward strand.
GCTATGTATTATTTGATTCGGGAGCCACTCATTTGTATATCTCGTTAGGAATGATAGAAAAACTAGACAAACATTGTGAAAGATTTAGAACTAGGTTTGTAACCGAGTTGCCTTCGGGCAAAGTAGTTCTATCATCACGGATAGTACGAGGCGTACCGATCAAGATTGAGGACATATAACTAGAAGGAGACCTGATAGAACTGGAGATCAAAGACTTTGACGTGATATTAGGCATGGATTGGCTAGCACGGCATGGCGCAACCATCGACTGCAAACGTAAGAAGGTGACGTTCGAGACTCCTGACGGCCAGAGATTATGCTTCATGGGACAAGCTTTAGGATTACGCACCCAGTTAGTATCATCTCTCAAAGCTCAAAGAATGATGGAGAAAGGATGTCAAGCGTTCTTAGCCAGCATCACAAATGTAGAAAGGGAGACACCACTTAAGGTTGGAGATGTACGTGTTATACAAGAATTTCCAAAGGTATTTCCCGATGACTTGCCAGGATTGCCGCCAACTCGAGAAATAGATTTCACGATAGAATTAGTACCGGGCACCGAGCCTATCTCTAAGGCACCATACCGGATGGCACCTACGCAACTCAAGGAGTTAAAGATGCAGCTACAAGAACTCCTAGACTTGGGTTTTATTAGGCCGAGCCATTCACCATGGGGAGCTCCGATGCTATTCGTGAAGAAGAAGGACAGAAGTATGCGGATGTGTATAGACTATCGTGAGCTGAACAAAGTAATGATAAAGAACAAGTATCTGATTTCTCGGATCAACGATTTGTTTGATCAACTCTGAGGCGCGACTGTATTTTCAAAGATCGATTTACAGTCTGGGTATCATCAGCTCAAGGAAAAGGGAGAAGATATTCCTACGACAGCCTTTAGGACTCGTTATGGACATTACGAGTTCTTGGTTATGTCTTTTGGTCTTACTAACGCACCAGCTACATTTATGGACTTAATGAATAGGGTCTTCAAGGATTACTTTGATAAATTCATCGTTGTGTTCATCGATGATATCTTAGTATACTCCAAGGATGAAGTAGAGCACGAGGAACATTTGAGGTTGATCTTGACGCGATTAAAGGAGCATCAACTCTAAGCCAAGTTCAAGAAATGCGAATTTTGGCTTTCGCAAGTGGCGTTCCTCGGGCACATTATATCGAAAGACAAAGTTGCAGTAGACCCATCAAAGGTAGAGGCCGTGAAGGATTGGCCCAGACCAAAGAACGCATCTGAAGTAAGAAGCTTTCTAGGGTTAGCAGGTTATTATAGGAAGTTTGTAGAGGGCTTTTCTAAGATAGCCACTCTGCTCACCAACCTGACCCGGAAACAACAAAGATTCAACTGGAATGATAAGTGTGAAGAAAGCTTCCAATTGCTCAAGGATAAGCTTTGCTCAGCACCAGTACTTAGTGTACCAACAACCAACGATAAGTTCGTAGTCTACTGCGATGCATCAAAGCAAGGATTGGGTTGCGTGCTGATGCAAAATGACAAGGTGATAGCCTACGCCTCACGACAGTTGAAGGATTATGAGCAGCGCTATCCAACTCACGATATGTAGTTGGCAGCGGTGGCCTTTCCATTAAAAATCTGGCGCCATTATCTTTACGGAGAACGGTGCGAGATTTATACGGACCACAAGATTTTAAAGTACTTCTTTACTCAAAAGGAGCTCAACATGAGGCAGCGCATGTGGTTGGAGTTAGTAAAGGATTACGACTGCGAAATCCTATACCACCCAGGAAAGGTGAACGTAGTTGCCGATGCGCTTAGTAGGAAAATTTATGGGAATTTAGCAGCTTTATTTGGAATAGAAAGGCCTCTACAGCAGGAGCTAATCAATGCCAGAATAGAAGTAATTGTAGGCAAGCTGGCTAACTAGTTTATCCAATCGAATCTGCTAGAGGACATACGGATTGGACAGAGACATGACGACACACTAACAGCACATATGGGTGCAGTCAGAGAAGGAAAAGCTACAGATTTCTCAATATCTAGTCAAGGTTTATTGAGATATAAGGATCGGGTATGCGTGCCAAATGATCAAAGTATTAAGAAGACGATTCTGGAAGAAGCACACAGTACCCCGTACTCAGTTCACCCAGGGTCTACCAAGATGACTCATGACATCAAGGCAATCTACTGGTGGCCAGGAATGAAGAAGGACATAGCAGAGTTTGTATCTAAGTGTCTTATATGCCAGCAAGTGAAAGCAGAGCATCAGCGGCCTGCAGGCTTATTGCAACCGCTTAGCGTACCAGAATGGAAGTGGGACGATATAGCTATGGACTTCGTGACGGGTTTGCCAAGGACGAATAAGCCGTATGATTCCGCTTGGATATTAATAGATAGACTAACCAAGTCGGCTCATTTCCTGCATGTTAAGACTTCATACACGGCAGACCAATACGCAAACATCTACATCCAAGAGATTGTACGGTTGCATGGAGTCCCCAAGACGATAGTGTCAGATAGAGGATCGGTGTTTACGTCAAGATTTTGGGGAAGTTTACAGCAAGCTATGGGTACTAAGTTAAGTCTTAGTACAGCTTTTCATCCTCAGACAGATGGGTAGTCCGAGCGTACGATTCAGATTTTAGAAGATATGCTACGCGCGTGTGTACTTGATTTCGGAGGATCATGGAACAAGTACTTTCCGTTGATAGAGTTTTCCTACAACAATAGCTACCAGTCAACGATCGAGATGGCACCTTATGAGTTGCTATACGGAAGAAGGTGCCGATCACCGTTACACTGGGACGAGGTAGGAGAAAGGCAGCTTCTAGGGCCCGGAGCTGTTAGACAAGCTCAAGAAGCAGTAGCGCTTATTAGACAGCGTATGCTTGCTACTCAAAGCCGTCAGAAAAGCTATGCGGATGCCAAGAGACGCGATGTGGAATTCCAAGTTGGAGATCAAGTCTTCTTGAAGATATCTCCTATGAAAGGTGTCAAGCAGTTTGGGAAGAAAGGCAAGCTTAGTCCCCGATTCATAGGTCCTTTTCAAATATTGGACAAAGTGGGAGCAGTTGCGTATAGACTAGCCTACCGCCTGCACTAGCTGATAGTCACAACATGTTCCACATCTCGATGCTACGCAAATTTGTGTCAGACCCATCTCACGTCCTCAAGTACGATAGGATAGCACTCCAGAAAGACTTAAGTTACGAGGAATGACCAGTTAGCATCCTAGATAGGGGGATGAAGCAGTTACGGTCCCAGAGCTTTCCTATATTCAAACTCCTATGGAGTAATAGTTCTGAACGAGAGGCAATGTGGGAGTTGGAGGAGGACATGCAAGGCCGGTATCCAGAGTTATTTGGTAAGTAAATTTTGAGGATGAAATTCTTTTTAGTAGGGGAGAATTGTAGAGTCCAAGAACTTTATTTAGCTAAGTTAGATAGTAGTATAGTAGTAATAATAGTATTATCTTTATAACTGTGGATTTTTGGTTCAGACCGGGATTTATTTGGACACTTATAGTAGTACATGTATATTTTCTAAGTTTAACCTATAGTTTAGGAATATTAATTTTAACCTAAGGTTTGATTAATATGACTGATATTGAGGATAATATTTATTATACTATAAGGTTTAGATGAGAACCAATTAGATAATAGCACATGTTATGTATGGGTTATTAATGATTAAGTATTTTGAGGATTAAATTTATTAAGGGTAAAATTTGAATGCTCTAAGGTCAGTCAGCAGCTTTGAAAACACAAAAGGGCTTAGTCAAGGCAATTTACTAAATTCAAATTAAACTAAAAAATCTGTAATTTCGTGTTTAAATAATCAGCGTATGCCGATATATCGCATCTATAGGGGGCGATATATCGTAGCACGAAGATACGAAAAACCCGAAATGATGCACGAATGCCTCTGGCCCAGGCGATATATCGCCTACAGGGGGCGATATATCGCCCCTCTCAGCACATTTTGAAAGTTTTTGAAATCGTTTTCCATTCAAACCTTCAACCTCTTGATAAGTCCAGCACCTTTCTGAACGAGTCTTTAGCCTCTACTGAACGATAATTCAAATTATTTTCACTTAAAAAGCCATTATTTTTATTCAAGTTAAATGAGATCTTTTCATTCCTAAACTCTATAAATAGGACCTAGTATCCAGCCATTTATTCATCTATTACTCTAAGTTTAGAGGCTGCAAGTTGCTAGGTGAGTGTGAGAGTGTAAACACTTGGGTTGGGAATCAATTGCTTGATCATCATATGCTTATCAAACACTTGGAAAGTAAGGTTTTATAGCATTTCAGTTCAAGGTTTAGATTGGTCTTACAAGTCTTCAAGGTATTCCCACACTCTAGTTCATTGGTATTATTTTATTTAAGTTCTCGTAGTCTTCTACTCAGCCTTCTAACCTTATTCTTTATTTTGGTTAGGAAATCTCAGAACTTGCACATAAGTTTTGGTAAGTATATTCTCAATGGTATAATCCTCCCATTCCTTTCATTTCTTTTCTTCAAAGTACTCACTCTGTTATAAATGGTTTTTAGGAGTGTTCCAAAGTCCTAACTCTGTCCTCATATCTAGGTAATTTTTGTAAGGAAAATAGGATAGAATTTATATGTTATATGTTTTTATATGTTATGAAATATGTTATGTTAAGTATGTTTGTAGGCTTGGGCATATGACGTATATGACTAACAAGCCCCAAATAGATTATGGGCATATGACTTGCTTAGCTAGCAAGACCCCACTAATCTAATGGGCATATGACTTGTTTAGTCTATGGGACACCAAGTGATAATGGCCATTATAGTATGTATGTGATATAAGTATTATGGTATGTTTTTATGTTGCATTATGAATTTTTATGGGTATGACTATATGTTAGATTTTCCTTGCTGGGCATTAGGCTCGTTCCTTTATGTTTATATGTGCAGGAAAATAGTTTTAGTGGTGGGATAGGTTGTTGGAAGCTTGGAGAATGTGTATTGAGGCGGAATGGATTCAAGAGCCGAGCATTTCGATTCGAGGATGTAGTTTGTTTCTTATGGTTTTTACATGTATTTTCCGCGTTTTATTATGTAAATCTCTTTTTAATTATGTCATGTTTTGATTTTAAAACAATGGGATCCCATATCCTACTTGATATTTTATGTAAGTTTAACTTTTATTTTTACAAGTTTCTTAATAGAGTTATGGTGTTTTCACTTGTAAAGATTTATTAAAAATTAGTGTCTATGTATACTTTTCGTTAATGGTCCAAGGTCTAGAGTAGTTGGGTCATTACAGGGTGATAGTAGATAGACTCACAAAATCTGCTCACTTCTTACCAATAAGAACAATTTATAATGCTGAGTAGTACAAAAAACTTTACATGGCGGAGATAGTGAGACTACATGGAGTTCCAAAGATGATAGTCTCTGATAGAGGATCGGTTATCAAATCAAAGTTCTGGGAAGGTTTACATCGTGCAACGGGCACTAAGTTAAAACTAAGTTTGGCATTTCACCCTTAAACCATTGGTCAGTCAGAACGCACCATACAAAATTAGAAGATATGATTAGAGCGTGTGCTTTAGACTTCTCAGGATCATGGAGCAAGTATCTTCCATTAATAGAATTCTCTTACAACAATAGTTATCAAGCGACAATAGGCATGGCACCTTATGAGATGCTATATGGATGGAAGTGTCGATCACCACTTCATTGAGATGACGTGGGTGAAAGACGATACGTTGGACCCGAGGCTGTATGAGAAGCAACAAAGGCAGTAGAAAAGATAAGACAATGAATGGTCGCGCTCAAAGTCACCAAAAATGCTATGCTGACGCGAAGAGACGAAGTGTTGAGTTTTTAGTAGGCGACCAAGTCTTTCTCAAAATTTCTCCGATGAAGGGGATTATGCGTTTCAGAAAGAAACGAAAGTTAAGCCCAAGGTTTATAGGTCCTTTTGAGAAATTGGACAAAGTAGGGCATGTAGCACATCAGTTGGCTTTACAGCCATCATTAGCTGAAACGCATAACGTTTTTAATGTATCAATGTTGAGAAAATACATATCAGATCCATCCCATATGCTCGATTACAAGGCTCTAGAGTTAAAACAAGATTTTATTTATGAAGAACGACCAGTACACGTTCTAGAACGGGGAACTAAGGAGTTAAGGTCCTACAGTTAAAATCTTGTGGAGCAATAGCACCATAAAAAGAGAGGCCGCATGGGAATTGAAGGAATGTGTAAGGGACAGGTATCCCGAGATGTTTGGTAAGTAAATTTCGAGGAAAAAATTATTTTAAGTAGGGGATAATTGTAGAATCCTAGAATTTTACTTAGTTAGCTAGATAGTAGTAGTTGTAGTATTTTAGATTCCGTGGATTTTGGTTCAAACCGAGACTTAGTTGGAAACTCCTAGAAATAGTTATGGATTTTATAAGTTTAACCTGTAGTTTAAGAATATTAATTATAACATATGGTTTGATTAATATTTCTGGTTATTAATATGATAGTTATTATAACCTAAGGTTTAGATAGAGCCAATAAGAATATGACACTTGTCATGAGCATGGTTATTGCTATGGTTTAGATAGAGCCAATAGGATTATGACACTTGTCAAATGCATGATTATTAAGGAATTATTATTTTAATGATAAAATAAAGGAAATATAAGACTTAGTCTTCACAAGAATCTGTTAGGAGCATGACATTTGTCACGATTTTATATAATTGTGGATTAGGATGTTATTTAGATTATTAAATAGATTTTTCGTAACTTTAGGATAGTGTAATTTCCGACCTATTTTTGACCTAGTTATATTATGAATTTCGAAAATTAGTAATTCTATAAAGTTGTAGATAATTGAATTATCTTTCTAACGGTATAAAGATGGACTAAATCTAAGTCATACAGCTCTAGTTATGTTTATTTTACTGCAGGTGAGTTTAGAGTTGCGTGATTTTGGGAGTAAGAAGTTAAGATTCTATTTGTTCTTATTATTTTTGTTTTTAATTTTAAAAAATCAAGCTGTGACTCCTTAAACCTCTCTCTGAATAATTTGACCAAGTCCTAAGCCTTTGACTGACGAATATTCAAATATCGTCAATAAAATTCATTATTTTTATACAAGCCAAAAAGAAGATTTTTATTCCTAGAACTCTATAAATAGGATTTAGGACCCAGCCCTTTCACTTACTCTTTAGCTGTGATCAGACTCCAAGGTGCTAGTGAGACCATAAGAATGATAAACACTTGGGTTGGAAAAAAGCTTTTCTATTCTTAAGCATTATAAAACACTTTGGGAAGTGTGGTTAGAGTGTTTTGGTATTGGAGTTAGACTAATCCATAAGGTCAACTGAGCTACCCTTATTCTTAAGTTTCATTCTGTTTGATTTCTTAGTTTCTTTAGTTTTCAATTAGGTTCTAACTTTTGTTATGGTTTTGTAGTTAGGATTTTAAGTTCTTTGAACTTAAGATGTCTTTTCGTTAAGTTTCCTCTTGGTGGTTTGTTCTATTCCTTTCATCTCTGTCATTTAGAAATACTCACTACTGTTATTGCTAGTTTTAGGAGTGTTCCAAGTTTCGCATTTGTTCTCAATTATCCCGGTGTTGGTAAGGAAAATAGTATAATTTAGTATTATGATCTATTTAATGTAATGTATGTTACAGTTTATGTTTGTATGACTTAACATTTTAGGTACAATATAGGGGTAAGTGTTTCTGGACCTAAGGTGTCCAATGATGTATGACGGACTATGTTCGGTAGCCTCGGTTGCCAATATTTTATGACGGACCTATGTCCGGTATATGACGGAATTTTGTTCGGGACTTAATTGCCACTCCTGTATAAGCACATATCTTTTTATATATGATCTAGATGTTTGTGTTTGTATATCTTTGGTGAATATATGTTATGTTTGATTATTTGGCTAACCCTTGTTTGTATTTTCCTTACTAGGCTTAGAAGCTCACTCCTTATGATGTTGTTATTTTAGGAAATTAAGGATAGAATGGCTACTGGTGAGTGGGACCTAAGATTTCGCGATGTATTCGTTGGGGACCATATAGTTGAGCAAGATCAAGCAGGCCAAATTATTGATTTATTTTTTTTAAAAGTTTGTTTTATTTAAATCTTGCTCATTTTTATGTTAAAGACAAGTATTTTATTTTTATAAAACCATGGATACATGTATTTATTTTTAAGTTTTTATAAAATAAAATAGCAGTATTTACGATTATGACCCAACGCTATGTTCTCGGTAATCTATGAGAAATTAGGGCGCTATAGTGGTTTAGTTCAATTCTTTATCATCTCATTCTTTAGAAATACTCATATTCTTATTGTTGGTTTTAGGAGCGTTCCAAATCCTGTCCTTGTTCTCATATCCCGGTTTTGGTAAGGAAAATATGATAGATTTTATATGTTTATATGATATACTATGCTTATGTTATGTTATTTTATGTTATGTTATGTTATGTTTATATTATGTATACTATGTTATATTCGTTGGGCATAGGACTTGTCTATCCTGCAAGCCTCAATAATTTATGGGCATATGACTTGCTTAGCGAGCAAGCCCTACAAATCTATTGGGCATTTGACTTGTTTAGTTAACAAGCCCCAAGAAGTATGATGGCCATTATAGTATTATATGACATATGTTTATGGTCTATGTTTATGATATAGTTTACGTATATATTTTATGTTATTAGTAGATTTTTCTTGTTGGGCATTAGGCTCATTCCTTTATTTTTTTTTTATGTGATGTAGGAAAATAGATCTGGCGATGGAAGGATTCATGGTAGCTTGGCTTGTGTATTAATGAAGCAGGGATTTGATGGATTGCCTGACGATTCGAGGACGACATTATTTTTAGTCTTTTTATTATGTTTTTATGTATTATCCGCATTTAGCTTTGTAAAAAAATTCATTTAAGTTTAAAGTTATGTTTTATTTTCAAACAATGGGATCCCATACCGCTCATTTATGTATTTCAACATTTACTTTAGAGTTTTTAATAAAGTTGTGAATGTTTCTTATGTATGTTTTCTCAAAAGTAGTATCTATGTATAGTAGTTTTCATGGTTAAAGGTCTTAGAGCTAGTTGGGTCATTACAGTTTGTATCAGAGCAACAGTTCATTCGCATGAAGTTCTCCTTGATACACATTCTCAAGCTATGAATCTAACTGCCAATGTAAGTATTTATCTTGTAGTTATTATGTTTATATGTATAGTTAACGTTTTAGCCTTATCTTTTGAGTTGAGAATGAATGGAGCATTAACTTATGAGGGTATCCAAGTCATTAAGGCCTTGAAAATAATTTGAGAACCAAGAAACACTGTAGAAGTGCTAGAAAGAATCACTCGGAGACTACTCTTATTCCACAGGGAGATAGGTCACCTCCGAGAAACTAAGCAAATCATGATGACAGCAATGAAGCAATATGTTTTAATAATTATACTTTTTAAAGATTATCCTACTATAATTGCAACTTTAGAAGATATATGGGAGACGATAGATGATGAAGATGAATTACCAGTAGCTATGAGATATTATTTTCTCATACTTAGGTTCACCTCTAAGATGGAATTCCAATTCACAAATGAGCAAAATCATAGAAATTTTACGAATCCTCCTCGAGGGAATTTTGAGGCTCAAGATATTGATGACTATGAAGAGATAGACGATGATATGTTAGATGAAGGATCAGATGTTGAAGATCCCGATATTTAGAATATATTAGTTTCTTATATATTTTATTTATGATTGTAAATAGTGAAAACTTTTTTTCAAATAAATATCATTGTTATTTTGATAACATGTATGAGTTTGATTTTCTTTTGCAATCATAATAAATAATAAATTTATTGAATAATGACAAATTTCGGTGAGGGTGGATACATATCAATGAACCAGGTTCCATATTGACAGTTAGGGGGCCATAGTAGTGGGAACGATTTTAGTGATCCCAGCCTGTTGGGGTTTTATGCCCTAATTAAAACCCAAATTCTTTGTAATCTCATTTTATTATCAATAAAAGAATAGAAATCATTTTTTGACTTGGTTAATCACTTTGCTCACATGTTTTATTTTCATGATTATTTGTTTAATATAAACTTCTATTAAATCCCGAGCATATAGCTAATCTTATTTATAGTGACGTAATCACAGTGGAATATAAATATGATTATATGTTCAAAAATAAGTTAGTCCTAAGATTAGTCAGTGCACCGGATTTACATTGACTTTCCAATCTACGATATGATCTACTTTCACATTACAGTGTTATGTTCTTTCCAGAACATTAGCAAAGTAGATAAGATCGGATGTATTTGTTACATCGGACAGGACCGATATTGACAGTTGATAAGATAAGTAAACATACCGTTATTATCTATTCTAGTCATATCATATAGTTGACCATAGGTCAATTCAATCTCAATTCTGAGTGGTTAGTATTCAAACTGATTGTATTATTTGAGTTCTTTGACTTGTTCGTTACCAGCTTACCCTACGGACTAGCCCATACTTACATCTTGGGAACTCGGTAGTATAATTGAGTGGGAGTGTTAATCATAGATATGAACATCTATAGCTTCTGATGAAGAAGTGAAACGATGGTTTGCTTTTAGTTTGGTTCAAGGTGTTAAATGATAGAGATCTCATTTCAGTAATTAAATTAGTAATATCATTTACAAGGAACTAAGTGTTTTAAGGATAAAATACAATGAGGGGTAAAACGATATTTTAGTCCTATCTCATTGTAGACCGACTATAGAGGATTGAGTGACAATTATGGTTGTAACAATGGATAATTAATAGCGTATCTATATTTGTTATAGAGCGTTCTATGAATTCAAGAGTGCAATTCCAAGTCTATAGTGGAGTCACAAGGAATTAATAAGTTAGTAAATTTATTTGTTAGATTTATGATAACTTATTGGAGCTTGATTTCATAGGCCCATGGTCCCCATTGTACCTTGGATAAATTCATCTAGATAGTCTCAATTAATTGATTTAATCATCAATTAGAATTATCAAAGTTGACCAGGTCAATTTTGGATAGTTTCACAGAGTTGTGTAATTTTGAGAAGAAAAGAGAAATTATGGCAGATTTATTAATTAAGATAAATTGGTATCTAAATTAATAAATAAGTTTAAATCAAGGTTCAAATTATAAATAAGTAATTTGATAAAGGATTTAAATAATTATTTAATTTATTAAATCAATAGAAAATAATACAGGCCTTGATCTTAAGTCCAATGGGCTTATAATCAAATGGGAAATTTCACGGGCCTATAGCCTATGATAATTTCGACCTAGGGCTTCAAAATGGCCGCTATTTTATTGATTTTTTAATTAAATTAAATGGCCTAATTGAGTCTATAAAAGGAGTGCTATAGAGAAGTCAAAACAAGGGTTTTTGATAAGTCAGATTTTCTGATAGTTTTATATTCTCTCTAAACACAAGTCCTTTTCTAAGCCACTTTCTTATTTTCTCTTCTTCTCTCTATATCTATCTCATGTGTTGAGAATTGCCCACACTAGTCTAGGTGGTTCTAAGGATACATTGGAAGATCGTGAAGAAAATAGAAGATCGGTTCAGTTTCTTGATAATACTCTGCGACAGAAAGGATACAAGAGTTAGAGAAACTGAAGGAAGGACTCTTAATTCCGCTGCGTATTCTGTAAGTATTATATTATTTGTTTCTCTTTGAATTCAATTTAGAAACATGTTTTAGGCTATCTCGTATTAATTTGTTTAATATTAGATATACATGAAAATAAATAAAGATCCTGTATAAGTTTTTTCCAACACAGCCCTCCCTCAATATGGTTAACTTTGGAACAACAATGAGTTTTGAGCCTGATAATTAAGTCATATAGGATGATTAGAAAGATACTTAGAAAATAATAAAGATGGATTATTTTTCTAAGTATAGAAACACACCCTAATTAAAAGAAGAGTTATATATTTTCTTTTCATAAGAAGTCATAATTAATAGGTCTGAGTTATGTTTATTTAGATTAAGTTTTTGCCTTAGAGCCTATTAGGGTAAAGTTCTAACATGTTTTTCTCAACTGTTAAAACTCTGCTAAAGATGTCACTCAGAAGGTGTAACACCCTAGTTACCCCAGAACAGTTACGGTGAACGGTGAACCAGAAATTTGACTCGCTATCCGTGCCCTTTGGTTAAAAACGTGCTTCTAGTGTTATTAACAGGCTAAGGTGGAAAACCAATAAAAAGGAAGGATATATTTTATTTAATACATAAAACAGTTCATGGGCCCATCAAAAACATTTACAAGTTATTTACAACTCAAAATTTACAGACCCGCCGACCTAAGCGACAAAAATAGGGTAAACTCCCTAGTTCCTCTGAGAACTCCTTGGCCAAGGTGGTCAAGTGGCCGCATATGTACACATCACCACCTAATCTCTCCACTCAAGGCTGGGTGAGCTTTTCTTTCCCTTTATCTGCACCACATAGCACCCATGAGCCAAAGCCCAGCAAGAAAACACAATATAGCATAAACATAACATCAACAATGATCATAATAATCATTCAGGACTTTTAGTCCAAAATAGAGGAGTGACAATTGTAAAAGTCACTAAAGTGGGTTCCGTTCGAATCAGCCATGTGACGATAGGGTCACTGAGGCTTAGAAAATAAGTGAATCTTTCACTAGCTTAAATATGATAAGTTCATGATGACTAGTCACCAACATAACCTTCCTCATGACCATAGAGTCATAACCATGGGATACTGCTCCCTAGCCATATGACAAGCTGTCACCTAGGCCTTTGGCCCTGGCTCTGAGTAACTAGCATAGACTAGTCAAGCGCTTATAAGTTTCGTTGACTTTAGAGTCGGTCCATCATTAATGCCTTAGAGTCATTCCACGCTGATATCGATTAGATCTAATCTTTAATTGACCTTGCGTTCAAGACGCTTATGCCGTTTCTGACTTTGAGATCAGTAACATGCGACGAGTGTCATCCCTAACTAATCAATGCCATAGACAACTAAACAACATCTGCTAGCATTTAATATGCAATCAATGTCCACATTTATCAAACAACATGCCTCAACAACAATCATGCTTGTTATATACACAGGGTGCAATTTTCTTACCTTTGGTTCGAGCGAGAAATATAATAAGAACGACTCCTGAGAACGATCGACGTTTTGATTCATTAGCGGTTACCTAATCACAACCAATTATAATCTCCATTAATGAAAATCAACATTGAAAGGGTCTTAACCTAAACCCCATTCTCGGGACCTCGAAACATGCCCACACGGTGAGTAGATTCAATCCCAGGCCAAAAAACCCTAAAAAACACTCAAAATGGGATTCTGGAAGAACAGAGTAGTGCTACAGCACTGCTCCCTAGCACCCCAGTGCTATACCCAGAACCCCCAAACCGTCCAACAAAATCCTGTGTAGCGCTAGAGCGCCCTCTAATGGGCGCTGTAACGCTACCCCCAGAACAAATTCTCGCCTGAAATCTCCATCTTCGACTCTTTCAATTCCAACTCGATTCCAATGCTTCCAAACCTCTTTTTTGGTGCCAAATGAACCCAAAAAACACACTCACATACCCCAACCATCACAACCACAAAAACCGTAGCCAAAACTCCCAACAAAACCATTCATCCAACCTAGAAATCTCAACTGAAAACCACAACAAAAAGCAGAGCAAACCAGGGAATTTTAATGGCTAGAAACTTACCTCAAGCCCAGATTATGATGCTCTTCAATGGTTGAACACACTCCCAAGTACTCAAGGCTTCCTTCCCAAGCTTGAATCCTCAAGTTAGGCTAAAAAATTGAAAGAAAACATGAAGAAAACAGGTACGGGAGAAGCTTGAATCTATGCTCTATTTTCCTCTTCTTTCTACAGCCTAGAATGGCTTATACTGTCCTAGGGGTGAAAAGACCATAATACCCCTAGGTCAATTAAGGGTTTCTAAAGGCTCCCTAGGGAAAAATTGACATTTTTCCACCTGCCTCATTAATCATAATTAACGCTCTCCAATTCTTGCTATTCTCGATATTTTCAAACACCAATAATTCAAATCCCATTATCCTTTAATTCACGGCAACGATTTAATCATTAAAATCACCCCGAGATACACCCCGATCCCCAAGCTTAAACCTGTTATGACTAGACCACTAATTAATATTCCAAGATCGTCTCATGCCGAATAGCTCGAAAAAACCCACATTATAATGTGGTCTCAACAATAAGTCACCAACATGCATACAAATATACAATTACACCCTCAACGGGCCAATTAACCAAAACACCCCTGTAATGAAATGTGGACCCACATGCATGCATTTAACATTATATTATAATATAATTCACATAAACATGCACAGAATCATTTAATGGCACAATTGAAAAGTTATGGCCCTCCCGGCCTCCTAATCCAGCCATTAAATTGCATTAGAGATTTTTGGGGCATTACAGAAGGTCTACTCACACCAATATCAGTGCCTCCAATGTCGCTCCTGAGAGCAATGAAGCTTCTCTGGTTCGTAGAAGGGGAGCGCATGCTACTGCTAACCGAAATGCGCCGCCACCGCTGCCGATTGACAACACTGCGGAAATTGCCAGGCTACGATAGTAAGTTGAGGAATTATTGCAGCAACAGTGACAACATGCTCAGCCTCAGACTCAGACTCAGCCTTTTCCTCCGCCGCAACAACAGCCAGAAGAAATGGCTCAAGCACCCCATCAATTATGTCCTTATGGGGGATGGCCAATGGCGAACTATGCGCCATAACCAGCTCAACAAGTGGAGCCAATTTACGAGTGGTTTCGTAAGAAACACACTCTAAACTTTGAAGGGACAACAAACCCCTTTGAGGTAGAAGAATGGCTCAGAAATGTGGAGCCAATCCTAGCGCACATGAACCTCGGCAAAGCGGACCGCATATCTTGCATTTCGTCTCTGCTTAAGAAAGATGCTAGAATATGGTGGCACTTAGTTCAGCAGACTCACGATGTCACCATAATTACTTGGACCAGATTTGTGGAACTATTCCACAAAAAGTACTACAATTCGGCAGTCATCGCTTCAAGAGTCGAGGAGTTCACTGGACTGAAGCAAAAGAGTTTATCAGTAGAAGAATATGCTCGACAGTTTGACCGATTAGCCAAGTTTTCACTAGAAATTGTTCTAACTGACTTTCTAAGGATGACCAAGTTCGTTAGAGGACTTCGACCAAAGATTGATCTAGGGGTTAAGCTCGCAAACCCAGGAAATACTACCTATGCCGATGTTCTAGAAACAGCAATACATGTAGAAAGGCCTCAGGCGAATGTTAGTAAAGAGGAGGCCAGTAAGCCTGAGCCTAAAAAGCCAAGTCAACCTCAGAATGGTCAGAAAAACAACGACAACAACAGTAATCAGCCCAAGAACAATAAAAGTCTGAAAAGAAGGCATCCTGACAACAAGTAGTCCATCAACGATAAAAGGGCACAGACAAACAATGGAAGAAATAAGTCGGGTTATGTAAAATACCCGCAATGTGCTAAGTGCCAAAAGAAACTTCCTGGTGAATGTTGTCCGACCACCAAGGGATGCTACAACTGTGGTCAGGAAAGACACCGGTAGAGAGAATGTCCCCAACTCAAGATAGAGGACAAAAGGGACAACAAGATGGTTCTTGCCAGGGTATTTTCCTTAACCCAAGGAGAAGCTGATGCTAGCAATAAAGTGGTTACAGGTCAGGTTTCTATCCTCAATAATGTATGTGCTGTATTATTTGATTCGGGAGCCACTCATTCGTATATCTCGTTAGGAATGATAGAAAAACTAGACAAACCTTGTGAAAGATTTGGAACTAGGTTAGGAACAGAGTTGCCTTCGGGAAAAGTAGTTCTATCATCATGGATAGTATGAGGCATACCGATCAAGATTGAGGACGTAGAATTAGAAGGAGACTTGATAGAATTGGAGATCAAAGACTTCAACGTGATACTAGGAATGGACTGATTAGCAAGGCATGGCGCAACCATCAACTGCAAATGCAAGAAAGTGACGTTCGAGACTCCTGATGGCCAATAACTATGCTTTATGGGACAAGTATCTGGACTACGCACACCGATTATATCTTCTCTCAATGCTCAAAGGATGATAGAAAAAGGATGTCAAGCATTCTTAGCCAGCATCACGGATGTGGTAAAGGAAACACCACTAAAGGTTGGAGACGTTAACATTGTAAAGGAATTTCCAGAAGTATTTCCTGATGACTTACCAGGGTTGCCGCCGACTCGGAAAACTGACTTCACCATTGAATTAGTACCAGGCACCGAGCCTATCTCCAAGGAACCATACCAGATGGCACCTACCGAACTCAAGGAGCTAAAGATGCAGCTACAAGAACTCCTAGATTTGTGTTTCATTAGACCGAGCCATTCGCCATGTGGAGCACTGGTTTTATTTGTGAAAAAAGGACGGAAGCATGCGGATGTGCATAGATTACCACGAGCTGAATAAGGTGACGATTAAGAATAAGTACCCACTACCTCAGATTGATGATTTGTTTGATCAATTTTGAGGTGCGACTGTGTTTTCAAAGATTGATCTATGGTCCAGCTATCACCAACTCAAGGTCCGGGAAGAGGACATTCCTAAGAGAGCTTTTAGAGCTCGTTATGGGCATTATGAGTTTTTAGTTATGTCTTTCGGTCTTACCAATGCTCCAACTAGGTTTATGGATTTAATCAATATGGTCTTTAAGGACTACTTGGATATATTCTTCATAGTATTCATCGATGATTTCTTGGTGTACTCAAAGGACGAGCACGAGGAACATTTAAGGTTGATCTTTGTTGCGACTAAAGGAGCATCAACTTTACGCCAAGTTGAAGAAGGGCGAATTTTGGCTTTCTCAAGTAGCATTCTTCGGGCACATTGTATCCAAGGATGTAGTTGCACTAGACCCATCCAAGGTAGAGGATGTGAAGGATTGGCCAAGACCAAAGAACACGTCAGAAGTAAGAAGCTTTTTTGGATTAGTAGGTTATTATTGGAGGTTTGTAGAGGGCTTTTCTAAGATAGCCACTCCGCTCACCAACTTGACTCGGAAGTAGTAGAGGTTCAACTACACTAATAAGTGTGAAGAAAGCTTCCAGTTGCTTAAAGATAAGGTGTGCTCAGCACCAGTACTCTGTGTATCGACACCCAATGATAAGTTTGTTGTCTATTGCGATGTGTCGAAGCAAGGGCTGGGTTGCATACTAATGCAAAATGACAAGGTAAAAGCCTAGGCCTCAAGGTAGGTTAAGGAGTACAAGAAACACTATCCAACACACGATATGGAGTTTGTAACGGTGGTCTTTGCGTTGAAAATCTGGCGCCATTATCTTTATGGGGAACGATGCGAGATTTATACAGACCACAAAAGCTTAAAGTATTTATTCACTCAAAAAGAGTTCAACATGTGGTAGCGTAGGTGGTTAGAACTAGTAAAGGATTATTACTGCGAAATCCTATACCACCATGGAAAGGCAAACGTAGTTCCTGATGCGCTCAGTAGGGAGAATTATGGAAGTCTAACAACATTAGCTAGAATAGAAAAGCCACTATTGCAGGAGCTAATCAGTGCCGGAATAGAAGTAGTTGTCAGTAAGCTGGCTAAGTTTTCCATTCAGTCAAATCTGTTAGAAGATATACGGATTGGGCAAGGGCATGATGACACACTAGTAGCACATATGGATGCAATTAGAGAAGGTAAGGCCACGAATTTCTCAATATCAGGTTAAGGGTTATTGAGATATAAGGATCGAGTATGCGTGCCAAATGATCAAAAGATTAAGGCGATGATTCTAGAAGAAGTGCACAGTACCCCATACTTAGTTCACCTAGGGTCGACCAAGATGACTCACGACATTAAGGCAATATATTGGTGGCCAGGAATGACGAAAGATATAGCGAAATTTGTGTCTAAATGTTTAGTATGCCAGCAAGTGAAAGCAGAATATCAGCGGCCTACCGGCTTATTGCAGCCACTTAGCATACAAGAATGGAAATTGGACGATATCGCCATGGATTTCGTGACGGGTTTGCCACGAATGAATAAGCAGCATGATTCGGCTTGGGTACTAATAGATAAACTAACCAAGTCAGCCTATTAAGACTTCATACACAGCGGATCAATACGTAGACATTTATGTCCAAGAAATAGTAAGGTTGCATGGAACCCCTAAGACAATAATATCCGATAGAGGATCGGTGTTTACATCACGATGTTTTGGAAGGTTGCAGCAAGCCATGGGTACCAAGTTAAGTCTTAGTATGGCATTTCATCCTTAGACAGATGGACAGTCTGACCGTACCATACAGATTTTAGAATATATGTTGCACGCTTATGTACTTGATTTCGAAGGATCATGGAGTAAGTAGTTGCCGCTGATAGAATTCTCCTACAACAATAGCTACCAGTAAGCAATCTGGATGGCGCCTTATGAGTTACTTTATAGAAGAAGGTGTCAATCGCCGTTACATTGGGATGAGGTAGGAGAAAGGAAACTTCTTGGACCCGAAGTTGTTAGAGAAGCTCAAGAAGTAGTAGCGCTGATTAGAAAGTGTATGCCCGCTGCTCAAAGCCGTCAGAAAAATTATGCCGATTTCAAGCGGTGTGTGTGGAATTCAAGGTTGGAGATCAAGTCTTCTTGAAGATATCTCCTATGAAAGGTGTGAAGCAGTTTGGGAAGATAGGCAAGCTTAGTCCTCGATTTATAAGTCCTTTTGAGATATTGGACAAAGTGGGAGCAGTTGCATATAGATAAGCCCTACTGCTAGCTTTAGCAAATAGCAACAATGTGTTCCACATCTCGATGCTGAATAAATATGTGTCAGACCCATCTCACGTCCTCAAGTATGATACGATAGCACTCCAGAAAGACTTAAGTTATGAGGAACAACTGGTTAGCATCCTAGATAGAGGGGTGAAGGAGTTACGACCCAAGAGTATTCCGATAGTCAAAGTCCTATGGACTAATAGTTCTGAACAGGAGGCAACGTGGGAGTTGGAGAAGGATATGTTAGCCCATTGTCCGGAATTGTTTGGTAAGTAAATTTTGAGGACCAAATTCCTTTTAGTAGGGGAGAATTGTAGGTTCCCAGAATTTTACTTAGCTAGTTAGATAGTAGTAGTAGTAGTAATAGCTAGTAGTAGTTATAGTATGTTTATTACTGTGGATTTTGGTACAAGCCGAGACTTAGTTGAACACTCGTAGTAACACTTATAGATTTTATAAGTTTAACCTATAGTTTAAGAATATTAATTATAACATAGGGTTTGATTAATATAGTTGATTATAAATATGTCATTTATTATACTATAAGGTTTAAATAGAACTAATAAGATCATGACACTTGCCATGTGCAGGTTTAATATGGAATTAAGTATTTTTGATAAATAGTTATTATAAAATAAATATTTGAAAACTCTAGGACTTGCAAGCAGCTTTAAAACCGTATTATGACTCAGTCAAACCTGATTAACCAATTCAAATTAAGCTAAAAAAGTGCAAATACGTGTCTAATAATTTAACGTATGCTGATATATCGTAGCTATAGGGGCGATATATCGCCACACGGGGAATACGAAAAACACGTCAACTTCGCACAAATGAAACGACGAGCACTCAAGACATAAGCCTAGGTGATATATCGCCTATGAAGGGTGATATATCGACCCTATGGCCATAATTTCAAACTATGTAAAAACCGAGCTTGATTCATTCCTTAACCTCTTGACTAGCCTCTGAACATTTTGACCGAGTCTTAAGAACCTGTTGAACTAATATTCAAATATTTTTCAATTAATAGTCATTATTTTTATTCAAGGTAAAAGGAAGTAGTTCACTCCTTGAACTCTATACATAGGACCTAGTACCCAGCCATTTCTCTCATTCTTCAAGTTGTGTTCAGAGCCTTCAAGCTGCTAGGGTTACTATAGAGTGATAAACACTTGGATTGGGATATAAGCTTTATCATCTTAGGCTTTATAAAAACTGAGGAAGTAAGATAAATTGTTTGTTTTTCAATATCGAGGTGTAGTTCGGTTCTTGTACATCCAAAGGTA
The DNA here is from genome assembly GCF_963169125.1 of Humulus lupulus. Lineage (NCBI taxonomy): Eukaryota > Viridiplantae > Streptophyta > Magnoliopsida > Rosales > Cannabaceae > Humulus > Humulus lupulus. The sequence continues at coordinate 50,107,797 of NC_084797.1, forward strand.
TTCCTAATCTTAAGTTCATTTCTGTATGTTTCATTAGTTTCCTTTAGTTTTCTTTATTCAAACCCTAACTCGTTGTTTTCCATTCTTGGTTAGGCATTTAAGTTCTTTGACCTTAAGGTTTCTTTTTGGTAAGCTTCTTCTTGGTTGTTTAGTTCAATTCTTTATCATCTCATTCTTTAGAAATACTCATATTCTTATTGTTGGTTTTAGGAGTGTTCCAATTCCAATCCTTGTTCTCATATCAATTTTTTGGTAAGGAAAATAGGATAGATTTTATATGTTTATATGATATGTTATGCTTATGTTATGTTATCTTATGTTATCTTATCTTATGTTATGTTATCGTATGTTTATATTATGTATAGTATGTTATAGTCCTTGGGCATATGATTTGTCTAGCCAGCAGGCCCCAATAATTTATGGGCATATGACTTGCTTAGCTAGCAAGCCCCACAAATCTATTGGGCATATGACTTGTTTAGTTAACAAGCCCCAAGAAGTATGATGGCCATTGTAGTATTATATGACATATGTTTATAGTATATGTTTATGATATAGTTTATGTATATGTTTTAAGTTATTAGTAGATTTTTCTTGCTTGGCATTAGGCTCATTCCCTTATATTTTTTTTATGTGATGCAGGAAAATAGATTTGGAGCGGAAGGATTCATGGTAGCTTGGCTTGTGTATTAAGGAAGAGGGGATTCGATGGACTGCGTGACGATTCGAGGATGACGTTATTTTTAGTATTTTTATTATGTTTTTATGTATTTTCAGCATTTAGCTTTGTAAAAAATTTCATTTAAGTTTAAAGTTATGTTTTATTTTCAAACAATGAGATCCCATATCGCTTATTTATGTATTTCAACATTTACTTTAGAGTTTTTAATAAAGTTGTGAATGTTTCTTATGTATGTTTTCTCGAAAGTAGTATCCATGTATAGTAGTGTTAATGGTCCAAGGTCTTAGAACTGGTTGGGTAATTACACCAAATAATGAACGGTTTGAGAGTTATTAAGTACCAAAGTTTGGAAAAAATAAGGACTTGAAAATAAGGTCATTTTTACCTCAATGTTTGGAAAATATTTTCACCAATAAAAAATGTTACTTTTGACCTAAGCTTTCACAAAGACCTATATGGCATACCTAGTATAGAATTGCGAAATTATGGTAACAATTGGGTAAGTAAATTTCAAGTTATAATCTAACAAAGTATGTAGTTAAAAATGTGAAAAATGAGGTTTTCACACTTAGTGTAAAAATGAGATTTTGGAACTTAGATAAAAAGTACATTTGTGTTTATTGTAAGATAAAAACTTGGTAAGTCTTAAAAACATTTTGACATAAAATATGAATTTAAGTTTTGTGAGAGTTATTTTTATTAAAGAACTTTGATTCTTTCTAAAAATAAAGGATTTAATTTATTAATAAGTTTATAAATTTAAAGAGGATTTATAAATCCTATATTTTGAGAAAATAATTAGGTAAATTAATTTTCTAGTAAGTAAACTTGATTAATTGACTTCGGAAAATTAACTAGTCAAGATAAGAAATTATTAACGGTTTTCCTAATCAAGTTAAAAATAGACTATTTTCTTAAAAAAAAAAATAGAGATTAAAATTCAGAGATTATTTTGTTGAAAAATAATTAAGGAATTCAATTAGTATTTTCTGGATATAAAACTGGCTAAAATATTTTATATATTTAACTACCCCTTGAAAGTATGGGTTAATAGCTGAACTTTTAAAGAATAAGATTTTTAGCAGATTGTGAGAAAATACTATTGTGATACCCGAGATTAAGTATCAAGACCATAGGATAGGTCTCCCCAAGACTTAGGGTTTAATCGCAAATATTTTTGTATGAATTTCTTGAATGGGTTTAAAACAAAATAAGGATCATTAATCCTTACAAATGATTTTTAAAATGACCAAACTGTCCGAAATAGTAATAGTGAATTATGAAGTGCCATAATTAATCCGAGTATACTGTATGGATATTTACAGTATGGGCTAAGCATCTACAAATGACTTCATAATCTTGGATTGCATATCGGTTAATGTTGAACAAGCATTATATAATCAAATAACCAAATAAATACCTCTTGGAATAACCTTTTAAGAAGGCCATGCAATTGTTGAACCAAAAACTTCTCGTATAGTAAGCATCGCATTGTTAGGACGAAATAAATAAGCACTAGGCACAACAACAACATCAACCAATACACGCATAAAATCTGGTCCAAGTGGAATTCCGTGCACCTCTAAGTCTGGATCAGTAGAATCCCAATGACCGTCAGCAATAATTGCATCTGACCAATCGAGCAAGTAGCAAGCATTCCTTGCTTCTGTAAAGTTATGACCCTTTTTAACTCCAACACTCTGAAAAAATAATTTTGAAGACAGTATATTAATTTTTGTATTTGTTTCCTTATAAAGAAAGAAAACAATTTGAAGATTTACCTTAAGAGAAGGAATATTGTTGGATTGTGGAATATTGTGGGACTGCCTCTCACTTGTTGTTGCTTTACCGCCCTAAATATAAACAACAAGATAAGTTTCATTTCAAGAATACAAATTTTTAGTTTTATAAGTGTGAGAAAGAATTGTTACCCAGTGTCCTTTAAGTAGATTCAACATTTCAGCAATTTGAATCTTCATATTTAGCTGCTCTTCCTCCAACAATGTCATCTTGTCTTTACACATATTAACAATAGTTAATTTTGACCTTGTTACCCCCCTTCCTTGTCCGATTAAGGGTCCAGATTTTGGATTACCCAATAATTTTGTTAATGCATCCTCATCGGTATTGTTTGTAGTTCCATATTTTGGGTCTTCGCGTATAATTTCAGCCAATTCTTCCTACATATAAAATAGTACAGCTAATGTACAATAATAGTGAACAATTATAAATATCCAAAATTAAATAATACATACTCACAAAAACTTGAGATGCTGTTTGGTTGATTGGTTCACCATTCTTCTCGGTATGGGCTCTCTGAAAAGCAACGATCCAAGTTACTTTTCCCCCTTGAATTTCTTTTGTCTACACAATAAAAATATATAGAATATAAAATAAAGACTAATAATAAGAACCAAAATATATTCACTAAAAATATTAATTGTTACCATAGCATTGATTGTTCGAGCATATCCTCTTCGACTTAAGGTGTGTGGAACACTTTTCTTTCTCCTTTCAAATCTTTTGATCTCTACTTAAATATTGAATCACTTATTTCAAATCTTACCATATGTTCTTTAATAGTTTTTTGTTTAACAAATACCCTCCATTCTACATCACTTTTTATTCAATATGGCTTTAATGCTAGTCGTTCATTCTCAGTTTTAGCATCAATAATATCCTTTACTACTCTAGATTTTGCAGATCTCCATAGGTCTGCCATCATTTCAAAGCACATCTTCTTTTGCCAATCTTCATGTAAATCATATTTTACCTACAATAAGATATAGAATAACATATTATATGTTTATGATGAGAGCTTAATATTAACGAAAAGAAAGAATAAAACCACAAAAATTGTAAATGCTACCTGAATAGATGCCCAAAGAACATCTCTCATGATTGGAGAAATTTTTCTCCAATCTGAAATAAGATAAGGAACTATCTCCCTCACAAGAGCACCCACAAAAGAAGAAAATTGTACTGAGTTAGTACCAATTGGTTGGCCTTTTTTATTCCAATTTATTTTTATCAAGTCATTGGTTCTCTTAGTAAGATTTTCAAATGTAGTCCTGCCCCTAGTCTTTTTGAGTGCATTCATTTCATTTGCATTTCTATCTTCAGGTGCTTCTTGGAACTCATTTTGAATTGTCTCACTTGTTTTTTGTAATCGATCAGATTTTCTAAGAGCTCGTCGCATTTGTTTCCTTATAGCTAGAGAAATACTTATATTTTCGTTTGTTTCAGCCATTATTTATGGTTCTTCAAGTTCCACCTCAGCAACTTCTTCAAATTCTACATCGGCCATTTTTTCATGTTCAACCTCCGCCACTTCTTACAGTTCCTCATTTTCAACGTCTTTAGAAATTCTTTAGGCTTCTAATAACATTTCTACTTCATCAATAAGGGATCTTCTAGTCCTTGAACTTCCAAGTGACATCTCCATGTTTGCCATATTATCATTTGGAGATGGCTCCTCATTGTAAACCATACGACGAGTTGCTGCTCTTGTACTAAGAGCAGGTGGTGAGTCTATTACAACTGTAGCAGGTGCTAGAAACTTATGTAGGGCACTCTTTTTCTTTTAAATAAGGCTTTTGTCCAACATATCATCCCAGTCAGCTTGACTTTTTAATGATTTTATTCTTTTTTGGGCAACAATATTGCATAATGCACTTGGGTGTAGGTGTTTTTTTTACTTTCTCGGAGATTTTCGTAATGTACTCATTTTTTATTCAAATTACTTCAACAAAAAATAAAATAGCATTGAAGGTGAAATCATAAATGCATCATATCCTTATCTTCTTAAATAAGATAAATAATTGATATATAATATTGGAAACACAATATCAGCCAAAAAGTAAATAAAATCAGCTTTGTTTCATTGAAAGTAAAAAAAAATTACATTTAAAGAGTCATAAGAGTAGCATAAATTTGAATGAAATCATACAGGTTACCTATAAAGGTTAGATAACCATCTATCAATACCAAGTAAAAAAAATTCAAACAACACACAAAAATTACGTTGAGGTTTGGATTTTAATTAAAAGGAGGTTGAATTAGTTTTAAGTTGAGGTTTCTAACTTGTATAATAAATGGTTCATTAACAGGGTTGACTTGCCTAACTCAAAAATTACGTGTAGAAAATTAGACACATGTTTGTTTATGACTTTGACTTTATGTATTTTTTTCTGATAGGGCTGTATGTTTGAATTTTTTTTTTTTATCTCTCAATATATATTAATTTTCTAAACAGAAAGTTAGATTCTTAATCTGAAAGAAAATCAATACAATTGACTATATTCCAATTGATATATATATATTTATAAAATAGGGTTTTTAGCTAGCATAAATGTCCTGGATTTTTTGTAGTTCGATAATTTACTCCTTGATAAAAAAATGGGCAATCAAGTCCTTGAATTTTAAATAGAATTAATTTATCCATTTTTTGTCTCATGATTCTTTTTGTATGAGGCAAAAATTCCCTCGATTCTTTTTTATTTTGCAAAGATATCTCCTAAACTATAGCAACCAATGTACTCCTCTAATTGCATTTCATTCATTTTTTTTAATAGTTTGTTGATATACGTAGCACTGATATAACACTAATTTGTGCGATTCGAGAGTCAAGGTGAAAAATGCATACATAAATAGTAGTGTAAAGGAAAATTATTGAAATATGTATTTGTAATCTTAGAGCTACTGTTTGGATATTTAGCGTCAATAAATTCAATTTCAACTAACTTGGGTTAATTATTAAATAGACTCTTGTGCTACAACTATTCTTGTGGCATGTGGTCATATCAGTAAACTAATTTAAAAAAATGAACAAAATGTAACAAGGAGGATCATATTTTGTAATTGTTGCTATAGTTTGGGGGATTTTCGCTAGGCAAAAAGTTCAGGGAGAAATTTTGTCAATCAAAAGAGTTTAATGGTAAAACTCTACAAGGGCTATGGTTTAGAGTGAAAAATCTTATTTAACCTAATTTTTAAAATAAAATTCTAAGTTATTTATGGATAGTTTTGACAAAAACCATTCAAAACTAAGATTTTGAGGAAAAAAAACAATAAGGCCTTAAATATTACTATTGTTAATAAAACTACTCAAAAGGCTTAACTATATATATAAGGATTGAATTGCAAATAAAGTAAAATCTAAGGTCATTTATGCAAAATTCCCTTAAAATACAGTGCTAGAACATTATAGAGGATAAAAATTAAAGAATATAAGAGTTCTTATGTATATGTGATAACAATTACTACAAACATGTTTTTCTATCCTTGAAATTACGTGTACAAAAATCCATGAAATTTGGTATGGTTTCCATTCAGTTTTTCTATAACTGAATGTTCATTATCTGATTTAGACTAGCCATGTTTAAACACAAGCAGGCCTAGGTGTGAAGAGATTGAACCTTTTCTTACAAGAATAAAGTTTATTGTAATGTGATTGTTACTAAAATGTTATGTGGCTCTTTTGTCTGTCTTCCAAGACTTGTTATTATGCTTATTCATCAAGATTTTTCTATTTAGGTACTCCAAATATAGATATATATATATGTATGTATAGCTTGAGCTGCACTAACCACGTGCATGTGGCTTGCCAAGACCCACCAACAACATATTTCTTTGACACATTTCCATTGCTATAATAAGAACTAACAATCATCAATGGCATTTCATACAATTCCCTTTTCTATAGAATATTTTAGTCACTCACTTATAGTAAATAGTAGCAAGAACTTTTGAACAGTCACACCATGTACATTTTTTTGTAAAGAATTCTTCTAAAGTTACAAGTCTCTATTGGATCATAATAGTAGAAATATTGAACGTTTAAGACATTATTATTTTCACCACTTGAATGAAATTTAAAAAGAAATAGAAGTGTCAATTCCACTTAACTAATTGTATCGATTATTGAGATTGTAATGATTATTTGATTTTGCAGGTTATCACTGCAAAGCTTGTTTCTTATATCCTGTTATTTATTGCATTTTTTTATTCAAGATAATTCTTATATGTTGTTGTTCATGGTATTTGTTGATTTAAGTTTTCTTGTTGTGTCTTGGCTCACGGGTTCTAAGTGGTGCAGGTAAGGGTATGGGAAAGCTTGACCAGCCATGAGTTGGAGAGCTTTAGGGGCGGTGTGTACATCAGCAGCTACTCGACCGCCATGGTCAAGGGATTGACAGGGACTAGAGCCAAGTCTTATTTTTCCACTTAGGCTTGCTTCAGTTATAATTATTTTGAGGGTTGAATTGCCTTGTAAACACTTATTCTTTTTGGGATCCCATGTAAATTAACCTTTTTTAATGAAACACAACTATTCCTACGATCAAGATCCTTTAACCCTAATTAATTAATTATCCTTAATAACACGTTTATATCCAAACGACTTGATTAGCAAGTCCAGGAATATTTAAAATACACAATGTAATTGTATTGGCTCTCTAGGGCATTACACTGGCGGGGGATTATGACCCTTACAAAATTTTCCACTCCTTTCTCACTATCAAACCTATAACAGCCTGCTACATCGGGCACATCTACTGCACTCTCATGGTAAAATCCTACAAATATGTCAGGCATCTAACACTAAAATCATAACTCAAAGTCTATAAAAATGCGGAAAATTTTAAAAATTTTAACGTTAATAACACATGGTTATTTACAAAGTCTAATTAAACTAAACTTATACAATAATACAAGAATTTAGAAAATACTATTCATGAAAGTCATTGCTACTGAGTATGGAATCCATGAGAGGTCTAAGTATCAAGCCACACTTGAAAAGAGGAAAACAACTATTGACCCTTGTTTTGGTCAACTGACACAGAGTCAAAACGCTTGATGTGGATAGATGTGTTGGAATGAATATAATGACAAAAACAGTAAAGGACACAAGAAATTATAGTGGTTCGGCCCCACGAACTGGTAATGACCTACTTCCACTTAACCTATTATTGATATGAAATCTCATAGGAGTGATCAAAGAACTAGGGTTCTCCGAGTACACAAACCTGAGCGATAAATAGTACAATTGTAATATAATAGCTCTAATTCTCTCGTAAGTGTGTAATTTCAACTAAGCAAAAGCCAAAAGTGCCCTTCCTTGAGCTATCTTTCTCTGTTTATATGCTCGAGGACGATTACATGAATTTGTTATAGATATTCTATCCTAATTAATCGGATAATCAGGAATCATTGGAGACAACCTCGGAATTGATTATGATCTCCACAAGATCATTTTGAAATATGCGGAGTATGCGACCATGTTGGTCGTAAGGAAAACTCAACTGCCATGCCAGGAAGGTCTTACAGGTCGATGTTCGAATAGAACTCTGCCAGGTGTCAGCCACGTGTTTAAAAATGCCTGCCACATCACCCGTGCCTGTTCTTTGGATAACATTTGCCCCCCAAGTTTATTTATTATGACCAACAATAAATAAACTTTATGGGAAACGACTCTTCGATTACCCCACCAGATCTGTCAGAGTAGTTCGTGCATCCTTGGGAAAAGTAACCTACCCCTGTCTAATCACAGCTTTTCCCAAGTAACCGATTGATGGCTATCACCCTTCCCCATGCTTCGAAAAGTGGAAACTGATGATTACTTCTTCTTTCATGCCACGGACAAAAAATATATATAGCCTTCTCAGAGTCCTCTTTTCCTTTTTACGCAAGTTATTTCTCCTTCAAGAAACCCTAAAATCAGAACCTTCATTCTCTTTGAAGACCATCTTATAGCATTTCAAGAACCAGCCGTCTGTTCGTCTACACTTGAAACTCCTTCAAACCTCCACGATATTTGCTTTGGTAAGTTTAAGAACTTTTCTGCTTTTTATTTTTGGCGTGCATGCCTCTGTGAGTTAACTGTTAAGTTCTGGTGTTGTCTGTGTTCCTGGGTTGAGATGCATGAAAGTAGGGGATTTATCGGGTGATACTAGATAGGATGATGTTTTCTTTGCCAATTAGGAGTTATGAGTTAGTTTGATAACCGAGATCATAAATTTAGGACGTAAAGCCGAAGTAAAAATTCAATTTTTATGCTAGTTGAAAAACTGAGTTTTTCCCGCCCTTAAAGGAGTTGAAAAAGTTTTTTTCAAAAAATTTTTACTTTCACTTTTTGATCTATCTTTCAAACTGTTCATGTGAAAAATTAGTTTTTTGTTAGAATGTTGTTGTATAAAAGTTTGACTTTTATACACGACCAGCGTTATTCTAACCGACTTTCTAGATTCTCCATCCTCATCTCCCCATTTTTCTGTTCGCAGATTTTAATTCCAGATTTGTGGGGAGGTGAGCGGCCAATCGAAGACGATCTTCTTGCGCATCTTCTTGACGGCGAAGAATAGTCGGCTCAGCGTGTTCACAAGATTCCATTCTCAAGACTTTCCTCTTCTAAATCTCAACCATCACCACCTAAAATGGCCCGCTCTAAATCTCCAGGCAAAAAGAAACCAAACCTTGAAAACAACCTAAATCCTCCTGCCCAGCCTGATTCGCAGGCTAGGGTTCCCTCTACCAGTGGTCGAGAAAACATTGCCCCAGACCCTCGCATTCAGGTCAGGGCTCGCCCTCGGCATTCAAACCTTCCTGATGTTGAGTGGTATCTTTCTCCCCTCATCTAGGTGACTCCCAGGATGCTTGCCAATTACCTTAGGAAATATCCTCTCGCTGGGGTCAATATCAAGATCCTTGCGGCTGACCAAAGGGCTAACCTGCCTGGGGGCGTCTACAGCGCCTGGTCGAGGTACCATATAGAGGCGGGGGCTACCCTTCCTCTACATCTGTTCTATCAGGGGGTGGCAAACTACTTCGGTGTTACCCCCTTTCAAATTACTCCAAATGGATATAGAATGCTTGCTGCACTCTATATCCTTTACAAGCTCAAAATATGGCTAGAGCCTACTCCTCACGAGGTCAACTTCCTTTTTGACCTTAAGTCCAACCCTCAACAGTCCGGGACGCGCTTTTTTCATTTTTGTCACCAGGAAATAAATCGAACATTCCTGAGTGACACCACCCATAACTCCAACGTGGGGAAATACAGCCAGGAGTATTTCCTCACACCCGACATGACTACGAACAACTTGGCCTTCGCTCGAGGAGGTAAATGTCTTTTTCCACTGGTCGCTACTTTTTCTTAGCAAATTTCTTTATACTTCTCTAAGGTATCTTGTGCCTTTCAGGACCATGGTTACGCCCAAACCCAACACCATACATGGTGTTGAGGTCCAACACATTGCCCAGGATGACTGACGCTAAAAAAAGTGTTAAGCCTCTGGTCACTGATGAAAACTTGAGGCTATCTGGCCTCCTGACCCCTCGTCAGGAAACGAGGGAACCCGTGGTGGCAGACGCCACTGCCGAGGGGCATCCTGAGCAGCAACCCCCAGCGTCCCTCCTCGAAGTATACCGAATGGGTTATGATCAGGGAACCGACTGGCGCCCCCTCAGCAGAATGGCCTTATCCCCCCAAGAGAACGGGAAACAAAAGGCAGCAGAAGTTGTCGTAGACTTGTATGAGTCTTCAGATGAAAATGGTACTGTTATTTCGCTTTTAAATAGCTTGCCAAATCCCTGTCACTTATTTGACGGGGACGACAATTTTACATATACTCCAAATCTAGGGCCAGACTTCTTCGTGCCAGAGAGTGTGTGTATGACTAGTAGAGTCAGTAGTGTAGCGACAAGTAGTAGTAGCTCGGGTATTGGACTTTGTGATTTTCCTTACTTCTTTTATGATGTACCATAATTTGTCATCTATCTTTGTCTTACTATCTGCATGCTTATCTTTTTCTGAAGAAATGGCCTCCCGCAATGTTTTTGACTTATACCAGACTCAGGAGGAGGAGGAAGTTCCCTTGGTCCGACAGAGGAAATCGGCCAGTAGACAAGATGGCGAGTCCAACCAAGCACCCTCGGCCAAGAAGGGTCGAGCAGCTGATCCTTCAAAGGATGGGCCCTCTGGCCAACCTTCTGCTCAACCATTTCCTCCTGCTGAGAAGGAGGCCCTGCCTGCCGCCTCAAATCCTTCGCCTGCGGCTCAAAAAGAACAGGCCCAGCAAGCCTAAATTCCTGGGGCCAGACTCTCGAGCCATTCCCTACGATCAGCTAAAGATCGCCTTGCTCATATCCTGAAGCATGATCGTTGCAGGGGGTCGATCAGATCCTCAACAGGGCTCTTAATGAAGTGGCCAGTGTAAGCACTCTTTCTCTTTTTGCGATCTTGTTTTTTTATTTTTCCTTCTTGTAATATAGCCTAACTCTTATTATTTGACTGCAGGCCATGCTAACAATGACTTCTGCTCGTACTCGCGTTGGTGCCAGCATCGAGTAATCTTGGGCGAAGGTCATTGAGGAGCTTCAAGCCGCAGAGGCTAGGCATGCTGGGGAGTTGGAGGTGGTCACCTAGCAGAAGGATGCCTTGGTGGCAGAGCTGGCAGAGAAGCAAGCTTCTGTGGAAAATCTCAGGAAGCAAAGGGATGACTACCAGGAGTCCACTCGAATCCAATGGAGTGAAGTTAAAAAACTTAGGGAGGAGCATCTCGCTAAGGATGTGACCATTGCTGTTCTCAAAAGCTAGGTGGAGCAGCTTAATCTCACCAATGCCAAGGACTTGGATCGGTATAAGAACGCAACACTTCAGTGTTTCTACGATTTTTGGAAACACAACCAAAGTGCCAATTTTAGTTACCTTCCAGAGGACGCTAGGAAGGCCGAGCTAGCCTGCTGTACTGCTCGGTTAGCTGCCGAAGAGAGAGCTAGGGTCCCTGGTTCCCCAAGCATTCATCCAGCTGCCAGAGTTGAAGGAGGAGAAGCTGGAGGGGATGTGGTCGATCAAAATGCTCCAACGGATCCTCCTACTCCCATAACGAGTTCTAAAAGCTGTTTTAGGAATATCCTCTTCCCGTACCTTGACCTGATGATACCCGGACCGTAAATCAATCTTTGAAAACACGATCGCATCTCGGAAGTGATCAAACAAGTCATCAATCTGGGGTAGCAGGTACTTATTCTTAATCGTCACCTTATTCATCTCGCGGTAATCTATGCACATCCACATGCTTTCGTCCTTTTTCTTCACAAATTTAACAAGTGATCCCCATTGAGAATGGCTCGGTCTAATGAAACCCATGTCTAGGAGTTCTTGTAGCTGTATCTTTAGCTCCTTGACTTCAATAGGTGCCATCTGGTATGGTGCCTTGGAGATAGGCTTGGTACTCGGTTCTAGTTCGATTGTGAAGTCAATTTCCCGAGTTGGCAGCAATCCAGGTAAGTCGTCAGGAAATACTTCTGGAAATTCCTTTACAATGTGAAAGTCTCCAACCTGAAGTGGTGTTTCCTTTACCACATCTGTGACGCTGACTAAGAATGCTTGACATCCTTTTTCTGTCATCCTCGAAGCTTTGAGAGATGATATAAGCGGTGTGTGTAATCCTGAAACTTGTCATATAAAGCATAATCTCTGGCCGTCAGGAGTCTCGAACGTCACATTCTTATGTCTGCAGTCGATGGTTGCACCATCCCTTGCTAGGCAGTCCATGCCTAGTATCACGTCAAAGTTATTGATCTCCTGTTATATCAGATCCCCTTCTAATTCTACGTCCTCAATCTTGATCGGTACGTCTCGTACTATCGGTGATGGTTGAACTACTTTGCCCGTAGGCAACTCTGTTACAGACCTAGTTCTAAATCTTTCGAAAGGTTTGTCTAGTTTTTCTATCATTCCTAACGAGATATACGAATGAGTGGCTACTAAATCAAATAATACAGAACATACATTATTGAGGATAGAAACCTGACCTGTAACCACTTTATTGCTAGCAGCAGCTTCTCCTTGGGTTAAAGTAAATACCCTGGCAGGAACCATCTTGTTGTTCCTTTTCTCTTCTCTCTTCTGGTGTCCTTCCTGGCCACAGTTGTAGCATCCCTTGGTGTTTGCATGATATTCATGAGGATGTTTCCTTTTTCACTTAGCACATTGCGGGTATTCTACAAAACCCCGCCTATTACTTCCATTGTTCGTCGGTGCCCTTTTATCGTTATCGGACTGCTTGTTTTCAAGACGTCGTCTCTTCTGAGCATTACTATTGTTGTTGGACTTATTGTTGTTGTTGTTGTTCCGACCATTCTGAGGTTGACTCTGCTGTTTAGGCTCAGGCTTATTGGCCTCCTCTTTACTAACATTTTCGTGAAGCCTTTCTACTTCTATTGCTGTTTCTAGAACATCAGCATAAGTAGTATTTCCCGGGTTTGCTAGCTTAACCCCTAACTCAATCTTTGGTCGAAGTCCTCTAACGAACTTTGTCACCCTCAGAATGTCAATTGGAACCATTTCTGGTGCAAACTTTGCTAATCGGTCGAACTGCCGAGCATATTCTGCTACTGGTAAGTTCCATTGCTTCAGACCAGCGACGTCCTCGACCCTTGAAGTGATGACTGCCGAATTGCAGTACTTTTTGTTGAACAGCTCCACAAATCTGGTCCAAGTCATTGCGGCGACATTATGAGTCTGTTGAACTAAGTCTCACCATATTCTACCATATTTCTTAAGTAGAAACGAAATGCAGGATATGCGGTCCGCATTGCCGAGGTTCATGTGCGCTAGGATTCGCTCCACATTTCTGAGCCATTCTTCCGACTTGAAGGGGTCAGTTATCCCTTAAAACTTCGGAGCTTGTTGCTTACGAAATCGCTCATAAATTGGTTCCATGTGTTGAGCTGGGTATGGCGGATAGTTCGCCATTGGCCATCCCCCACAAGGACCTACTTGATGGGGTGCTTGAGCCATTTGTTGAGGCTGCGGTTGTGGCGGAGGTGAAGGCTAAGCCTATTATCGTTGTTGCTGCAGTAATTCCTCAACTCACTACAACAAATTCTACTTTCAATGACTCCCTACAATGTCTTACACCATTGGTGTAAGACATTAAAAATTAGAAGGGATTTTAAATGGCTAATGGTGTAAGACATTGAAAGTGCATATTAATGGTTACAATTGGAAGACATTAAAAATAGTGGAAGACGTTGGAAATAGGCTGGTAGTGATTTATGGGTACATCCAACGTCTCCCACTGGGAGACGTGGGACACATGGCACGTCTCCCAGTGGGAGACGTTGGATGTCTCCTCTTATAAATCACTACCAAATCAGCCTTCTTCTTCCTCACACGAACCCGAGAGCACAAACCAGAGAAGAATTGGGCGATTTGGGGCTGCGTTTTTAGGGTTCTAAGGTAAGTTTTTTTTTATTTTCTTGTTTTTTAGTTAATTATTTTGCAAATAAATCATAGGTTTTGCATTAGGATGAGTAATATACATGATTTTATGTTAGTTTTACATTTTTATGCATTTTTTTATATACATTGTATGTTTTTGTGGTTTTTCAATGGAAGTTTTTAGGGATTTATGATTTTATAGTTTTTTTTTTACTTTAACCTATCACATTGTATATATTTCATTAGAGTATATATGTTCATGATTTTTTTAAATTTTTATCAATTTTTATATCGAAATTTAGATATATTTTTGTATATTTGAATTTTTTTTTAAATTGTAACTATTTTGTTATATATATAGTTATGTTAAAATAAATTTTTTAAATAATTTATAAAATAGAAATATATTAAAATTTTTATGTTTTTGTTTATTATTAAGTTTTTAGGTTATGAAATTTTATATTGATTTTTTGTTGAGGTTATAATTAGCGGCACATTGGGATTTTTTTTATTTGTTTACCAATATCATTTACTATTATTAGATATTTAGTGATATTTGTTTAGTAATGTTTAACATATTAATTAATTTAATTTCATAGGTTGTGATTTTTGTGGTGAGATTTTAGAGAGTATTTTGCATCAAAATTCCAATATCAATCACACATTTGAGGTAATTAAGTTTCTAAAATTACAATAATACGTTATATATTGCTAGATATTTAGTGATGTTTTATTTATTATTTATTAATTTAATTTTATTGGTTTGTGGATTTAATAGCGAATTTGATTACTAAGTGAAGTAACTTTGCTAGCTTTTGGATTAAAGATTGCAAGAGGTACATATATATTCTCTTACTTCTACTTTTAATATTATTAAACAAATGTTAGAGGAGTTTGAATATCTTAAATATTCATCCATAGTGAAGTAGGTTCTGAGATTAAAATTGTGTACTGCGGTGATAACGGAAGGTTGAGAACTTGTGTGTATTAGTGAAGTATGTTCTGATAAATTTTACTGTGTGCTGCGGAGCTATAAGGAATAAATTTATTGTGTGTTGTTTGAATTGTTTGTTTTGCTATTCACATGCAGATGGTTAGGTCACTATTATAGGGGAAATGCAGCCCGATTTTATCTAGGATAATAAACAATTAGTTTTATATAGACATTCTATAAGGAAGAAACTTATTGTATGTTGTTTGAATTGTTTGTTTTGATATTCACATGCAGATGGTTAGGTCACTATTATAGGGGAAATGCTGCCCGATTTTATCTAGGATAATAAAAAATTAGTTTTATATAGACATACAACTTTATCACGTGCTTATTTAGTGTTGTTTCTTTTCTTTTCCAGAGACATAGGAGAATATATGGATAAACAGTGGATGTCAGCGAATAGGTTATCTGCGGAATTTAGGAACGGGGTCGATTTGTTCTTAAGGTTTTGTTTGGAAAATGTGAAAGACCCAAATTTTACTTATTGTCCATGTCTTAAGTGTGGAAATGTTAAAAAGATGGATCTTAAAAAGATTAAAGAACACTTATATTTAAATGGGATCGACAAGAGTTACACAATTTGGTATTACCATGGGGAGATAGCTCCGATTGCTCCAACTCTGCCAAGTAGACCAAAAGGAGTGAGGAGGAATATAGTGGAGGAGAACTGGGATCCATTAGATGAAATGATTGACGACGCACATTATGGATCAGGAGTAGACCCAAATAAGTTTGAGACACTCCTTAATGATGCCGAGAAACCAATTTACCCTGGTTGTACAAGATTTACAAAATTATCTGCGCTGCTTAGGTTGTACAATCTAAAAACTAAACATGGCTGGAGTGATAAAAGCATTACTGAGTTATTTGGTTTCTTGAAGGAGTTATTGCCTGAAGTTAATGAAATTCCAATTTCATTTTATGAGGCAAAGAAGACATTATGCTCATTAGGCATGCAGTACGAAAAAATTCATGCATGTCCTAATGATTGCATATTGTATCGAAATAGTTTTGCAGACGCAAAATCGTGTCCTACTTGTGGTGAGTCACGATGGCAAATGAAAAGAAATGGTGACGATGTCAAGGAAGGAGTACCTGCCAAAGTTTTGTGGTACCTTCCGCCAATTCCTCGTTTCATCTGATTGTTTAGAAATGCCGAACATGCTAAAAGTTTGTCGTGGCATGCTAATGAAAGAATAAAGGATGGTAAATTAAGACATCCAGCTGACACCCTTGCTTGGAAGAGAGTTGATTTGAAGTGGCCTTCTTTTGGAAATGAATCTCGTAATATTTGTCTAGGTCTTTCGACTGATGGGTTTAATCCACACGCATCCCTTAGCAGTAAGTATAGTTGTTGGCGTGTTATGCTTGTTATTTACAATCTACCCCCATGGTTGTGTATGAAGAGAAAGTTTACAATTTTGACCTTGTTGATATCAGGACCTAAACAACCTGGTAATGATATTGACGTCTATCTAGCTCCTCTTATAGATGACTTGAAAACTTTGTGGGATGAAGGGGTTAAGGTTTATGATGCATATAGGCAGGAAGAATTTAATCTTAGAGCGGTCTTATTGTGGACAATTAATGACTTTCCTGCTTATGGAAATTTATCTGGGTTTAGTGTGAAAGGATATAAAGCTTGCCCCGTTTGTCAAGAAAAAACATGTTCTGAATACTTGAAACACTCTCGGAAAATATGTTATATGGGACATAGGAAGTTCTTGCCTAATACGCATAAACTTCGGACTTGGAAGAAGGCATTCAATGGTAAACAAGAGTTTGAAGAGGCTCCTGAGCCATTGAATGGGATCCAAGTACTTGAGAAGATGTCTAAAATTGTGTTCAAGTTAGGGAAGCCCAAAGTTCGTACACCTACAAAGATGAAACGTAGTCGCAAGGCCAAGGTTGTGGAAGAGCCAAAAGGGTGTTATAAAAAGAAATTTGTTTTCTTTGAACTTGAATATTGGCCTTTCTTACTTATACGTCATAATTTAGATGTTATGCACATAGAGAAAAATGTATGTGATAGTTTGATTGGCACTTTGTTGAATATTCCTGGGAAAACTAAGGATGGAATTAAGGCTAGACAAGACTTGGTTGCAATGGGTATAAGGGATGAATTGACTCCAAAACCAGATAAGAGACGAACATATTTACCTCCTGCAGCTTACACTCTTACTAAAGAGGAAAGAATGGAAATTTGCAGATGTTTGTTTAATATAAAAGTTCCAGACGGATATTCCTCAAATATAAGGTCATTGGTAGACATGAAAAGTTGTATTCTGACTGGCATGAAATCTCACGATTGTCATATTCTAATGCAACATTTGCTACCAGTGGCCATTCGATCTGTGTTGCCAAGGAGAGTTCGAGATGTAATCACAAGGTTATGCTTGTTTTTCAAGTCACTGTGTTGTAAGGTGATTGATCCGCTAAAGTTACCTAAGTTAAGAGATGAAATTGTTGAGGTATTGTGTGAGTTGGAGAAATATTTCCCGCCGGCATTTTTTGATATAATGATCCATTTGAAAGTTCACTTGGTTAGACAACTAAGATATTGTGGCCCAGTTTATTTAAGATGGATGTATCCATTTGAGCGATATATGAAGATTCTTAAGGGGTATGTTAGGAATAGAAGTCGGCTGGAAGGATGCATCGTCGAATGTTATATTGCAGAAGAGGCAGTTGAATTTTGTTCTGAATACATGACTGGTGTACAGAAAATTGGGTTAAATGATGTTGAAAATGTTGAGATTCAGAGTCGTCGTGGTAGCGTTGTATGCACAGTAAGTCGAGATCTTCTAGATGAAGCGCATAATATATGACAGCGAAAAGTGACAGCGGCATAATATATGAAGATTTTGGTTTCACATTAGTTAATCTAAATCGAATTGGGCACAAATCTGATCGATTTATATTAGCTTCACAAGCGAAACAAGTATTTTATGTGAATGATCCTTCAGACAACCAATGGTCAATTGTTCTTCCAACGCAAACAAGAGAATGGAACATTAAAGATGGTGATTTACATGATATACCTCTCGGAGAAGAACTTGTCACATTCACCGCAATAGAAGATAATGACGAAGTTGATGATGATTGTATTTGTTTCCGTGAAAATGGTGAAGGATTGTGGGTTGATGATAATGGGTCTTGAGGTACCATTTAATAGGTTTCATATGTTTATGATATGTGAAAGTCTTAGTTGTTATCACAATGTGTTTCATCTTTTGATTATGAGTGTCCAAAATTGTTATAATAATGATATTTATGTTTCACAGATGGAGGCTGATCCTTTTGGTGGTAGTTCTGATGAGGGAGAGCAACGCCCTAATTCTCAGTCAGTGGAGCAAGAAAATAAATCTGTGAGAGGACATACATGGATGTCTAGAAACACCAAAAAAAGGAGTGAAGGACATCTTACTCCTGTTGAATACAGTGAGTATGGTCAACTAGTGGGTGGATCTAGAAGTAATGTTTCATCACAGCTTGGATCAGTTGTTCGAGCAACTGTGTCCATCAACATTAACAGTTGGAAAGATGTTAGTGTGGTGGATAAAAATAAAATATGGGACACAATGAAGGTATATTTTTATTAATTATATTTCATTTAATGTTTTTAAAATATATATTATTTTGATAATATGCTTCTTATTACTTTCAAACTTGCAGAAAACTTATGATTTGGACCCCAAACAAAAGCAACAGATGTTGAAGGATGCGGGAAAGTACTTCCGAAATTGGAAGACTAATCTTACTAGGGTACACGTTTACGAAGCTTTGAAAAAATACCCAAATGAGTTCCCGCCAGCTTTGCCATTTGGATTTGAGAATGTCATAACTCCGAATGAATGGTTAGCGTTTGTGAACTCAAGATTAACTCCCGAGTGGCAAAGAAAGAGAGAGGAGATGCAAAATTATCGAGCACTGAATAAATACAATCACAACCTCTCTAGAGGAGGCTATGTGCGTATTGAAGAGATGTTAATGGAACAAAGTGGGAAAAGTCTGACTGAACTTGATAGGGCAGATTTATGGAGCATGGGTCGTCGGAATGCAAAAGGAGAGCTAATTGGAGAGGCCTCTGAGATTCAAAAAAATATTGTAAGTGCTCATATTTAATAATGTTGATATGTCAAATTATTAGCTTATATATATAACTTTCTGTGAATATTGTTTCACAGGATCATTACCGGCAACTCCAAGCTGAGGGTAAATGGGCACCTGATGGCCCTGATGATGTGCTGACGAGGGCGTTGGGCACTCCTGAGCCTCGAGGACGTGTTAGGGCTGGAGGACACGGTGTGTCCCGCTCAGTATATTCGAATACTCCAACACCTACCTCAACGAAAAATAAATCAAAAGCCTCTTCTTCGAATGACGACATTAGAAAGGAATTTGAAGAAAGATTTCGAAAATAAGAAGAAGAGCATCGTCAACAAGCACAACGCCTAGAAGAGCGCCTTCAACAACAAGATGAGCTCTTGAGAAAATTATTGGCCCAACAAAGCGGGTCAGGATCTAACGTTGGAGTCCCACCAGCGCCATCATCATACTATGTGCCCGACCCACCAGTGCCACCAGCGCAGGCGTCCTACTACACTCCGGACCCAGTAGTGCCTCAAGCAGAACACCACATTGTTGCACTACAACCGCTTTTGCAAGAGGTAATTAAACTTTCTTGAATATTCTGAAACCAAATAAATTTCTTTACTGCTTCAACATGATTATTTGTATATAATATGTTTCTTATGCAGGGCCGAGCATGCCAATTAACAATTGGTTCGGTTTCAAACATTGTTGCATCAGGTACACTCATTGAAAGAGAGGCAGGCAACAACTTCCAAGTTATGATTACGAGTGTTCTTAAGCCAACCTGTCCTCTCCCTTTTGCATATCCTGATTTGGACATGTACATAGTTGCTCAGGCCATTGGGACGCCAATAGCGTGGCCTAAGGATTTTGTCATTATATCTGAAGATGTAACTCATGAGGTGATGCCATGTTTTTACATAATTATCTTTACAATTCTATATTTGTTTGTAATTTTTTTAATTGTTGATATAATTGTATACAGCTCCCTCTACAAGTAGGACCAGATCACAACGACCAAGAGCTCCATCAACACAACAACCTCGAGAAAGAAGACGACAACAAACTCCTCCAACACAATTGGCCCAAACTCCATTGGAACGATTACAGAATATCGTATCTCATTGGGATGATGGCGAGTGTGTCAATCTAGGCATAGAGTCTGAAGTTTTTGATCAGGATATGTCTCACTGTTATATATTTAAGGATGACATACTTCAGTTTGCTCGAAAGGAGAAGATTGGACAAGCAGTACTCGTCAGCTACATGAGGTATATATCTGACAAATAAGTTTGTTCATTTAATTTTCTAATTTGATTTATTCATTCATATAACAATTTTTCATATTTTTGTATTAGGTTCATTTACAGATATGTGGTACAACAAGGTCGCCAAAACAAGTTTTTATTTGTCAATCCTAATATCGTCGCCACTCAAGGGAGTTCATTCGACGATCGTGTTCAGAATCTGTTCAGACGTTGCAATGACGTAAAATCAAAAGAACAAGTTATGCTTGTCCCTTGGAACCATGGGTAAGTTTAAAAACTTGTCATTTTTCCGACCCATATCAATAATTTCTTTGTTTAACATTTGAGCTATAATTTTTTTGTTTTTCTTATACAGTGAACATTGGATGTTGCTTATTTTGGCACCATATGCATATCATGTTTATTGTTGTGATCCGGTGAATTCAGAGCTAAATAACCGTGAGGAGATTGTATCAGTTATCGTCAGCGCTTTCAATCTTTTTTTCTCTATGAATCTTCCTGATGTCGAGATCCCTGATACTCTACGCATTAAGCAACCTCAGGTAAGTAACTTTAGCAGAAATTTTTGAACATTTATAATAATTAAGTAGAATAATATGTATGCATTTTTTAAAAAGTTTCAATTTAATAATAAATTACTCATATTTTTAAATAATTAGTGTCCACACCAACCGGACAATGTGGCATGTGGATACTACTTAATGAGGATGTTGAAGGATTTGATTGAGCATGCGAGTCCTGGGCATTACTTGAGAACGGTATTATTAATTAAAATTTACAAATTATTTTTGAAACTATAAATGTAATCAAATAATTAATTAATATATTTTACTTTATATTTCTTGCAGCTAACAAGCACATCATATACAGAGGCACAAATTGATGAGTTGCGACAAGAATGGGCGACATATATGTTGCCGATAATCCAAAGTTATCGACCTCGTTGATAGGTTTTTTTTTTTAATTTTTTAACTCTTTCTTCATGCACAATGTAATATTTGTTCATTTTGAATATTTCTAACAAATATTGTATTTCTTGAATATATCTAACAAATATATTTTTTTCTTCCAATTTAATTGATTATTAAATTAATTTAAATTTAGATTAAAATAATTTAAATTTAAATTAATATTATTTCAATTTAATTAATTATTAATAATATTAATTTAATAATATTAAATTAATTAATATTAATTATTCAATTTAAATTAATAATATTAATTATAAATTTATTTAATTTATTTTTTTTAAATGTGGGAGACTTTCAATGTCTCCCATTAGGAGAGGTGGGAGACTTTCAATGTCTCCCAATGGGAGAGGTGGGAGACTTCCCACGTCTCCCAATGGGAGAGGTGGAAAGTCAACATTTGACTTTCCACCTCTCCCATTGGGAGACGTGGGAAGTCACTCACCTCTCCCAATGGGAGACGTGGGATGTCTCCTAGGGACTTCCCACGTCTCCCATTGGGAGAGGTGAGTGACTTCCCACATCTCCCAATGGGAGAGGTGGAAAGTCAACGTTTGACTTTCCACCTCTCCCAGTGGGAGACGTGGGAAGTGAGGCACGTCTCCCAACGGGAGACGTGGGATATATACTAACAATGACCCTAGCAACAACGTCTCACTAAGTGGGAGACATTGTAGACTTCCAATGTCTCCCAATTAAAGTCATAAAACATCTATTTTGTTGTAGTGACTTGTTGTCGTAGCCTGGAAATTTCTACAATGTTGTCAATCGTCGGTGGGGGCGGCGCACTTCGGTTGGTAGTAGAACGCACTCCCCTTTTGCGAACTGGAAGAGCTTCATTGCACTCAGGAGTGGCGTTGGAGGCATTGGCATTAGTGTGAGTAGACCTTCAGAGCGACATCTTCAGCGGAGTTCTAACAGTTGAGAAAAACATGTTAGAACTTACCCTAATAGGCTTCTAAGGCAAAACTTAATCTAAGCAAACATAACTCAGACCTATTAATTATGACTTTTTAGAAAAATAAGCCATCTTTATTATTTTCTAAGAATGTTTCTAATCTTCCTATATGACCAAATTCTCAAACTCGAAACTCGTCGTTGGTCCAAAGTTAACCATATTGAGGGAGAACTGGGATCAGTAAAATTGTTCCCACTACTATGGCCCCCTAACTCTCAATATAAAACCCGGTTCATTGATTTGTATCCACCCTCACCGAACTTGGTCATTATTTATTAAATTTATTATTTATTATGATTGCAAAAGAAAAAAAATTCAAACTCATACATGTCATCAAAAATAACATTGATATTTATTTGGAAAAAGGTTTTTCACTATTTACAATCATAAATGAAAATAAATAAAGAAACTAATCTATTTTATAAATCGAGATCTTCTACATCTAATCCTTCATCTAACATATCATCATCTATCTCCTCATAGTCATCATTATCTTGAGCCTCAAAATGCCCTCGAGGAAGATTCGTAAAAATTCTATGCTTTTGCTCATTTGTGAATTGGAATTCCATCTTAGAGGTGAACCTAAGTATGAGAAAATAATATCTCATAGCAACCGATAATTCATCTTCATCATCTATCGTCTCCCATATATCTTCTAAAGTTTCAATTACAGTAGGATAATGTTTAAAAAGTCTAATTACTAAAATATATTGCTTCGTTGCTCTCATCATGATTTGCGTAGACACTACTATACATAGACACTATTTTCGAGAAAACATACATAAGAAATATTCACAACTTTATTAAAAAGTCTAAAGTAAATGTTGAAATACATAAATGAATGGTATGGGATCCCATTGTTTGAAAATAAAATATAACTTTAAACTTTAATGAAATTGTTTACAAAGCTAAATGCGGATAATATATAAAAACATAATAAAAAGACTAAAAATAACGTCCTCCTCGAATCGTTCACGCAGTCCATCGAATCCCTTCATCCTTAATACACAAACCAAGCTGCCAAGAATCCTTTCGCCGCCATAACAATTTTCCTGCATACATAAAAACAAAGGAATGAGCCTAATGCCGTGCAAGGAAAAATCTACTAACACATATAAGCATATACATAAAACTATATCATAAACCTATGCTATAAAACATATATTATATAAACAACAATGGCCATCATACTTCTTGGGGCTTGATAACTAAGCAAGTCATATGCCCATAGATTTGCGGGGCTTGCTAGCCAAGCAAGTCATATGCCCATAAATTTTGGGGGCTTGCCAGCTAGACAAGTCATATGCCCAAGGACTATATACTATACTATACTATACATAACATAACATAATCATACCATAAGCAAAACATATCATATAAACATATAAAATTCTATCCTATTTTCCTTACCATGACCAGGATATGAGAACAAGGACGGGATTTGAAACACTCCTAAAACAAACAATAAGAATGGTGAGTATTTCTAAAGATAAGAGATGATAAACAAGAGAACTAAACCACCAAGAAGAAGCTTACCGAAAAGAAACCTTAAGTTCAAAGAACTTAAATACCTAACCAAGAATGGAAAACAACCAGTTAGGATTTGAGTAAAGAAAACTAAAGGAAACTAAAGAAACATACAGAAATTAACTTAAGATTAAGAATACCTTTGGATGCATTAGAACCGGACTACACCCCAATATTGAAAAGCACACTATTTATCTTACTTCCGAAGTGTTTACAAACCTTAAGATTATATAGCTTATATCCCGACCCAAGTGTTTATTACTCTATAGTAACACTAGGAGCTTGAAAGCTCTGAACACTGCTTGAAGAATGAGAGAAATGGCTGGGTACTAGGTCCTATTTATAGAGTTCAAGGAGTGAACTTCCTCCTTTTAGCTTGAATAAAAATAATGAGTATTAATTGAAAAATATTTGAATATTCGTTCAATAGGTGCTTAAGACTTAGTCAAAAATATTTAAAGGCTAGTCAAGAGGTTAAGGCTATTTTTAAAATTGAAAAACCAAGCTTTCAAAAATACATAGGTGGGGCCGATATATCGCCCCCTATAGGTGATATATCGCCTCTCCCAGTATTCCCGAGGCTGGTTCGATTGTTCGTGCAAAGTCAACGTATTTTTCGTATCTCCTGTGTGGTGATATATCGCTCCTATAGCTGCGATATATCGGCATACACTGAAATATTAGACATGTAATTGCACTTTTTCAGCTTAATTTGATTTGGATAAACAACTTCGACTGAGTCATAATACGGTTTTAAAGCTGCTGGCAGGTCCTAGAGTTTTTAAATATTTCTTTTATAAAACTATTCATCAAAAATACTAAATTCCTTAATAAACATGCATATGACAAGTGTCATGATCTTATTACTCTTTCTAAACCTTATATTATAGTAAATGACATCCTTATAATCAACTATATTAAACAAACCTTATGTTATAATTAATATTCTTAAACTATATGTTAAACTTATAAAATCTTTAAGTGTTGTTACTAGTATTCAACTAAGTCCCGGCTTGAACCAAAATCCACAGTAATAAACATACTATAACTACTACTAGTTATTATTACTACTACTACTATCTAACTTGCTAAGTAAAATTATGGGACTCTACATTATAGGTTTATATTGAACTACAATAAGAGATTGGGACAATAGCATGTTTTTTTAATAATTCAATCTACTTTTTGCACATAGGTTTGCCTTTTGTTTTTTGTTGATGAGATTTGATCTAATACTTTCTTACACCATTAATTAAAAGATACTTTACAACCATTATGACTAGGTGTTTCTTTTGTATCAGAAATCTTACTTAATTTTAAGTGTATGATTTTTTTAAGATCTTTCATATCATTTACTTGAGTTGCTTTTCTTGTTACCAATAGTATTGAATTCATTTTTCAGTTTTTCATATTTTCATTTACTTGAGTCGATTTTAAGTAACTCATATTATTCTGTTTGAATATGTTTATCTTATTGGTTCTTAATTATTGTACCTAACTTTGCTATTTCTAGGAGCATGCCCTTTTGCTCTTAATGTTCTTTGAGGTACCTACTGCCCTGTTTCTATAGGTTTGTCATGGCTGTAGTTTTGTGGGTCAATTTTTTTTAACTTTCAGTTTTTAGTTTGTTGCATAAACAGTCTCTCCATCTTTTGTTTTTAGTATTATTATCCAAAATAACATTGGCCCTTTTGCTAATTTTAATATGCTTATATATAGAAACTTTCCATGATATTTATTTGCTCAACTAAACAAAACTCAACAAAAATGTGAGCGATCAATACATAAGGTAGTATATATATATACTAGTTTACTGGCATCATCAAAGCAAGTGTTTCGATGTAATTAAAGACTGCATTCTAATGATGGTACATTAATCTTCTTATCTAGTGTAAGAATTTCAGATACTAACTATAAAATTTAGTGGGCTAAGTGATATGTACATGGTGGCTGCTTACGTAATCATAATCATGTTTTGGTTCTCTATCTTCTTTATTTATACATTTTGATTTTAAAGTGGACTTAAAAACTAACCCTCGCAGTGTTTAAAATACACGTTATAAGAAACTAATTTTTTATTTACTATTTTAAGATGAGTAGGTTTCAAGATATGAGAGAAAAAAGAAAGTAAGATATCTTAGTATTGTCTTAACTTTTAATTTCATACACTCTATCTCAGTCTTGACGTGGACATAATTGTAAACTTTAAATTTCATAAAGAATAATTATGAATTATTTCGTGATTTATGCCACGACCTTAAGAGTAAAGAATTATGAATGCTTGGCATATTGTTGAGAGATTTCGTAACATATTGAAGCTAGTTAGTTTATTGCATGGATGTGTGACATATTGTTTTTTTTTTTGTATTATAGTGATTGATCATAAGATGTTTTTCTAAGGAATTCCTCATTATAGAGAAGTCCTTACAAGTTTGTCTTTCTTTGTAGGGAAGATACTTGTAAGCAAACAGAATGGTCCCCAGGGCAAAAATTGTTAGTAAAGTTGGATAACTATTTAGTCTACGTTATAATTGATTCTTGGCAATGGGAAATATTATTTTGTTTGTAGTATCTATTTTGTATATGGATTTACTGTCTTTCGTTGCAATCAATTAGTTGAATAAACTTGTTATACAAGCACTTATTTCTATTAAGTTCTTTTCTTTCTATTTCTAAATATGTAATTAGTTAAGAACCAATCAAGGCGCACTAGTCATATCTGTTAAATTTTCTTTTTCCAGAACATTGTAGTTGATATCTCCATCACCAATGTTGTGTCCACGAAGAAATCTGGATCTCCTTCTTCATCACCATAAATGGCCGACTTCGGTGGAGGTTTCGTAAGATGCTTCCATCAGGAACGTTATGAAATTCCCCACTAAATACCTCTGTATTGCAAACATCAGGTAGATTCAAATTATAACATTGTCATTGATGTTATTAACAATACTGTAATAATACCATCATTGAGATTAAATTACACTACTTTTGTTTGCTTAAGCTTTATTCACACTCATAGACTTTGTAAAGAGCTTGCTGATAACTAAGATACCTTTTTGCTTAAAAACTCTTCTAGTTTCTTATAACTTAGCTACTTTGGGTCTAGTTTGTAGCTATGCGGTGTTTATTAGTTTATGGGCCATCTTGTTAAGATTGATAAACCTGAAAAGATTGATTATTCATATTTGTTCCAAAATTTGATTATTTAGATTTGTAACTATCTCAGTTAATGTATAAATTTTGTTATTTTAATCTATAATTTTTCAGATTTGTACATAAATGTTTTATTTAAATCATTATTTTTAATTTAAAATAAATTTAAATTAATATTTTTAAAATGAAAAATATAACTTTTAAGTGCACTCTTTGCGCATCCTAAAAATATTTTTTTAAGGGTACGCGAATTCAACCCTAAAAACATTATTTAAGGACACTTAACAAAAAATTTTGGGACACACAGTGCGAGTCCTAAAAAATTATTTTATAGCTCGCAACGCGCGCCCTAAAAGACCTCATTTTTTAAGGCTCTCAAATAGAGGACCCATAAGGAGCACGCCATAAAAACTTCTTTAGGGCTCACAATGTGAGCCCAAAAAAGCCTTTTTTGTAGTAGAGCTTCCTAAGCTACACCATAAAACCAAGAAAATCTAGAAATAAGTTCATATAATTTTCGTTCAACCCATTGGAATTCAAGCCTTAATCATTTTCTGACATAAAATAATAGTTTGTCTATGGAAAAATGGATTTCATCACTAGTCAACCATTTAATATTTATCAATGAATGATGAGTAGAAATATAAGCCTTATTACAGTTATTATAACAAATTTTAACACATCAAAATACTCAAACATGACATATTATTCAAAAACCAATCATAAATATGATGAAGGTGACCATATACCTCTTGCAGACAACTTGGTTGAACTGGGGAGACCTCTAGCACGTTTTGTGCATGCTCAAACCTTTGATCTACATATTTTCACTCCCCACAAGCCCATCAATCAGATTACAAAAGCTAACAAGTCGTTTAAGAGAGAAAAAAAACAACAAAACTCAATCTTTGACAAACAGAATGTCTAGCCTTTTACCTTTAGATGCTATAACTATTGATTATTTTCCTTATCTTCAAGCAATGAAAAATTTGGTTAGAACTAAGTGTATAAAAGGAAGGAGATGAGAGATTCAGAGTTTAAATGATGAAATGGTGTGAAAAAATCAGAGGAAAGCACATAGGGTGGTCGGCCAAGATGGAGAAAATGGAGAGAAACTTAAAGCCAAAGTTTTGATTTTGTGATTTATGTAGACCCTTTGACTCACCATTTGTATGCTGTAATTATGGAACATGAAATGACTAAATTACCCCTTAATCTACGGCCCCATATAACTCTAATTAATTTTGGTTTAGTTTTTAATTAATCTTTATTTAGTTAATTAAACCTATGCTTAATGGTGTATTTTCTAAAACAATTACCATGTAGTACTTTTTTTTCTTACCTCACCAAATTGAAATCTTTACATAAGACAATTAAAAAAAATAAATTGTGTCATTTAATCTAATTTTTAACACTCCTATTTTTATAACTCATGTACCCATGTCGTAGATGACGCCTCCTTCTCTCCTCCATGGATCAGATGCTACCCTGACATGCCTCCGTTCTCCGACAGTAGATGGTCTTTCCCTCTCAGTTGGTCTCCGTCCAGATGAATTTCAACATCTTGTGATAAACGTAGGCCTCTTGAACTCCTCGACATTTTTCATGGTTGGAATTGATGGAAGAACAATGGCTTGATACATATATTCTACCCACAAACGATGCCAAACTGTTGACAGTGAGAACTAGTAAACGGTATAAGGTGGGAAAACATAATGGGTATTATAAAAGCTTGAAGAAGAAGAGTGTAGAACAATAACAATAGAGGGAAACATGTATATTGCTTAGCAGCCTATGTATACAATGAATTTTCCAACCCTTTAGTCTGAGGGGCAAAGGTCTATTTATAGCTGGTCTCTAATGGGCCCTGATACATGGTTGTCCCTGGGACAAAATAGTACATTGGTACACTGTCAAGGTAGTAGGTCATAACGTAGTGGTGCAGAGGTCATGGTGTCGACCCTAGTGCGTGGATACCGAGGATGAGGTCGAGGTGGAGTCCGAGAACTATTCCTGTAATTTTCTATGTGTGGGAAAGCATTTTGTGAGAGGTCGAGATGTGAGGGTTCTTCTCTGTTGGTGCACCTATGCGCATATGCATTAAGGTGGGGCCTCGCTATGCATGGCCCTTGTCCGACGGAGATGGCGCATCTATGTGCATGTTCACGGAAGTGGGGCGTCGATATGCGAGGCCCTTATCTGAGGGAGATGGCACACTTATGTACATGTGCACGAAGTTTGGGCCTTGCAATACGAGGCCCTTCTCCGAGGGAGATGGAGCATGTAAGCATATGTGCAAGAAGGTTGGGCCTCGCTATGCGAGCCTCTTATCCAAGTGATGTCACGCACTTATGTGTGCATCTCGATCCTAATGAATACAAGGGTGCCAAATGTTGCTGAGTGAGTTGGTCCTCATATAGTAAGGCCCTTTCCTATCAAGGGGTGCGTCAAGTGGTCACGGGGGAGTACGTGCACATGCCAAAGGAGAGTTAGACCTCGTTGTGCGAGGCCCTTGCCCCTTTGAGGCTAGTGTACATATACGCCTTGCGCACTTGGTTATTTTGGGGTTTGGACATGCGAGCCTTTCTATGCGAGTCCTCTCTCTACCATGGTCTTGCACATTCATCGATGGATGCTTTAAGGGAAATTTATTTCATATTCATAGTTATCCTAGTAGACACTAGTTGTGACTGAGTTATAATTAAGCTTACAAGGCCCAAGTGCTTACATGAATGTCAATTCTTTGTGTTTACTGATAAAGTCGAGTTACTATAAGAATGTTATTTGAAGGGGTTTCTTGGAGACATTTAGAAGTTGTGTTTTATATCAGTTGTGCTAAACATCATCTTTTACCGATAGAGGGGTAAAAGATACCCTTATAACAGTGAACTTAGGTATCGATTCCTTTAAGGTAGCCTTGTTTGCCCAGTCCTTACCTTCAGGTGTGGCACTGAGAAATTGCTTTAGATGGTGAAATGACATTTGTATGCATTGCAGCGAATTAGGTTTGGTTTTATTTAAGCTTAATAGTTGCATTGAATTAAAGTTATGTGGTTCACATCTAGTATCTAAATAAAATTTTGTCGTAAATATTCAATTTTTTCAAAGATACATAATTTGACATAATTCATAACAAAATAACAGTTTTGTAAATATCACCAAAATAATAAAACATGCAGAAAACATTGGATCCATGTTCAACTAAAGCTTTTAATGCCACATATTCGATGACTTTAAAATCCTAATTACATTTTTAAGATGATACTAGAGTTCCTTAAAACTGTAAAGAACGCCCTAGACTAATACTTACAAAACATTCGCATAACATAGCTTATAAAAGAATACCGTCCATTATTAAAGTCTCAGGGGGACTTATTTAAAATCATGCAAGTTGGCGCCATAAGTTTAAAATAAAACATAGGTTTTTATGCAAGGTTCAAGAAAACCAAATAATTTAAATAACAGAGTCCCACTGATAATTTTAGGAAAAGTCTCTTAAAACAAAACATAATTTAAATGGCGTTCCACGTTGATCGTTTTATCGTCCATAGGATTGCCCCACGCCATACACCCCATGATGAAGAACTCCTCACGTCACCACGCGTGCCATAGAGAAATCCTATTTGCTACCTGGAAGGAAAGTAAGGGGGTGAGCTAAAAGCCCAGTAAGGAAGTACAAGCAAATAAGCAAGTAAGAAAAACAACAAACAACCAAACACTAACGTTCATCTAAAAACATCATGGTATATCATAACATAATCGTAACATTTCATCATATCATAATATCAATGTGACATATCAATATATCATAACATAAATGTGACATATCAACATATCATAACATAAATGTGACATATCAACATATCATAACATAAATGTGACATATCATCATACCATAACATAAATGGGACATATCAACATATCATAACATAAATGTGACATATCAACATATCATAACATAAATGCGACATATCAACATATCATAACACAAATGTGACATATCATCATATCACAATCATACAGCATACATGATGAGCATGGAGCGCTAGTTGTCCATGTCACCCTATGAGGTAAACAGGAGATCACTGGTCCTTGAATAACCTCGGCGTGTCCGCCCTAGGAGTCACGTCTCAATGTCCTTAGTAACTCGTTCGATGTATCTGACATCGAAATCTGTTTGATGTATCTAACATCGCATTCTGTTGGATGTATCTAACATCCATACACATATCACATTCAACAGATCATCATATTAAGGCATTCATAATTTCATAACAGTTCATTCATATAACAGCCTTACCATTCATAGCATAAAATCATAAAAAAAATCTATCTAACTTCCTTACCTCAGGTCCAAGCTAAGAATTTCACAATCTTTTCAACGAGCCTATATCATAATCAAAATAACGTTTCTTAGGTTCATAAAATTACTATTTTACCCTTCCATACAACTCATGTGTGCATGGGCCATGCACTCATGATAACAGTTACACTAAAACATGCAATTATCGCCAAAAGAATAATGCCCGTTCTACTCATTTTACTAACATGATTGCTTTATAAAAATTACATAGTTGAATAATAATCATGATTCTGGACGTAAAACTTTATTTGCATGTAACATGCATACGTGGGAATGTTGCGTAATAAAGACGTTTTCAAAAACGATAATTCTACATTTCTTTCTTTTATTGTTTGAAAATCAATAGCCATATTACATGCTTTGTGTTTCTTAAAAATTTCTAAGTTGATTAAATTTCTCAAAAGTTTATTTTATTTTAGCTCAAAATAAAATATGTGACATTTTCATTAAATAAATAATAATTTATCAAGAATTACCCAACAAGCTTGGATTTAATTAAAATACCTATTTTAATATGTTTCTTTAGAAAAATATATTTTTTCATTGTGTTACAAAAATGATGTGAAAAATATATTTTAAGTGTGGAAAAAAATACATTTTGATTTAATTTATTTAAGACTTAGTTTTTAAGTAGTAAAAGCCCATATGTGACAATTTAATAACAATTGTTAATCTTTTTAAAACAAACTTTCAGCCACTATTTATTTTATTCAAAAAATCACAAATAAATAGAGTCTAAATATTTTTCTCAATCAAAATAAAGAAAAATCATTATTTATCAAAATATGCATTCATACCATTAAAATATCATTTTTCAATATTACCATAACTTAGGAAAAATAATTTATTCCAAAAATTAATCAAATTCATTTTTAGTGAAACTTACTTCATATTTTATTACAAAATTCCAGCAACCATTTTTTTTATCATTAAAATCACCATATACAATTTTATAAACTCATTTTTTTTCTCAAAATTCAATAAAAATTCTGTAGGAAATTAATTGGGTAAAATATCATAACATGAGACTTAAAATCCTCTTTTAATTTCATAAAAATTAACACATTCATCAAGAACATTATTTATGCATGCAACTCATCTTTTTATCAACATTTACCCAATTATTTTGAAAAAAACAACAAGCTTAATTCTTTGTAAAACTCAACTTTTGTCTTAAAAATTACATAAAATCATTCATGCCTAAAATCTCATTATGCTCTTATAATATGCATGATTCTAATATCACTAACATAATCACATGAATCCTTTAAAAAACCATTTGTTGCAATTCCATGAAAACCAACAAAACATTATCAATAAAATAGCATATAGTAAATTTATAAGCACCATATTCACATAATTACCTCATTTGTCACACTTAAATAAAATGTAACACTAATAGTAAAATAACATGTTACACAGTTATTCACTTATTAAATTAATTAACCAAAACATTTCTAACAATTAAATAAAATAACAAACAATCAAATATAACAAATAAAAAATTAAATAAAACAACAAGACTTAAATAAAACAATTCATCACACTTAACATTTAAATCAAATAAAGCACAAAAATTTTAAATAATCTAAAAAAAAAATTTGGTGCACTACAATATACCCTCCTTAAAAGGAATTTCGTCCCGAAATTCTTTCTTACCAAATAACTCAGGGTATATTGCTTTCATGTCATCCTCCAACTCCCATGTTGCTTCTCGTTCCGTACTATTCTTCCACAGGACCTTGACTAGTGGAATCCTTTTGGATCTCAGTTCCTTGATTCCCTTTTCTAAAATGCGCTCAGGCTGTTCATCATAACTCAAGTCCTGCTTCAGCTGTAACGGCTCGTAACTCAACACATGAGAGGGGTCTGACACATACTTACGCAACATCGAGATGTGAAAGACGTTATGCGTTTCAGCTAATGCTGGGGGCAGTGCCAAACGGTACGCAACTTGCCCTATCCTGTCCAATATCTCAAATGGACCGATATATCTAGGGCTTAACTTCCCTTTCTTTCCAAAACGCATCACACCTTTCATCGGCGAGATTTTTAAGAAAACAAACTCGCCTACAGCAAACTCGATGTCTCTCCTCTTGAGGTCAGCGTAGCTCTTTTGCCTACTCTGCGCAGTAAGCATCCTTTGGCGTATCTTCTCAATTGCCACACTAGCCTCACTAACTGCTTCAGGCCCTAAAATCCGTTTCTCCCCAACTTCATCCCAGTGCAAGGGAGATCTACATTTACGCCCATAAAACATCTCATAGGGAGCCATCTCTATGGTAGATTGGTAACTGTTGTTATACGAGAACTCCATTAGAGGTAGATATCGGTTCCAAGACTCTGAAAAGTCCAATGCACAACACCTCAACATTGAGTCGTGTTGCTTGGTGGTTCTAGGCAACCCTACCACAAAATCCATCGTGATATCCTCCCACTTCCATTCAGGAATGTAGAGCGGTTGAAGTAACCCTGCTGGTCTCTGGTGTTCCGCTTTGACTTGCTGGCATGTCAAACATCTAGCAACAAACTCAGCAATGTCCCTCTTCATTCCATGCCACCAATATAGTGCCTTGAGGTCGTGGTCCATTTTCGTGGATCCTGGGTGCAAGGAATAAGGCGTTGTGTGTGCTTCTTTCATGATACTTTCCTTAATTTCAGCACTGTCAGGTACACAAATCCTACCCTTGAATCTTAGCAATTCACCATCAGACACCGTGAAATCGTTGCTACCACCTTCTTGTACCAAAGCCTCTTGTTTCACCAAGGCTTCATCCAATTTTTGTCCTTCTCGGATTTGCTCTAGTAAAGAGGATTGCAATGTGAGGTTTGCCAAACTTCCTGTCACAATTTCAATCCTAGCATTTATGATTTCTTTCTGAAGAGGCATCTCTATCGCATGCAGCGCTGAGACACTCCCATGTCCCCGCCTGCTCAAAGCATCGACAACTACGTTTGCCTTGCCTGGGTGATATAGAATCTCGCAATCGTAATCCTTTACTAATTCCAACCACCTCCGCTGCCTCATGTTTAGTTCCTTTTGTTTGAAAAAGTATTTCAGACTTTTGTGGTCGGTGTATATCTCACACCTATCTCCGTACAGGTGATGACTCCATATCTTGAGTGCGAATACTACAGCAGCCAATTCAAGGTCATGAGTGGGATACCGCTGCTCATAATCCTTGAGTTGTCTGGAAGCATAAGCTACCACCTTCCCTTCTTGCATCAACACGCATCCCAAACCGTTCTTTGACGCATCACAGTATACAACAAATTTTCCGCCCTCAGTGGGAACACAAAGGATAGGCGCGGAAATCAACTTATCCTTCATGGTCTGAAAACTCTCTTCACACTTTTCTGTCCA
Organism: Humulus lupulus; assembly: GCF_963169125.1. Lineage (NCBI taxonomy): Eukaryota > Viridiplantae > Streptophyta > Magnoliopsida > Rosales > Cannabaceae > Humulus > Humulus lupulus. The sequence goes on from NC_084797.1 coordinate 50,142,394, forward strand.
TGCGAACTTCTGATGTTTCAGGGTTAAGTTGGTCAACGGGGTAGCGATCTTCGAGAAACCCTCGACAAACTTTCTGTAATAACCTGCCAACCCTAAGAAACTCCGAACTTCTGAGGCATTCTTTGGCTGGGGCAAGTCTCTAATGGCCTCGATCTTTGATGGGTCTACTGCAATCCCATCCTTGGAGACTATATGCCCTAAGAAGGTTACCTGTTCCAGCCAAAATTCGCATTTAGAGAACTTGGCGTACAACCGATGTTCCCGTAATCTGTTTAGAGTCAATCTCAAGTGCTCTTCGTGCTCCTCCTTGGTCTTTGAGTAAATGAGGATATCATCAATGAACACTACTACGAACTTGTCCAAGAAATCCTTAAATACCCTATTCATCATATCCATAAAGGCTGCTGGGGCGTTGGTGAGTCCAAAGGACATCACTAAGAATTCGTAGTGTCCATAGCGAGTTCTGAAGGCCGTTTTTGGTATGTCTCCCTCTTTCACCTTCAACTGATGGTACCCAGACCGCAGATCAATCTTCGAGAACACTGAAGCCCCTTGTAGCTGATCAAAAAGGTCGTCTATCCTAGGCAAAGGATACTTATTCTTAATGGTGACCTTATTGAGCTCTCGATAATCAATGCACATCCTCATACTCCCGTCCTTCTTCTTCACAAATAGGACTGGTGCTCCCCATGGCGAATGGCTAGGTCTTATGAAGCCTTTGTCCAACAACTCCTGTAGTTGGTTCTTAAGTTCCTTTAACTCTACCAGCGCCATTTGATAGGGTGCCTTAGATATCGGTGCAGTTTCAGGTGCAAGCTCGATTACAAACTCGATCTCTCTGTCTGGGGTAGTCCTGGTAATTCCTCGGGAAACACCTCCGGGAACTCACAAACAATGTGAACATTTTCTGGCTTTAGTTCTGACTCCTTGGTCTTATCCACTACACTGGCAAGGAATGCCGAACATCCATGTTGCATCATATTCCGTGCTTCCAGTGCAGATATTATGGGTGTTCGAAGGCCTGCTACATCACCTTTAAAGGAGAAAACCTCTCCTTCCTTTGGCCTGAACTCTACGATCTTTTTTCGACAGTCTATCGTAGCCCCATGCTTGGATAACCAATCCATGCCGAGTATAACATCATAATCCGGTATACTTAGTTCTATGAGATCTGCTGGGCACTCTCTACCTTCTACCGTTACAGGTGTTGACGGTAACCACTTATTTGACAACATCATATCTCCCGATGGCAATAATGTACTAAAGTTATGTGCAAACATCTTACAAGGCATATTCAGTTTATCAATCACATTCACGGAAACATAGGAATGAGTTGCTCCAGAATCAATTAAGACTCTACACATTGTACCAGATATAGGGAGCTGACCTGTAACCACGGTATTGCTATTGGCCGCTTCGTTCTGAGTTAAGGCAAAGACTCTTGCTGGCACCAGATTGTTATTGTTATTCTGTCCCGCCTTCCATTGTGGGCAATTCTTCCGCAAGTGTCCTGTCTGGCCGCACTTGAAGCACTTGTTGGTACCAGCCTGACACTCTCCTGGGTGTTTCCTTGTGCATTTAGGGCAGGTAGGATGCTCAACTCGATTGCCCTGTTGGTTCCCACGGTTCCGGTCATTGAAGCGGTTATTGCGGTTGCTATGGTTCTGAGAGTTATGGTTGCTGCTGTTCGGGACTGGAGGTCTAGGCCTTTTATCAACCCCACTATTCTGCCCTTCGATAGCCTTTCTCTTGTTGCTCTCATGGAAGTTCTTGTTGCGGTGGCTCTCTCTTCTAGCGGCATTATCCTTCCATATTCGATCCTCCAAATATTCAGCCTCAAGAGCTCTATCCAATATCTCTGCATAACTGGCCACCTCAGCGCTGGTCATCCTAACATCCCTTGCTATCATCGGTTTGAGTCCCTTTACAAACCTCTGAACTCGCATTGCATCAGTCGGCACCACTTCAGGGGAAAACTTGGCTAATCGATCGAACTTCTGTGCGTAGTCGGTGACCGAAAGGCTCCCTTGAACCAGAGTTATAAATTCATCAACCTTAGTTTCTAGCACCGCTGGACTATAATACTTCTTACTGAATGCCTGGACAAACTGCGCCCAAGTCATGGTATTTGGATCATGGGTCTGTTTAGTCACGTCCCACCAAATACGTGCATCCATCTTAAGTAGATAAGCTGCACAGGAAACCCTTTGGCGATCATCTAACTCCATATGATCAAAAATAGCCTCGACAGACCTTAGCCAATCTTCTGCCACCATTGGATCAGCTTTCCCCTCAAACGTCGGTGGGGCTTGTTTCCTGAAGCGCTCATATACTGGTTCAAACCCATAGGCTACAGGTTGTGGTGCAGGTGGTGGTACTGGCTGCTGCGGTTGTGCCACTGGTACTTGGGGTATAGGGTGCGTTTGAGATGTCTGTGGTGCTTGTCTAGCTTGCGCTATCTCCTCATCTCTTAGTCTCAACTCTTCTCTTAGCCTTACCACCTCTGCAGCCAGGTCCACAGTTGGCGCTGCTGGAGCTGCAGGTTGAACAGTTGGCACTTCAACATCAAGGATGGCCGTAGTTTCAGACCTTGTAGAGGCACCCTTTCCTCTGCCTCTACCTCTTCCCCTTCCTCCTCTTCCTCTGGTTGACATGATGAAGTTCTAAGGTAATCACAGGAAAAAAAAATCGTAAGGAAGGAACTTGCATATCAATGGATATTTGTAAATCATGCATTCACATCACACCATTAAATTTGCATAAAATATCCATAGCATTAAAAATGTCTAAAAATATTCCAAAATTAAACAATCCCAAAAAGTGTTTAATTAACCAAAACATGTTTCCTTAAAGTTTTAGGAAATTATTACTAATCCATCTTATTTATTGGCATCCCCATGTGACGATCATGAAGTGGACTCTAGTCCTCGACGGTGGACTCGTCCCCTGAATCATAGTTGAAAATGTCCTCCGGAATGTGGTAATAGTCAGGCGCGTTTGCCATAATTTCCATCCTCGAGGTCGGACGCGGTATAGCACGCAGTACCTCTTCCACGTCATATATCGACTCTAAACGTTCCTCTATTTCGCCATCATCCGTCATTACTAATACCAGCTCCTGATGATCAAGCTCATAACTTACCTGAAAGTCGCGAATCGTGAATTCCATAGTGCTAAACTCCATGTCATCTATCACAACGCTATTCCATGATTGATTTAACTGTAAAAGAGCCTCTGGGTACATTGACAACGCCTCACTCATTACCCAGTATTGTTCTATGGGCCAAAGCAAAGCTCCTCTCTTATTCATCATTCTTTGTATACGTTCGCAAACCTCCTTCGTCGTCTTTAGGACCGCTACCTTCCAATCGTGGTAGTCTTCGTCAAGCTCAACTTTAGGAATTGCACGAATCTCCTTAATCAATTGTTTCTTTGTTGTTCTTAATACAGGAGGCATATTTACTACAACAGTTAACAAATAGAAACATTAAATAAAATAGAAACAAGCAATAACACATAAGCAAATACTTACGACGCGGTGAAGTGAGATTTTCCCATCCTTAGCGTGTATGGGGGGGGGGGGTCCTTGGAAAACATGGACGACCGTCTCTAATACCATTTGTAAAGAACGCCCTAGACTAATACTTACAAAACATTCGCATAACATAGCTTATAAAAGAATACCGTCCATTATTAAAGTCTCAGGGGGACTTATTTAAAATCATGCAAGTTGGCGCCATAAGTTTAAAATAAAACATAGGTTTTTATGCAAGGTTCAAGAAAACCAAATAATTTAAATAACAGAGTCCCACTGATAATTTTAGGAAAAGTCTCTTAAAACAAAACATAATTTAAATGGCGTTCCACGTTGTTCGTTTTATCGTCCATAGGATTGCCCCACGCCATACACCCCATGATGAAGAACTCCTCACGTCACCACGCGTGCCATAGAGAAATCCTAAAAGCCCAGTAAGGAAGTACAAGCAAATAAGCAAGTAAGAAAAACAACAAACAACCAAACACTAACGTTCATCTAAGAACATCATGGTATATCATAACATAATCGTAACATTTCATCATATCATAACATCAATGTGACATATCATCATATCATAACATAAATGTGACATATCAACATATCATAACATAAATGTGACATATCAACATATCATAACATAAATGTGACATATCAACATATCAGAACACAAATGTGACATATCATCATATCACAATCATAAAGCATACATGATGAGCATGGAACGCTAGTTGTCCATGTCACCCTATGAGGTAAACAGGAGATCACTGGTCCTTGAATAACCTCGGCGCGTCCGCCCTAGGAGTCACATCTCAATGTCCTTAGTAACTCGTTCGATGTATCTGACATCGAAATCTGTTTGATGTATCTAACATCGCATTCTGTTTGATGTATCTAACATCCATACACATATCACATTCAACAGATCATCATATTAAGGCATTCATAATTTCATAACAATTCATTCATATAACAGCCTTACCATTCATAGCATAAAATCATAAAAAAAATCTATCTAACTTCCTTACCTCAGGTCCAAGCTAAGAATTTCACAATCTTTTCAACGAGCCTATATCATAATCAAAATAACGTTTCTTAGGTTCATAAAATTACTATTTTTCCCTTCCATACAACTCATGCGTGCATGGGCCATGCACTCATGATAACAGTTACACTAAAACATGCAATTATCGCCAAAAGAATAATGCCCGTTCTACTCATTTTACTAACATGATTGCTTTATAAAAATTACATAGTTGAATAATAATCATGATTCTGGACGTAAAACTTTATTTGTATGTAACATGCATACGTGGGAATGTTGCGTAATAAAGACGTTTTCAAAAACGATAATTCTACATTTCTTGCTTTTATTGTTTGGAAATCAATAGCCATATTACATGCTTTATGTTTCTTTAAAATTTCTAAGTTGATTAAATTTCTCAAAAATTTATTTTATTCTAGCTCAAAATAAAATATGTGACATTTTCATTAAATAAATAATAATTTATCAAGAATTACCCAACAAGCTTGGATTTAATTAAAATACCTATTTTAATATGTTTCTTTAGAAAAATATATTTTATCATTGTGTTACAAAAATGATGTGAAAAATATATTTTAAGTGTGGAAAAAAATACATTTTGATTTAATTTATTTAAGACTTAGTTTTTAAGTAGTAAAAACCCATATGTGACAATTTAATAACAATTGTTAATCTTTTTAAAACAAACTTTCAGCCACTATTTATTTTATTCAAAAATCACAAATAAATAGAGTCTAAATATTTTTCTCAATCAAAATAAAGAAAAATCATTATTTATCAAAATATGCATTCATACCATTAAAATATCATTTTTCAATATTACCATAACTTAGGAAAAATAATTTATTCCAAAAATTAATCAAATTCATTTTTAGTGAAACTTACTTCATATTTTATTACAAAATTCCAGCAACCATTTTTTTTATCATTAAAATCACCATATACAATTTTATAAACTCATTTTTTTTCTCAAAATTCAATAAAAATTCTGTAGGAAATTAATTGGGTAAAATATCATAACATGAGACTTAAAATCCTCTTTTAATTTCATAAAAATTAACACATTCATCAAGAACATTATTTATGCATGCAACTCATCTTTTTATCAACTTTTACCCAATTATTTTGAAAAAAACAACAAGCTTAATTCTTTGTAAAACTCAACTTTTGTCTTAAAAATTACATAAAATCATTCATGCCTAAAATCTCATTATGCTCTTATAATATGCATGATTCTAATATCACTAACATAATCACATGAATCCTTTAAAAAACCATTTGTTGCAATTCCATGAAAACCAACAAAACATTATCAATAAAATAGCATATAGTAAATTTATAAGCACCATATTCACATAATTACCTCATTTGTCACACTTAAATAAAATGTAACACTAATAGTAAAATAACATGTTACACAATTATTCACTTATTAAATTAATTAACCAAAACATTTCTAACAATTAAATAAAATAACAAACAATCAAATATAACAAATAAACAATTAAATAAAATAACAACACTTAAATAAAACAATTCATCACACTTAACATTTAAATCAAATAAAGCACAAAAATTTTAAATAATCTAAAAAAAAATTTTGGTGCACTACAAAAACGCTTTGAAAGATGAAATAAACTTACTGTGTTCTTGATTATCTTTTGGTTCTTATGGAACGCACAACATATATAATTCATCTAGATGGGCTTCTACTTGCCACACTAATCATTAAACATTCAACAGAAACCTACAACTTGAGGAAAAGTAAGGGAGTGAGCTTGAGAGCCTAGTAAGAAAGTACATTCATTAAATAGAAAAAAGAATAAACACAACTATAAGACCTATAATAAAATCACAAGATTTTCTACTACATACAAATGTTGAACCATTCCCAAGACATATCATCATTACCATATGCATATACTTAGATGTATGATCATCCAACAAACAAACATTATTACAGTTCCAATAACTGACCTATTATTGAAAATCCAAACATAAATATGATGGAGGTGACCATACATGTAACGACCCCAAATTCGATAATGAGGCTTAAGGGCTTTGATTAGTGTGCCAGGAGGGCATTATTGGATTTAATGTGATTTGAATGATTTTATAGATTTAAATGCATAATTATATGATTAATAATGCTTGTATGATTATATTGGTATTAATGTGATATATATATTTGGTATTGTGAGAACCACATTATTATGTGGGTAGGTCTACAGAGCACGACTCGAGGCGATCCTAGGGCTAGATAGCGGGGAAAAGTCACAACGGGGCTTATTAGTTGACTTTGAATAAGTGAGGGGTGTTTTAGGTATCGGATAGCGATTTAGACTATCGGGATATGAAAATAGATATATGGAGATATATTTGAGGTTAGGAAGTCTAGGCGGGAATATTGTGGAAATTTACCGTTTTGCCCTCGGGGACGGTTCCGGCACCCGAGTCTCGGGTTTAACTTAACGGGATAAGATAAACTTAAGGAAAACAATAGAAATAAAAAAAATAGACCAACATTTCTCAAGGAAACTAGGCAAACCACAAGGGGGAAAACTGAGAATTTTGCTGGACTTTGAGTTGGGAATTGCTGGGAATTCAGAGGGGGATTTTGAAGCTTAGCTCAGAGATTATTCAGGGAACACTTAATCAAGGCTAAGGTAAGAATTAAATGTGTTTTGAAGTTAGAATCTTTGAGTTCTTAGCTGCGTACTGAGATGATTGTATTGTTAATGTTTAAGGTTGAATTTGAGCTGATAAACTTGAGACTTAGCTGGGAGTTTCCTTAGAGAAGGAGTACAACTGAAGAGGTAAGGTCTAACTCATGATTAGAGGTGTAAATTTGAGTTTTGCATGGCTGGTTTGGTGTTTTGAGGTTCTTGAGTTTCAGAGATTGAAACATGGATTTCTATAAGTTTTAGGCTGAGTTTTCTGTTGAATTATGTTGCTAAAGTACTCCTAAAAGTGTTGGGAATGTTTTTTTTTTAATTAGGAAGCTTTGGGGTGATTTTTGGTAAGGTTTTAAGGATTGAAATGGTGAAATTTCTGGGCTCGAAGGGAAGGGTGGTCGCGGCTCTGTTCTAGAGTGCTGCGGCCCTAGGATGAAGATGAGCCAAGGGGGCTCGGCCAAGGGTGAGCGCCACGGTGCCCAATGAAAGGGCCGCGGCGCGTGTCTCCTTCCAGGAAAGCCCTTGGTTCTGTTTTGAGGGCAAGGCCACGGCTAAGCTTCAAGGATCGTAGCCCTTGGATGCACACTTGAACATTTGGGGATTTTAGGCATGGGAATGTGGTTTAGAATGCTTGGGATCGATTTCAGCACCGTGCTTGGTGGAATTCGGATTCCTAGAAGTTAATTTTGTAACCGGAAACCCTAATTTGAATATTATTGGAACCGTATACCTTGGTTGTGACTAGGTGATAAAAGCTTAGGCTCGGGAACCGATCGTGCTTGAGGAGCGTTGCTCGTAATCCAAAACCGCAAAGATTAAAGGTAAGAAAATTGCACCTGGTTGAATATCTTTGATGAGACTAAGGGTTCCCTATTGTGTATGCTTGAAAAGATGGTATTATGCCATGCAAGCTATTTAGTGAACTGACGGCCTAAGGGTGCCAAGGGCTACACTAGCGCACAGGGCGCGACTTGGTCACTGGTAGCCGAGGACAGCTTAATATGCACTGACCTCTGTTTAAGTGGGCAGGAGTCAGTGGGATAAACAGAGGGTGTGGCATAAGTTGTCGGCCCTTATTATTATGTGAAATAAATGTTATAAGTGTTTGATTGCATCCATGATTCTAAATATATGCTGAATGATTAATGTGGATTATTTGATGAGAGTTCGTGCTTAGTGAATTTACTATCTGTTATAACTGTTTGTCTTGCAGATGTTTTCTTGCTGGGCCTTGGCTCACGAGTGCTACGTGGTGCAGGTAAAGGCAAGGGCAAACTTGACCAGCCTTGATCAGGAGAGCTCTGCGATTGGAATGTACATGGCCAGCTGCTCAGCCGCCATGGTTGAGGTTTAGGCAGGGACGCGAGACCCAAAGATTGTCTATTTTGCCTTAGTATGGCTAATAATTGTTTATGTACATTTGGAAGTCTGTAAACTAGCTTTTAACTCTGTTTCTTTTGAGATCCCGTGTATATAACAGTTTAATTATATAAAATGAAACTTTTGAGACCAAAACCTTTTTAACCCTAGCTCATACATGTTTAGTGACACGTTTTTAAATTAATGACTTGATTAGCAATTCTTGCACCTTTATAAGTACACAGTGTAGCGGTCTTGGCTATCCAGGGCGTTACAGTACACTTCTTATAGACCTTTAGATTGAATATGGATTACTTGTAGCACCTATATGCCTATGTTCAATCTTTAATCTACATATTTATACTCCCCACAAGCCCAAAAATCTGATTACTGAAGCTTACAATTTCATCTAAGAGCACAAAAGTAACAGAACTCATAACTTTATCAAAGTAAAGTTTAGCTTTTTACATTAAGAAGATTTAGCTTGTATAGGTTTTCTTTAGCTTCAAACAAAGGTGAAACGACTCAGGGTAATAGGTAAAGAAGGAAGAATATGAGAGATTTAGATTTGGAGTAAGGATTTATGAAAAAAAAATCAAAGAAAAGGACCTAGGGAAATTAGCCAAGTAGAGAGGACTTTGGAGAAAGAACTTAAGGCCAAAATTTGGTTTTGTAAATTATGAAGACTATTTGACTTTTTACCCTTTTATATGGTGCAAAAATGGATCCTAAAATGACTAAATTACCCCTCATGTTGCCACCCCAATTAAGCTTAATTATGTTTAAATAGTTTTTAATTAATCCTATTGCACATTTCACACTTTGGCTAACATTAGCAACATGAATTTTCTTTTCAAGCATATATTATTATTCATAATAATATTCATACACAACTCACTACCCTGTTCTTCGATACTAGTAGGTTTGAAATGCAAGGCATTACAACACCAACAATTTATAAAAGTTAAGACCTGAAAATTAAAATAAATGGCGATACATTTCTTTCAAAATGGTTGGATGTACCAAGAGAGTTGCTAACTGTCCAATAACTATCTCTAAATCTATAGTAGAGATGTCAGACTTTAGACCTTGTTTACTTGTCTCAGGTGGTATAGGATGCCGCAGTCATAATCATTAAATTATTCTAGCCATCGACACTGCTTCATATTTAATTCCTTCTAAGTGAATAAATATTTAAGGTTCTTGTGGTCTGTTTAAATATCACAGTGGATTCAGTACAAGTAGTGCCTCCATATTTTTCAGTGTAAACACCATCGTTGCTAACTCCAGATCGTTCGTGTAACGCCCTACTTCCTTAGAGCCGTTACTAAGTGAGTTTTTAAGACAAAACAGTGTGCAATGGACTCGCTAACCGAGGTTTGGAAACAAAAGTGTGACTAATTAAAAGTTAAGGCTGTAATCTTTGAAAATGCGTCGTTTCATCAAAAATTCTATTATTAGACATTTGGGATCCCAAAATAAGGTTTGAAAACTAATTACATCTTGAAATAAGGTTACAGTTGCGAAATCATAAAATCATAGGTTATTACAGCCATTTTCGAATAAACCCCCAACCAAAGCAGTCGGGCAGGCCAAACATGTACACGTCGCTTTACGCTCTCCGTACTCGTGGTTGGTTGACTCAGTCATTGCCCTTACCTGCAACACAGAGCACCCGTGAGCCGAAGCCCAGCAAGAAAACTTATGCAGAACATAACATATGCAATGTATACAGTTTATCATAACAGATAATCCACAAATAAACAAGTCAATAATTAGACTAAGCAAACACGGCCATGCCGCCCCAAAAACCTTACCAAAGCCCTGGGGTATCGGTTCTCACTGCGAGGATAACTCATGTATCCCTTGGGTCCCACCCTGACTATAGCATCCCATGTGCTAGGTGTTACTTTCGGCCCCGCTGCCGTACCCGGCCTACGCCGTTCTCGGCCCTTGCCGTTCAATTTACTATAATCACACATATAGCATAACACAACAACATTCCAATAAATATTAATTCATTTAAGTCTACACCCTAACATGTAATGCAATATAGGGCCATGCCCGGCAATCATCTCATCATGCAACATGCAATATAGGGCCATGCCCGGCAATCATCTCATCATGCAACATGCAATATAGGGCCATGCCCGGCAATCACACTATGGGCCCACGCCCTATCCTACGGGTGTTATAGTTTTCTTACCTGTACTCCGAGCCTCCTGATGCACTAAAGCCGCGAGCACGGTCCTCAAGCACGAGCCTCTCCAATAGCCTTGTCACAACACACATAAAACACTTTTTAATACTAACCAACCCAAAACCATTTCCCGGGACCAATCCCGCACTCTCGGCACCTCTAATTCCCTAAAACAATACACCGGAACCATCCCCCGAGTCCCCGGGCAAAAGCCCTAAAAACCAGAATTTTGGGTGACAAAATTGGCCTAGGGCCGCGGCACTCCCTTCAAGGGCCGCGGCGCCCAAGAACAGGGCCGCGGCGCTCATACGCGAACCCAGAAAATCTGGGTTTTCTCTTGCGTTATCTCCGAGCTAAAACCTTCCAAATCACACCAAACCAATACCCAAACCCCAAAATCAATTTCAAACATCAAATAGACCATATAACAACCCATAACTCAAGATTCAAGCTCAAAACATCAATATACCCAAGATTCACACCCATTGATCTTAAAATTCAGCAACTATCCCAAAACTCAACAAAGCTTAGCTTAGGCATTTAAATTCCTCAAATCATAACAAAACCCAAACTTAAATATGTATAAAACACTTACCTCAAATGGAGAATCCACCCTAAAAGCTCCCTTGATCTTCCTCCCAAGCTCCCACTTCAGCCCTTCACCCTTCTTCTTCTTCTTTTCTTTTCACTTGCCCTAGCTCTTCTTTCTCCTCCTCTTTCTTCTCTTCAATTTCTATCAATGCCACAAGTGACCCCAAATGCCCAAACCGTACCCCCTTAGATCACAGCTGAAGATTTCATAATCCCTTGCCAAAAGACTAAATTACCCCTTCCTATTAATCTTTCCTAACTAAACCTTCAAGGGCACTTAAGTCATTACTCTTCTATTTCATTTCTACCATTTTCTTTCTAAAACTTGTTACTCTCAGCAGTAACTAATGGTTACCTAGGTTACTAAATCTCCAATAACCATGACCCGCTAAATCTCAACTTAACCATAAAATTCCCGAGGTACCCCTAGGCTCCTCCCGAGCCGGGTACAAAATCCCGTTGTGACATCTAAGTTAACTAGCTCTCTAGGACCGTCTCGGCACGTGCATCACAATAATAAAACCACACACACGTGGTACAATTCACGGAATACAATTATCACATACCAACACAGTTATGCCCAACATGGCCAAAATTACATTTACGCCCTTCTAACACGATCCGGGCCTACTTGCATACTAGTGTACATAGTCATGCATCTCAGATAAACAAATAGTCAAATAACATGCTTTAAATCATAACCATGCATTTAATCTCATCAAATCACACATAAATCCTATTGTGCCCTCCTGGCACGCTAATCAAGGTCCTTACGCCTTATTAGCGATTTTGGGTCGTTACAACTATCCCCTCCTCATAAAAATTTCGTCCTCGAAATTTACCCAAACACATCAGTCAGCAACCCGCAACCTGACCATAATCTCCAAGGTCCATCGCCTTACTTTAGTTCCCACCAATGCTCTTTCAGGAGAACAATCTTGGCTCGCAAGATCTCGTCTAATAGCCATACCATGATAGCTTCTTGCTTACACCGGAACCCTACTGAAACCTCAGGGTCTGCCTAGAATACAATGACCAATTCATTGTCTTATTCTTGATTCCAGAGTTACTCAAAAGTCATCACCTCCACCAGGTGGGATCAACTTGTAGGCCCCGCTGGCCTAACCCTTAGTACAACTTCGAAATTTTATGTTGAATCAAGAGCCCGAACTCTCCCTTCTTTCTCTGAACACCTTACAGATCCTCGTCTGTTATTCGCAGAGATGCAACTCTTTCCTTCCGGAGCTTTATTTCCTTATAATTTAACCATTCACAAGCTCTTTACCCCTTTCAAATAGGCAGACGCTCTTGCCTTAAGAAGTTCCAACGACCTCTTTGGCTTTCTCTCTGAACTAAAGCCAACCGTAGCATTCACTATCCTTTATCTCTTATCATGTCCTATGTCGTGTTACATTAACAAGACACCAGCAACTGCCAACACGACTAACTTGACAGGGATTACACTTCCCTTAATACCTCAAGTATTCGCCTACCGGGCGCTCAATTCTTTAAGATATCTGATAAACTTTCAGACTGCCATTTCACTTGCAATCAACTGATAATCCCAGATTCCCACTCTGTTCTTTTCGTTCTCTAAGTCCACTCCCAAATTTAAACTACTAAAGGGTCTCAATTCGATATCATCGACGCTCCGTCCTGAAACCAGTTCACTCGACCCAACCAACATTAACTCAAACAACAGAGTTAAACTTTTCATGTCCAAATACCTTACTTAAGGTCTAATGTGGTCTATTCTCACTACCACATCACCTAAACTCTGTCACCCGCTCAACCCTCCCGGTACAACGTACCCTTGGAGGTGGAATGATATCCATTCAGAATTCTCGTTCATAAACCAAATCTAATTGGATCCTTCTTCCATTCCTGGTATCCCAACTTGTACTACCTTAGCAGGGTCCTTCCCTGCTTCAACTCAAGCCAACACTTTGAATTCCATAGATCATTGACACTTACCAGCTAATCATACCTACTAGCGTTACGCCAAACTCAGTCGTCGCCTTGTCCACTCTATTACAGTCTATGGCGCTATCCCCTGACTGACACACGCCTCACAGCTAGGAGTTCCGTCTCCAATTATAACTCCCCTCGCTCAATCGAGGATTTCAAACACTGATCACCCGTCTGTTACCTTTCCCCACATCTGGGTCTCAACGTTAACCTTCTTACTAATACCCAACACTCAAGTAACTTATGCCATACACAACAGTCGACTTAATGTTCCACGTGTATCAACCAGGTTCATTCTTTCACCTCCCGCAAGGTTCGAGCCATCCTTGCGCTAGATGCGCCTGGGCGTGCACAATCCGTGACGCACTCCCACCATACCATGTCTTCATCATAGATCAAATCCTTTAAGCCATCACTCATTACTTAACCTTAACACACACATATTCCGGCCTCACTAGGTATCAATCAATTCTTACCTTGTCCTCTGAATTTCTTTCTGATGTGACACCACTCAGCCCGTCTAACTTCGAGTTTTACTGTTCTCCTTGTCTCTGATGTAGTTGTCTCCCGGAGATGCTTGTGCAATAGATGACGCGCTTACCAGTCTTGTTATGCCTTCAATTCTTCGGACGTTCTTCATTAGCTTCTTTGTGACTTCAGATCAAATCTTCACATACCTGTCCTTTCTTCTTGTAGCTCTAATCTGAGTACTCCTGATGACGCTCAAACTAACAATCTGTGGAACCTTACCTGAGACTCTGCCTTCTGGGTACAAACGTCTTTCGCATAATCGTTGCTCACCATTTCCGTCTGGGAGTAATCCACATGTACTGCTCGTGAGCTTGAAGGGGACTTGCCCAGACCGTTTCCGCATTCTCCGCCTAAAGAACTTACCTGTGCTGCTGCAGCTTGATCCATTCCAGAATCTTTGTTATCAACTCCTCACACCCTACCCGGTGCAACTAGACAATTTCCCGAAATGTCTCTATCCTCGGTTTCCAACCGGTAATAACCAGGTCATAGATCAACTCTTAGGGACATCGTCCCACCTTGTATCCAACCTTTCTACTTTTCGTCCTAACCCTGCGATGCTAATAATCCTCGCAGTAAATCACACTGGCTACACCAGGCTTAGATTCCTTCGATTGCTTCAACAGACTTTCTGTCAGCCAAAACCATCTTTTACTACATTCTTTATACCAACCCTATCTGTAGTCTGACCTTGAAGTATTCCGTAAATATTCTTTACGTACCCTCATAGCTTTCCCACTGGTCAGCTCTGTTTCCATTCAGTCTCCTTTACATACTCCAGATGATATCCTCAACAATCCATCTGCCAGAGTTTCTTATTTCTTCTCAATAAGCATGACTGTCCTCAGCCTCTCGAATGGCACCAACGAGGCAACCTCTCTATGTCCATCACCCTCTCGGAGCATTCACAACACCGAGTCCTTCCAGTTCGCTACTTGCCCAAAGCATAAGCTCGTCAGTACTCCTCCTTGAGGACTCAGCCTCGAACTTGTAATGTATCGACGCATTCCAGTTCTCCGTTTCCCTCACCATGGGAAATCAATCCTAACATCTCAAGTCATTCCACGCAGACGTCATGCCCTCACCTGACCTCCTCTCAGGTGGCATCCTTTCCCTTATGCATACAAAATAACCTCCCTAGTTCCTGTCACCAACTTGATAACTACCTCTTCCATCAGGCTTCTTTCCAATCTCAATCTAGGTGCCCAAGCACTGTCTGGGGTCCTTTTACCTCAAAAATCGAGAATTCGACCTCGCTGCGTCCTATCAACAAAAGTACCATCTTATCAATCAGGCCTTTCCCCCTTTCTGGAAAAAACCAGAAGCCACAGAACTATCCGGGGTTCTATCAACTTGATTATCACGAATCTACCTTTACTAACTCCATCAAAGGAAGCACCGCCATAGCGACTCTAGCACTCATGCTCTATACATCAACCATCAGTTCCTCGAACAATATGGCCCTCTCTGCCATCCACATGCAGACGATAAGTCCTTACATCAGAGCGGCCCAAATGCCCTGGACTATCCCAGAGTTCCATCCTTAAATGGGTCGCCACCATTTCTGGATACATCCGTCAGTATAAATTCCCAAAATGAATTATCCAATTCACCAAACCCATTGTTCTACACTGTTGTTACTCTATCAGTCCAAACCAAACTTATAAGTCCACCAGTCTCCACAGTTCAAATCGCGTCTTTAAAATCTCTTCTAACCATTCATCATCTAGGTTCTTTTCCAACCCATTAAGCCAGTACCTCAGCCCGAGTACCACTTCCAGGCATCTCTCTGCCTCAACATTTAAAACGACCCTCTAATCAGGATCTCTCATCCTCATAACCAAGGGTGGAATTAACTCTGCTCACCTATTGATAAATTCCTTGTCAACTCGAACTCTCCTCAAAACCCGAGGATAACACCCTTTAAACCTCTCATACAATACCTTTATCTGTCCATACCTCACAGTAAACCATCACCGGTAACCTTACTGTTAAAACATCTAAATCAGCCATCTCCCCAGAGAATCCGTTGTTCTTCTATCCCATCTCAACTAACAAACTCCACAGCCTACTCACACACTAGTGACTTTCTGCTGCTGCTAACAGGGAAAACTGGAGATCTCAACTCCAACATATATCAAGAATCCCCTTTCCAACACAATATTAGGTCCCCAAACCCTTCTAGGAACCAACAACTCGAGTTCATCTGTCAAAACTGACCAAACTCCTGAACTCTGTGGTTCATACCCTGAACCAAACCACAACTAGATCCAAATATCCACAGGTATCATGCACCCAAAAAGCATAAATAGGCCAAAATCACAATGATATACAATTAGCTACCAGATTCTATTATCACTAAGTATATCCATACTCATCATGCTTCATACAAGCCAATATACAGATATAACATATGAATTTAATCCAGAAAATTCACCACATACACTCAATATGCGAACCATTATGCCAATATTCATCCATATGCATAATAGTATTATTCAGCATTCATCAATCTCAACATGCAATAGTCAAGGGCCAGGCCCTATCAGTATCTCATGCATATGTCATTTCATTCCTCATGCTCCATATAAATAAGCAGGCAAACAGGGCATTCAAACATATATTTAGACATGTCAATCAATCATACCAACCAACCCTGAGTCGAGCTTGTCACTGACAGCGAGCGTACATGTTCGGTCGATCTCCAGAACCAATAAACCTTGGCTCGCTCTGATACCAAGTTGTAACGCCCTACTTCCTTAGAGCCGTTACTAAGTGAGTTTTTAAGACAAAACAGTGTGCAATGGACTCGTTAACCGAGGTTTGGAAACAAAAGTGTGACTAATTAAAAGTTAAGGCTGTAATCTTTGAAAATGCGTCGTTTCATCAAAAATTCTATTATTAAACATTTGGGATCCCAAAATAAGGTTTGAAAACTAATTACATCTTGAAATAAGGTTACAGTTGCGAAATCATAAAATCATAGGTTATTATAGCCATTTTCGAATAAACCCCCAACCAAAGCAGTCGGGCAGGCCAAACATGTACACGTCGCTTCACGCTCTCCGTACTCATGGTTGGTTGACTCAGTCATTGCCCTTACCTGCAACACAGAGCACCCGTGAGCCGAAGCCCAGCAAGAAAACTCATGCAGAACATAACATATGCAATGTATACAGTTTATCATAACAGATAATCCACAAATAAACAAGTCAATCATTAGACTAAGCAAACATGGCCATGCCGCCCCAGAAACCTTACCAAAGCCCTGGGGTATCGGTTCTCACCGCGAGGATAAGTCATGTATCCCTTGGGTCCCACCCTGACTATAGCATCCCATGTGCTAGGTGTTACTTTCGGCCCCGCTGCCGTACCCGGCCTACGCCGTTCTCGGCCCTTGCCGTTCAATTTACTATAATCACACATATAGCATAACACAACAACATTCCAATAAATATTAATTCATTTAAGTCTACACCCTAACATGTAATGCAATATAGGGCCATGCCCAGAAATCATCTCATCATGCAACATGCAATATAGGGCCATGCCCAGCAATCATCTCATCATGCAACATGCAATATAGGGCCATGCCCGGCAATCACACTATGGGCCCACGCCCTATCCTACGGGTGTTATAGTTTTCTTACCTGTACTCCGAGCCTCCTGATGCACTAAAGCCGCGAGCACGGTCCTCAAGCACGAGCCTCTCCAATAGCCTAGTCACGACACACATAAAACACTTTTTAATACTAACCAACCCAAAACCATTTCCCGGGACCAATCCCGCACTCTCGGCACCTCTAATTCCCTAAAACAATACACCGGAACCATCCCCCGAGTCCCCGGGCAAAAGCCCTAAAAACCATAATTTTGGGTGACAAAATTGGCCTAGGGCCGCGACACTCCCTTCAAGGGCCGCGGCGCCCAGCCACTTGGCCTCCTCCTGATGCAACCTCGCACCGCGGTGCCCAAGAACAGGGCCGCGACGCTCATACGCGAACCCAGAAAATCTGGGTTTTCTCTTGCGTTATCTCCGAGCTAAAACCTTCCAAATCACACCAAACCAATACCCAAACCCCAAAATCAATTTCAAACATCAAATAGACCATATAACAACCCATAACTCAAGATTCAAGCTCAAAACATCAATATACCCAAGATTCACACCCATTGATCTTAAAATTCAGCAACTATCCCAAAACTCAACAAAGCTTAGCTTAGGCATTTAAATTCCTCAAATCATAACAAAACCCAAACTTAAATATGTATAAAACACTTACCTCAAATGGAGAATCCACCCTAAAAGCTCCCTTGATCTTCCTCCCAAGCTCCCACTTCAGCCCTTCACCCTTCTTCTTCTTTTCTTTTCACTTGCCCTAGCTCTTGTTTCTCCTCCTCTTTCTTCTCTTCAATTTCTATCAAAGCCACAAGTGACCCCAAATGCCCAAACCGTACCCCCTTAGATCACAGCTGAAGATTTCATAATCCCTTGCCAAAAGACCAAATTACCCCTTCCTATTAATCTTTCCTAACTAAACCTTCAAGGGCACTTAAGTCATTACTCTTTTATTTCATTTCTACCATTTTCTTTCTAAAACTTGTTACTCTCAGCAATAACTAATGGTTACCTAGGTTACTAAATCTCCAATAACCATTACCCGCTAAATCTCAACTTAACCATAAAATTCCCGAGGTACCCCTAGGCTCCTCCCGAGCCGGGTACAAAATCCCGTTGTGACATCTAAGTTAACTAGCTCTCTAGGACCGTCTCGGCACGTGCATCACAATAATAAAACCACACACACGTGGTACAATTCACGGAATACAATTATCACATACCAACACAGTTATGCCCAACATGGCCAAAATTACATTTACGCCCTTCTAACACGATCCGGGCCTACTTGCATACTAGTGTACATAGTCATGCATCTCAGATAAACAAATAGTCAAATAACATGCTTTAAATCATAACCATGCATTTAATCTCATCAAATCACACATAAATCCTATTGTGCCCTCCTGGCACGCTAATCAAGGTCCTTACGCCTTATTAGCGATTTTGGGTCGTTACAGTTCGTGGGAAAATTCTTCTCATAATTCGTCAATTGTCGGGAGGCATATTCTATGACTTTTCCATTATACATTAATACTTCCCCCAGTCTTTTCCCTAACGTATTACTGTAAATGACATACCCCTCTAAACCATTAGGGAAAGTCAATACTGAAGCTGTTTTCAGCCTATTCTTAGGCTCTTGCAAGCTTTGTTCGCACTTATCTTTCCATTCGAATTGAATGTCCTTGCGAGTAAGAGCAGTCATTGGTGTTTCTATTTTGGAACTTTCCACAAATCAGCTATAATAACTTGCTAATCCTAGGAAATTTTGGACATCTTTTGTGTTCTTCAGAGGTTTCCACTGATTCACTGCATCAATTTTGGTTGGGTGTTCTCAATTCCCTCTCTAGACTCCATGTGTTTGAGAAAAATTATTTTCTCCAGCCAAAATTCACACTTCAAGAATTTGGCATACAACTTTTTCGCTTGTCGTCGCCACAAAACTAGTTATAAGTTTACCGCATTCTCCTCCTTGCTCTTTGAATATGTAGGGATTTCTTCTATGTATAAGACAACAAAATTATGTAAGTACACGAATTGGAAACAAGAAAACCCAGAAATAGGTTCATATAAATTTCGCTTGACCAATTGGCAGTCAAGTCATACACATTTACTCACATAAAATCATAGGTTGCCAATTTAATGTTGGATTCCATCACTAAATAATTATTCAAACACCAATCCATATGTATGATCAGGAAAAAACAAACATCATTACATTTCCAATAATTTATTTAAACACATCAAAAAACATAAATATGGCAGATTGTTAAAAATCGAAGCATAAATATGATGGAAGTGACCATATTCCTCTTGTAGACAATTTGATTGAACTTGGATGACTTCTAGCACTTCTATGCCATTGCTATACCTCTAATCTACGTATTTACACTCCACGCAAGTCTAAAAACCAGGCTACTCAAGCTAACAAGTTAATCTAAGAGCACAAAAATAATAAAACTCACAACCTTTACAAATAAAAGTTTAGCTTTTTTACCTTTAGATGATCTAGCTTGTATAGGTTTTACATAGTTTAAACAAAGGTCCAGCGACTTAGGGTTATATGTATAAAAGGAAGGAGATGAGTGTAACGACCAAAAATTGCTAATAGGGTTTAGTGCCTTGATTAGCGTGCCGGGAGGGCATAATAGGATATGTTTGTGATTAATTGATTAAATGCGTGACTATGTGGCATGCATGATATATATGATGATATGAATATATTTATATGCATGTGTTATGAGTATTAGATATGCATGTGGGCCTGTTCTTGTTTATAAGAGCATATCGGTATTTTTTGCCCATTACGGGTATAAATGTGATTATATGTGTTAAATGGTTGAGGCCACATTTTTATGTGGATATATTTGCAGTATATGGCTCGAGCCGATCCTAGTGAGCGGTTTAGCGGAATAGTCACAGCGGGGTTTAATACCCAGCTCAGAGTGAGCTTAGGGGTATTTTGGGAAATGTGATGTATATCTGAGGTTTATTGAGTAATGAGCAAGTATTTGGAAATTAGTTGGGCATGTCAGGTTTAGCTTGGAATTTGTAGGATGATTCAAGGAATTTGCGGGTAACGAGACAAATGACCGTTTTGCCCTTACAGGCAGCTAAGAGGCTAGGATAGTTTAAGGGGCAATTTGGTCTTTTTGGAGTTAAGGGATGAACTCTATGGGAATCGTAGGCATAGCCAGAGCCCACCAGAAACTATTCAACTCTCAGCATTTTCTCTCCCTCTCACGCATGTTTTCTCTCTCCCTCTCCTGTGCCTAAGAGAGTTTTGAACTTTGGAAGAGAAATTTGAAGAATTAAGCATGAGGGCTGGGGAACTAAGGCTAGGATTTTGAGGTGCATCTCAAGGACACCATTAGCATCATCTAGCTAAAGGTTAAAGTTCAGTTGTTGTGAAGAATTCTATTGTTATTGTGGGAGTTTATAAGCTTTTAAGTTCTAAAGGGAGTTTAATGAATTATGGGTATTGGACAAGGGTTTTAGCTGAGAATTTCAGGAGTTTATGGTGATTTAAGTAGGAAATTATGATATAATGGTCGAATTCTAGTTATGGTGTAAGTAAGGATAGATTTTTGATGAATTAAGCTGGTAAAAATGTCTTGTAAACCCAAGGATTTCTGGATTCACGGGGGCGTGCCCTGACCCAGTTCATGGGCGCCACGACCCGCGTGCCCCAGAAGGCTCTGGGAGGGATGGCTGACATGTGGAAGCGCCGTGACCCTAGGGGGCAAGTTGCACCCTGCCTCCCCTTAAGACAGGAGGCTGGCGCCTCTGACTTGAGGCGCGCCACGATCCTTAGGGCAGCCATAGTCTAGGTTGGTTTTTAGGCTCTGGAGGCTCGGGGATTTAAACGTAAGCGCTCGTGATGAATTCTGCTACATAGTTTAGTAGAATTCGAGTGCTCGATAGCTAGTATTTTTCTCCAAAAAATTTAATTGGATTAGAATTTGACAGTTATCCATTGTTGCTTTTGACTAGGGTTACCGTTAAGGCCCATGACTGAGGATCGTGCTCGAGACCACTCATTATCCTATGCTCGGGATATACAGTAAGAAAACTGCACCCAAGTGGTTGTGACTCGGACTAAGATTCTCTGTAATTGAACATATGTGCTATATGAATTAAATATCTATTATGTGTAATGTGAAAGTACAGCCTAAGGGAGTCGGGGTTGATGATAAGCATACTAAATGCAGCTCGACCTAAGCAAGGCGGCATCAGCTAAATAACCAGAGGGCTCAACCTAAGGGAGCAGACACCTAAATGTTTGTATTAAAGATTGAGTTATACATTTGAAAGTATAAGTTTATCTTTTCCTAGCTTAATGCTTGTATTCTATTGATTTGTTGAACTGATTGGACTAAAGTTTTTTATTTACACTTGTTATTTTCTATGCTTGTTAAATATGGTTTTCATGCTAAGACTTGGCTCACGGCTGGACCAACAATGATTTGGAGAGCTTTGGGGGTGGAGTCTACATCGACAGTTGCTAGGCCACCACGGCCGAGGGAATTAAAGGAACTAGAGCTCAAAACTATATTTTGCCATTTAGACTTGCTTTTGTTGTTATAAATTTTGTGGGTTATTTCCGCCATGTAAACATTATTTTTGGGACCCCATCTATCAAACTTTTATCTTAATGGAAATCAATCATTTTAAGGTTAAACCCCACTTCCCCAACAATGATACCGACCATTGTAGTCCAGGAGGATGTATATGTACATAGCGCCCCTGAAACTCTCCAACTCATGGATGGTCCAACTTCTCCTTACCCTTACCTGCACCATATAGTACCTGTGAGCCAAGGCTCAGCAAGAAAACTTAAATAAAAATATTCCAAAGAAAATCAATAAAGTACAAATAACATGCTTAGGAGTAATAACCATACTCAAACAGGCAATCAACTCAATTTTGCGACCATGGGGTCATATGAGTGCATACCGCACTTCTAAAGAGGCCCAGCCATAACGGCCTGCATTCCACATGCTTATGCCGTCCACGGTTTACAAGCCAATATTTTCACTCAGATTCAATCAAGTATACAATTCATACATAAGCAGTCATTCACATTTAATCAGATATTCAAAGGCATGACTATAGTAATGTTTAATAATAGGTGCTCAATCCCTAATCACAACCCGGGTGAAGTTTTCTTAACTCATGTCCCGAGAGGATAGCCTATGGCTACCCTGAGTGCGATCCCGTCCTCTCGAGCGTAACGGTATAACCTAGTTTCAACCATAACATTAAATGAACCAATAAAGGCTTCTGGACCAACTCCTAGCCTCCGGGACCTGGAATCCTAATAAAACGAGTAGAAGAACCATTACTGAGCCTTTAGGTGTAGGTTCCGCCAACCCAAAATATGATTTTACAACTTTTCCCCATTCGAGTCGTGGCGGGCCTCTAAAAGATTTGTGATGCTAACCTTGCCACACCCAAAAATTCATTGAATATGCGCAGCGGCGCAACTTGCCACGCGCCGCAGGGCTAAGGTTGTTCGAGGTAGTCCTCAGTCTCGTCTGTGTTCATGTAGGCCGCGCCTGTGGCCACTGTATTCAATCAAGTATATAATTCATACATAAGCAGTCATTCACATTTAATCAAATATTCAAAGGCCTGACTATAGTCATCTTTAATAATAGGGGCTCAAGCCCTAATCACATCCCCGGTGAAGTTTTCTTAACTCAAGTCCTGAGCGGTTAGCCTATGGCTACCCCGAGTACGATCCTGTCCTCCCGAGCCTAACGGTATAACCTAGTTTCAACCATAACAAGAAATGAACCAATAAAGGTTTCTAGACCAAATCCTAGCCTCCAGGACCTGTAATCCTACTAAACCGAGTAGAAGAACCATTACCGAGCCTTTTGGTGTGGGTTCCGTCAACCCAAAATAAGATTTTACCACTTTTCCTCATTTTAGTCATGGTAAGCCTCTAAAAATTTGTGATACCAACCTTGCCACAAACAAAAATTCCCTGAATATGCGCATCGACGCAACTTGCCAAGCGTCGCAGGCCTAAGGTTGTTCGAGGTACTCCTCAGTCTCGTCTGTGTTTATGTAGGTCGCGGCTGTGGCCACTGTATTCAATCAAGTATACAATTCATACATAAGCAGTCATTCACATTTAATCAGATATTCAAAGGCCTGAATATAGTCATGTTTAATAATAGGGGCTCAAGCCCTAATCACATCCCGGGTGAAGTTTTCTTAACTCAAGTCCTGAGCGGTTAGCCTATGGCTACCCCGAGTGCGATCCTGTCCTCCCGAGCCTAACGGTATAACCTAGTTTCAACCATAACAAGAAATGAACCAATAAAGGTTTCTGGACCAACTCCTAGCCTTCGGGACCTGGAATCCTACTAAACCGGGTAGAAGAACCATTACCGAGCCTTTAGGTGTGGGTTCCGCCCACCCAAAATACGATTTTACCACTATTCCCCATTTGAGTCGTGGCAGGCCTCTAAAATATTTGTGATGATAACCTTCCCACACCCAAGAATTCCCTGCATATGCGCAGCAGCGCAACTCGCCAAGCGCCGTAGGGCTAAGATTGTTCAAGGTACTCCTCAGTCTCGTCTGTGTTCATGTAGGCCGCGGCGCACAAGAACAGCACTGCGACGCTACCCTGGGAACCCTAAAAACACACTAACACATCAAGATTCAAGGATTAAACATTATGAAGCTTGAGTTTAAGAACTTACCCAAAATCCCAAAACTTAGTCTGCATTATGAATTTGAAACTGAATTCAAAGCTCGATTGTAACGCCCTGGATAGCCAAGACCGTTACTCTGTGTGTTTATAAAGTGCCAGACTTGCTAACCAAGCCATTAGTATAAAATCGTGTTACTAAAACTGTAAAGGAGCTAGGGTTAAAAGCGTTTTGGTCTCAAAAGTCACATTTTCATTGGGAAACATTGTTTATTTACACGGGATCCCAAAAACATTAGTTTAAAGGCCATCTACAAAAGTTACAAGGTTCAAATACATTAACCAGCCATACTAAGGCAAAACGAGCAGTTAGGTAATCCCTGTCCTGACTCTCTCCTCGACCATGGTGATCGAACAACTGGTTATGTACATTTCACCTCGGAGCTCTCCACCTCAGGCTTGGTCCAGCTTGCCGTTGCCTTTACCTGCACCACGTAGCACCCGTGAGCCAAGGCCCAGCAAGAAAACACAACAACAACAAAGCATAAGCAACTAGCAACAAGTCAATATCTCACATCACATTACATAATCTCAACCATGTCATCAATCGGTATAATCAGGTATATCAAATAATAAGCATATCAACCCACGTCTTTTACAGTTTACAAGTGATAACTAGGGCTGGCGCCCTCAGGCTACCCCCTATATAATCCCGTTGACTGCGCTCTGAGCACTAACATCATGTACGGCACTCTTAGGCCGCTTTTACATGTCCCATGGCGTAATACCATCATTGACATGACACAATTCTCGGGAGCACTTAGTCCCATCACAAACATACAACCGGGTGCAGTTTTCTTACCTTTAGCTTTCAGATGAATTAGCTATGGGCGTCACTCCTTGAGCGCGATCCAATCCTCGAGTCCTAGCTAGTTACCTAGTCACAACCATAAGGGAAGACACCATTAACAACCTTAAATGAGCTCCCAAGCCAAGTTCTAGTACTCGGAACATTGAACTTCACCAAATATAGTAAAAGACTCAACCCCGAGCACCTTAGGTTAAATTTCCAAGCCTAAAATCTCAAAATCCCAAAATCCCTTAAGCGCCGCGGCATAGGCCACCCATGCCGCGGCATGGCCCCTAAATAGAGCCATCCAGGGCACAAAAGCAGGTAAGGGCCGCAGCATTGCTTGGACCATGCCGCGGCTCTCCAAGAACCATGTCGCGGCCCGACCCTTCGAACCCAGAAAAAAACCACCATTTTCAACCTCCAAACCTCACCTAAAACTATCCCAAAGCCCCCAAACCAAAACCTATTAACTCCCAACCTTTTTAACATGATCTAAGCAACATAATTCCAGAAAACACAACCCAACACACTTCAATCTCTTCCTTCCAACTTCTGAAATCCAAACCCAAAGAACTTAAAACCAGCCATGATAACCCGCAAATTCAACCATTAAACTATAATTTAAACCTTACCTCAGTTGTAGAATCGATTCTCCAAGAGCCCCCTGACCTATCTTCAAAGTCCCTAGCCTCAATTTCCACCTTGAATGTCAAAACCATAACCATTTAAAACTCAGTCATTTCTTTAAGTTCCTAGCCCCAAAAATGAAAATTCAGAACTTACCTTAGCTCTATCTCAGACCTTGATGAGTTCCTGAACTAATCCTCCAGATTACTTCCTTCAATTCCCAAAGACACAGCTCAATCCCAGCAGTTCCCTCTCAAACTCAGTAGTTTTTCCTTCCTTTGGTTCCCTTTGAGCGTGTAAATGAGTTGAGAGAAATATACTTAGTCGGTTTATGTTTTCTTCTAAAGACTTCTGTAACGACCCACTAATCTAGACTACTTGGACCATTAACGAATCTATACATAAATCTTACATTTTTGCGGAAATACCATAATTTTATTGAAAACTTATGGAAACAAAGGTTACTTTCATAAAATAAGTAGGACATGGGTACCCATTGTCTTTAAAACAAAAATAACTTAAAAACTAAAAAGGGTTACATAGAAAATGCGGAAAATACATTTAAAACCATAAAAGCATAAACAAGACTACATCCTCGAATCGAATAACGCTCGGCCCCTTGACTCCATTCACCATCGATACACATCCTCTAAGCGTCACGAATCTTTCCGCCTCTAAAGCTTATTTCCTGCACATAAACAGAAAGGAGTGAGCCTAATGCCCAGCAAGGAAAATCTAACACATAGTCATAAACATAAACATAATGTCATAATAACGTAAAGACATATCATAACACATAATACACTTATTATAATGGCCATTATTACTTGGGGTCCCATAGACTAAACAAGCTTATGCCCATGAGATTAGTGGGGTCCTACCAGCTAAATAGGCTTATGCCCACAATCTTTTTGGGGTCTTGTTAGTCAAATAGGGCATATGCCCAAGCCTACAACATACACATCAATAACATATTCATAACATATGAAAACATAACACATAAAATAGCATAAACATAAACATATAGATTCTAGCCTATTTTCCTTACCAAAGTTACCGGGATTATGGACGGAGTTGGGACTTTTGGAACACTCCTAAAACCATAAGAAAGAGTGAGTCTAAAGAAAGGAGATGAAATGAAAGAGATGGAAAGACTAAACCATAAAAACATACTTACCAACTTATATGCTTAAGAGCTTGGATTCCCTAACCAAAATAAGAATAAGGTTAGGGGACTGAGTAGAAGGTTTTGAGAAAAGAAATAACATAGAATACAGAAAGGACTAGAGTTTTGGGTTTACCTCAAAGATTGCAAGATCAATCTAACATCCACCGAAATACTATAACACTCACTTACTTCCCAAGTGTTTGACAAGCTTATGATGTTTAAGCTTATAGTTTTTCCCCAAACCAAGTGTTTACACTCTCACACTCACTTAACACTAGCAGCTTCTGAACTTAGAGCAAATGGTGAATAATGGCTGGGTACTAGGTCCTATTTATAGAGTTTGGGAATGAAAATATCTTGATTTTACTTGAATAAAAATAATGGCTTTTTAGGTGAAAATCATTTGAATAATCGTTCAGCAGAGGCTGAAGACTCGTTCAGAAGATGCTGGACTGTTGAAGGAGTTTGAATGGCTGAAAGGAAATGAATTCAAAAGAGTTTGAATCCATGCTGAAGGAGGCGATATATCGCCCCCTGTAGGCGATATATCGCCTGGGCCAGTATGCCCGAGGCGACCGTGCATCGTTTCGTGTTTTCCGTATCTACGTGCTGCGACATATCGCCCCCTCTAGCTGCGATATATCGGCACACGCTGAATATTTAAACACGAAATTACACATTTTTAGCTAGGTTTGAATGGAGTAAACAGCCTTGACTAAGCCCTCAACGTACTCAAAGCTGCTGACTGACCCTATAACATTCAAACTTTACTCCTTATTATATTTAATCCTCAAAAATCTTAATCCTTAACTACCATTCAAAACATGTGCTTAAAATCCTATTGGTTGATGTCTAAACCTTATAATATAATAATATAATCCTTAATATCAGTCACTTTAATCAAACCTTAGGTTATACTTAATATTCTTAAACTATAGGTTAAACTTAGAAAATCTATAAGTACTACTATGAGTGTCCAAATAATTCCCGGTCTGAACCAAAAATCCACAATAACAAAGATAATGCTATAAATACTATCATACTATTATCTATCTTAGCTAAGTAAAGTTCTTGGACTCTACAATTCTCCCCTACTAAAAAGAATTTCGTCCTCGAAATTTATTTATCACATAACTCCGGATACCGGCCTAGCATGTCCTCCTCCAACTCCCACATTGCCTCGCATTCAGAACTATTGCTCCATAGGACTTTGACTATAGGAAAGCTCTTAGACCGTAACTACTTCATCCATCTATCTAGGATGCTAATCGGTCGTTCCTCGTAACTTAAGTCTTTCTGGAGCGCTATGGTATCGTACTTGAGGACGTGAGATGGGTCTGACACATATTTGCGTAACATTGAGATGTGGAAGACGTTGTGACTATCAGCTAGTGCTGGCGGTAGGGCTAGTCTATACGCAACTGTTCCCATTTTGTCCAATATCTAAAAGGACCTATGAATCGGGGACTAAGCTTGCCTTTCTTTCCGAACCGCTTGACACTTTTCATAGGAGATATCTTGATCTCCAACTTAGAATTCCACATCACGTCGCTTGGTATCCGCATATCTTTTCTGTCGGCTTCGAGCAGCCAGCATATGCTGTCTAATAAGCGTTACTGCTTCTTGATCTTGTCTAATAGCTTCGGGCCTTAGAAGCTGCCTTTCTCCTACCTCGTCCTAGTGCAACGGTGATCGGCACCTTCTTCCATATAGCAACTCATAAGGTGCCATCCCGATCGTCGACTGGTAGTTGTTGTTGTACGAGAACTTGATCAGTGGTAAGTACTTGTTCCACGATCCTCCGAAATCAAGTATACACGCGCGTAGCATACCTCTAAGATCTGAATCGTACGCTCAGACTGCCCATCTGTCTGAGGATGGAAAGCTGTACTAAGGCTTAACTTAGTACCCATAGCTTGCTGTGAGCTTCTCCAAAATCTTGACGTAAATACTGATCCTCTATCTGACACTAACGTCTTGGGGATTCCATGCAATCGTACAATCTCTTGGATGTAGATGTCTGCATATTGGTCTGCCGTGCATGAAGTTTTAACAGGTAGGAAATGAGCCTACTTGGTTAGTCTATCTATGACTATCCAAGCGGAATCATGCTGCTTATTCGTCTTTGGCAGACCCATTACGATGTCCATGGCTATATCGTCCCACTTCCATTCTGGTATGCTAAGCGGTTGCAATAAACCTGCAGGCCGCTGATGCTTTGCTTTCACTTGCTGGCATACCAGACACTTAGATACATACTCAGCTATGTCCTTCTTCATCCCTGGCCACCAATAGACTGCCTTGATGTCATAAGTCATCTTGGTAGACCCTGGATGAACTGAGTACGGGGCATTATGCGCTTCTTCTAGGATTGTCTTCTTAATACTCTGATCGTCTGGCACGCATACCCGATCCTTATATCTCAATAAACCTTGACTGGATATTGAGAAATCTGTAGTCTTGCCTTCTCTGACTGCATCCATGTGCGTTGCTAGTGAATCATCATGTCTCTGACCATTCCGTATGTCTTCTAGCAGATTCGATTGGATAGACAAGTTTAGCCAACTTGCCTACAACCACTTCTATTCCGGCACTGATAAGCTCCTGTTGCAGTGGCTTTTCTATTCCGGATAAGGCTGCTAAGTTCCCATAACTTTTTCGGCTAAGTGCATCGGCAACTACGTTTGCCTTCCCCGGGTGGTATAGGATTTCGCAGTCGTAATCCTTTACTAATTCCAACCACCGGCGCTGCCTCATGTTAAGCTCCTTCTGAGTAAAGAAGTATTTTAAACTTTTGTGGTCCGTATAAATCTCGCACCGTTCTCCGTAAAGATAATGGCGCCAGATTTTTAACGCAAAGACCACCGCTGCCAACTCCATATCGTGAGTTGGATAGCGTTGTTCATACTCCTTTAACTGACGTGACGCGTAGGCTATCACCTTGTCATTTTGCATCAGTACGCATCCCAATCCTAACTTTGATGCATCACAGTAGACAACGAACTTGTCGTTGGGTGTTGGGACACTAAGTACTGGTGTTGAGCAAAGCTTATCCTTAAGCAATTGGAAGCTTTCTTCACACTTATCGTTCCAGTTAAACTTTTGTTGCTTCCGGGTCAGGTTGGTGAGTGGAGTGGCTATCTTAGAAAAAGCCCTCTACAACTTTCTATAGTAACCTGCTAGCCCTAAGAAGCTTCTTACTTCTGACGCGTTCTTTGGTCTAGGCCAATCCTTCATGGCCTCTACCTTCGATGGATCTACTGCAACTCCGTCTTTTGATATGATGTGCCCGAGGAACGCCACTTGCGAAAGCCAAAATTCGCATTTCTTTGAACTTGGCGCAAAGTTGATGCTCGTTCGATCGCGTCAAAATCATCCTCAATGTTCCTCGTGCTCTACTTCATCCTTGGAGTACACTAAGATATCGTCGATGAATACAACGACGAATTTATCTAAGTAATCCTTGAAGACCTTATTCATTAAGTCCATAACGCGGCTGGTGTGTTAGCAAGACCAAAAGACATAACCAACTCATAATGTCCATAACGAGTCCTAAAGGCTATCTTAGGAATATCTTCTCCTTTTACCTTGAGCTGATGATACCCGGACCTTAAATCGATCTTAGAGAATACAGTCGCGCCTCGGAGTTGATCGAATAAATCGTCAATCCGAGGTAGCGGGTACTTGTTCTTAATCATTACTTTGTTCAGCTCACGGTAGTCTATGCACATCCGCATACTTTCGTCCTTCTTCTTCACGAATAGTACCGGAGCTCCCCATGGTTAATGGCTTGGCCTAAGTCTAGGAGTTCTTGTAGCTGCGTCTTTAACTTCTTGAGTTTTGTAGGTGCCATCCGGTATGGTGCCTTAGAGATAGGCTCGGTGCCCGGTACTAATTCTATCGTGAAGTCTATCTCTTGAGTTGGCGGCAATCCTGGCAAGTCATCGGGGAAAACTTCTGGAAATTCTTGTATAACCCGAACATCTCCAACTTTGAGTGATGTCTCCTTCTCCACATTCGTGATGCTGGCTAAGAATGCTTGGCATCCTTTCTCCATCATTCTCTGAGCTTTGAGAGGTGACACTAACGGTGTGCGTAGTCCGGAAGCTTGTCCCATGAAGCATCGTCTCTGGCCGTCAGGAGTCTCGAACATCACCTTCTTGCGTTTGCTGTCGATCGTTGCGCCATGCCGTGCTAGCCAATCCATGCTTAGTATTACGTCGAAGTCCTTGATCACTAGCTCTATCAGGTCTCCTTCTAGTTCTATGTCCTCAATCTTGATCGGTACGCCTCGTACTATTCGTGATGATAGAACTACTTTGCCCGAAGGCAACTCGGTTACAAACCTAGTTCTAAATCTTTCACTAGGTTTGTCTAGTTTTTCTATCATTCCTAACGAGATCTACGAGTATACAGCTACCAATCAAGCAATACTAGAACATATACTATCGAGGATAGGATCTGACCTGTAAATCCTTGTTACTAGCATGGGTTCCTCCTTGGGTCAATGCAGAGACTTTGGTCTGGGACCATCGTTTAATCCTTCTTCTCCTTACTAACATTCATCAGAATCCTTTCTACTTCGATTGCCGTCTCTAGAATATTGGCATAGGTAGTGGTTCCCAGGTTTGCTAACTTAACCCCTAATTCCATCTTTGGTCTAAGTCCTCTGACGAACTTGGTCAACCTCGTAAAGTCGGTTGGGACCAACTTTGGTGCAAACTTTGACTAATCTGATGAACTGACGAGCATATTCTTCTATCATTAGCGATGACTGCCGAGGTGTAATACTTCTTGTGGAACGGCTCCACAAATCTTGTCCATATCATGGTGGTGACATCGTTAGTCTGCTAAACTAAGTCCCACCATATTCTGGCATCCTTCCTGAGTAATGACGAGACGCAAGATATGCGGTCCGTATTACTGAGGTTCATGCGCGTAAGAATTGGCTTCTCATTCCTTAGCCACTCTTCTGCCTCACAGGGGTCTACAATCCCTTCGAAGTTTGGAGCGTGCTGCTTGCGAAACCTCTCATACACTGACTCCATATTCGGTACTGGATGTGGCGCGTGGTTTGTCACTGGCCATCCCCCATATGGACCAACTTGTTGGGGTGCTAGGGCCATTTGTTGTAGCTGCGGCGGAGGCTGAGGTTGAGTCTGCGCCTGTTGACGTTGTTGCGGCAAGAGTTTCTCGACTTGTTGTTGCCGTCTAGCGATTTCCGCGGTGTTGTCAGCTGGCGGTGTCGGCGTGTTGCGGCTAGTAGTAGCACGCACTCCTCTTCTGCGAACTGGAGGGCATCATTGGTCATTGGAACAACGTTGGAGGCGTTTCCGTTGGTGCGTACAGATCTTCGGAGCGACATCTTCACCAAAAGTTCTAACAGTCGAGAACTTGTTAGAACTTACCCTAATAGGCTCTAAGGCAAAAACTTATTCTAAAACAAACATTTCTCGGACCTATTTATTATGACTTCTTATGAAAAATTATATAGGTCTTTATTTATTATTAGAGTGGGTTTCTATACTTAGAAAAACAAGTCATCTTTATTTTCTAAGTGTGTTTCTAATCATCCTATATGACTTAATTCTCAGGCTCGAAACTTATCTTTGTTCCAAAGTTAACCATATTGAGGGAGGGCTGGGATCAGTAAAATCGTTCCCACTACTAAGGCCCCCTAACTCTCAATAAAGAAACTTGGTTCATTGATTTGTATCCACCCTCACTGAACTTAGTCATTATTTATTTTATTTATTACTTATTATGATTGCGAAAATAGAATCAAACTCATACATGATGAAAAACATGAAATTAATTTGGAAAAATAATTTTCACTTATTACAATCATAAAACAAAGAAATAAACAAAACAAACAATGAAAAACTAGCTATTCTAAAAATCGGGATCTTCTACATCTGATCCTTCATCTAGCATATCATTATCTATCTCCTTATAATCATCATTGTCTTGAGCCTCAAAATTTCCTCTAGGAAGGTTTGTGAGAATCCTATTCTTTTGCTCCTTGGTGAATTGAAATTCAAATTTTGCGGTGAACCTAACTAAGAGGAAATAGTATCTCATTGCTAATGGTGATTCATCCTCATCATTCATTTCTTCCCATATTTCTTCTAAGGCTGCTATTACAGGATGGAAATCTTTAAACAACCTAATCACTAATACATATTGTTCTGTTGATCTTAGCATTATTTGTTTAGCCTCTTGAAGGCCACCTATTGCTTGGTGAAACAAAAGCAACCTTCGTGTAATCCTTTCTAAGGCTCCTACGGTGTTTCTTGGCTCCCTTATTCTTTTTAAGGCCTTAATGGCTCGGATATCTTGGTAGGTTAAAGCTCCATTCATTTTTAACTGAAACATAAACACTAAAGTTGTTAGCTATACACATAGACAAAGTAACTTGTAACTTGTAACTTGTAACTTAAACACTTACTTGGCGGTCCGATTCGGAGCTTTGAGCATGTGTATCGAGGAGAACTTCATGCGAAGGAACCGTTTGCTCTGATACCAACTGTAACGACCCACTAATCTAGACTACTTGGACCATTAACGAATCTATACATAAATCTTACATTTTTGCGGAAATACCATAATTTTATTGAAAACTTATGGAAACAAAGGTTACTTTCATAAAATAAGTAGGACATGGGTACCCATTGTCTTTAAAACAAAAATAACTTAAAAACTAAAAAGGGTTACATAGAAAATGCGGAAAATACATTTAAAACCATAAAAGCATAAACAAGACTACATCCTCGAATCGAATAACGCTCGGCCCCTTGACTCCATTCACCATCGATACACATCCTCTAAGCGTCACGAATCTTTCCGCCTCTAAAGCTTATTTCCTGCACATAAACAGAAAGGAGTGAGCCTAATGCCCAGCAAGGAAAATCTAACACATAGTCATAAACATAAACATAATGTCATAATAACGTAAAGACATATCATAACACATAATACACTTATTATAATGGCCATTATTACTTGGGGTCCCATAGACTAAACAAGCTTATGCCCATGAGATTAGTGGGGTCCTACCAGCTAAATAGGCTTATGCCCACAATCTTTTTGGGGTCTTGTTAGTCAAATAGGGCATATGCCCAAGCCTACAACATACACATCAATAACATATTCATAACATATGAAAACATAACACATAAAATAGCATAAACATAAACATATAGATTCTAGCCTATTTTCCTTACCAAAGTTACCGGGATTATGGACGGAGTTGGGACTTTTGGAACACTCCTAAAACCATAAGAAAGAGTGAGTCTAAAGAAAGGAGATGAAATGAAAGAGATGGAAAGACTAAACCATAAAAACATACTTACCAACTTATATGCTTAAGAGCTTGGATTCCCTAACCAAAATAAGAATAAGGTTAGGGGACTGAGTAGAAGGTTTTGAGAAAAGAAATAACATAGAATACAGAAAGGACTAGAGTTTTGGGTTTACCTCAAAGATTGCAAGATCAATCTAACATCCACCGAAATACTATAACACTCACTTACTTCCCAAGTGTTTGACAAGCTTATGATGTTTAAGCTTATAGTTTTTCCCCAAACCAAGTGTTTACACTCTCACACTCACTTAACACTAGCAGCTTCTGAACTTAGAGCAAATGGTGAATAATGGCTGGGTACTAGGTCCTATTTATAGAGTTTGGGAATGAAAATATCTTGATTTTACTTGAATAAAAATAATGGCTTTTTAGGTGAAAATCATTTGAATAATCGTTCAGCAGAGGCTGAAGACTCGTTCAGAAGATGCTGGACTGTTGAAGGAGTTTGAATGGCTGAAAGGAAATGAATTCAAAAGAGTTTGAATCCATGCTGAAGGAGGCGATATATCGCCCCCTGTAGGCGATATATCGCCTGGGCCAGTATGCCCGAGGCGACCGTGCATCGTTTCGTGTTTTCCGTATCTACGTGCTGCGACATATCGCCCCCTCTAGCTGCGATATATCGGCACACGCTGAATATTTAAACACGAAATTACACATTTTTAGCTAGGTTTGAATGGAGTAAACAGCCTTGACTAAGCCCTCAACGTACTCAAAGCTGCTGACTGACCCTATAACATTCAAACTTTACTCCTTATTATATTTAATCCTCAAAAATCTTAATCCTTAACTACCATTCAAAACATGTGCTTAAAATCCTATTGGTTGATGTCTAAACCTTATAATATAATAATATAATCCTTAATATCAGTCACTTTAATCAAACCTTAGGTTATACTTAATATTCTTAAACTATAGGTTAAACTTAGAAAATCTATAAGTACTACTATGAGTGTCCAAATAATTCCCGGTCTGAACCAAAAATCCACAATAACAAAGATAATGCTATAAATACTATCATACTATTATCTATCTTAGCTAAGTAAAGTTCTTGGACTCTACAACTTCCTTAAGTCTAACTTATCCATTAAGTTAATCCCAAGGCTCGGGGTGCCGGAAATGTCCCCGAGGCCAAAACGGTAAAATCCCCCAATATTCCCGCCTAGACATCCTAACCTCAAATATATCTCCAATTATTTATTTCCATCACCCGATAGTCCAAATAAATACCTAATACCTAAAATACCTCCGACTTGCCCAAAATCAATTATAATACCCCGTTGTGACTTTTCCCACTATCTAGCCCTAGGATCGCCTCGAGTCGCCGGCTGCAGATTTATCCACATCATAATGTGGTTCTCGCATATATCTCAAACATTTATATCACATCATCATATAATATAATCAATTATCATGTAAGCATCATTAAACATATAATTACTCATTAAATCACAATTATTCCAGTAATGCCCTCCTGGCACACTAATCAAAGCCCTTAAGCCTTATTAGTGAATTTGGGTCGTTACATCGATACAGCATCCCAACACATTTTCCCCAACAAAATCAACACTAAGACCCCCTAGAAACTTCAAAGAAATACACCTTGGGCTTAATCTCAACTCAAACAAGAACATCAAAACTTTGAACTTAAATTTGAAGAACAAGAGACTTACCTTCCAAATTTTAAAATCTTTCTTTGGTGGAATATGTTACACAGCTCCTAGCTTCCCCAAAATTCCCAACTTCCTTTGGAAATCCTCAAAATTCAACTTAGCCTAGCTTGAATTTTTCTGCTTTAGAAAATGCTTAAGGGTATTACCCTAAAACCAAAGTGACAATGCCACAAATGTGAGCTACCTAACCCAGCTAACACCTCAGTAAAATAGGTCAAAAGACCATTCTACCATCACCCCAAAAATCCTTCTTTAAGGCATTCCCAACCACAAATTGGTCAATTTGCCCAAAGCTCTGCTAAACCTCAATTAACACCCTAAATTCCCAATTAATTTACTAACCTTCCAAAAACTAATATTTCCTTCAATAATCTTCCAATAATTCCCAACATATGTAAAATTACCAAAATACCCATTTGCTCACCCCAAGCTAGGTGTAAATTCTCGTTGTGACTTTTCGGCCAAATCCCTCTAAAAGGTCAACTCGAGCCAAGTCTCGCAAATATATCCACATAATAATGTGTTCCCAATCACATAGCATACAAAATTCCAATTATACCGTCAACGGGTCAAAATTACAAAAATGCTCTTTTCAACGAAAACAGCCCCACAAGCACATTTAATACACATAAGCATGCACAAGTGGTCATATCATAATATAACTCATATATTCAACATATTCACACATATAT
This sequence comes from Humulus lupulus, assembly GCF_963169125.1. NCBI lineage: Eukaryota > Viridiplantae > Streptophyta > Magnoliopsida > Rosales > Cannabaceae > Humulus > Humulus lupulus. The sequence continues at coordinate 50,178,960 of NC_084797.1, forward strand.
ATTCAATTAAATTCACATATAAATCAAATTATGCCATCCCAATAAGCTAATCAAGGCATAAAGCCTTTTTAACAAATTTGGGATGTTACAACAATCCCCTCCTAATGGGACTTTTGTCCTTGAAAGTTACTGAACAACTCAGGATGTTGATTCTGCATATCAGAATTTTTCTCCGGGGTCGCTTCCTCGACCTTGTTGTTTCTCAACACCTTGTATTTTTTATCTTCGAGCTGAACTAGTCGCTCCACATAAGAGAAATCCTTATGTAGCTCCAAATCCTCATAACCAAGATCATGGGCCGTGTCTGAAATATACTTGCAAAGCATTTAGATGTGAAAAATATCATGGACTCCTGATAATGTCGGGAGCAAAGCCAATATATAGGCTACCTACTCGAGTCTTTCCAGGATCACAAAATGTCCAACAAACTTAAGGCTCAGCTTTCCCTTCCTCCAAAACCTTAATACTCCCGGCAATGGTGAAACTCGATGAAAAACGTGGTCCCCTACCTAGAACTCCACGTTCCTACACTTAGGGTCAGCGTAGCTTTTTTGTCTACTTTATGAGGCTAGCATTTGAGCTGTGATCTTCTTAATATCCTGACTGGTTCTCTCAACAATCTTAGGACCCAAATACTTCCTCTCTCATATTTCATCCCAATGAATGGGTGACATACATCTCCTATCATACAACATCTCATATGGAGCTACTCCAATTATTGATTGAAAGTTGTTATTGAATGAAAACTTAATCAACGGAAGACACTTACTACAGGCTCCTCAAAATCTAATACACATGCCCTAAGCATGTCCTCTAGCATCTGAATCGTCCTCTTAGACTGCTTGTCTTTCTAAGGATGGTACACTGTACTAAACTTCAGTTGTGTCACAATAGCCTTTTGCAAGCTTCCCATTACTTGGAGGTGAAGATGGGATTCCCATGGAGACATACAATCTCCCTTACATACAATTCTGCATGTTGGTTCACGGTAAAGTTTGTTCTCACATGCAGAAAATGAGCTGACTTGGCATGTGTGTCTACAATCACCCATACTGAGTCATGTTGCCACACTATTCTAGGAAAGCCCCTACAGAATCCTTATTAGTGTCCTCCTACTTCCACTCAGGAAGACCTCAAGGTTGTAACAACCCTGCTGTCCATTGTCCTTCAGCCTTAAACTACAGGCAGGTTAGACATTTCACTACATAAACAATCACATATTTCTTCATCCCATACAACCAATACAATGACATTAGGTCGTGATACATATTTTTGGTGCATATATGTAATGAGTTTTGTGTGGTATGAGATTCATCGAGAATCTCCTGTCTGATACCCACGTCCATCAGAACATAGATCTGATCCTTGTATCTCAGCAAACCCGTCTCTATAACTGTAATGTCCTTAGATACTCTAGGTAGGACGTTCTCTCTATTCTTTATCAACTAGGAATCATTCATCTGGCCCTCTTTCATTTTCTCCAAGAGAGTGGACTACAATATAATATTGGCTAGCTGGCCCACCACTAAATCTATCCCGTCTCTAGTCATGTCCTTTGCCAATTCATTCGTTATTTTCTTTGAACTGAACAACTGTCCTGGACCTCTCCGGCACAAAGCATCTAACACCACATTGGGTTTCCTTGGATGGTAAACAATCTCACAGTCATTATGTTCAACTAATTCCAACCAACGTCTCTGTCTCATATTTAAGTCCTTCTGGGTAATGAAATACTTCAAATTCTTATGATTGGTGTATATCTTGCACTTTTCTCCATAAAAATAGTTTCGCCACACTTTAAATGCAAATACCACCGTTGCTAACTCCAAATCATTAGTGGGGTATCACTGTTGATATTCCATCAGCTGTCGTCATGCGTAGGAAATCACCTTCCCAGTATGCATTAGCACACGTCCTCATCCCCCATATCAAGGAAGGCTCAACACCGCAGCAGTAATGAATCGTTGCTTCAGCTATTGGAAGTTGTTCTCACATATGCCTGACCATGCAAATTTCAAGTTCTTGCGTGTTAATTTTGTGAGTTGTGTAGCAATCTTTGAGAAGCCTTTCACAAAGCTCTGATAATACCCTGTGAACCCAAAGAAACTCCTAATCTCTGAGGCATTCCTTGGCCTTGGCCAGTCTTTAACCACCTCAATCTTGGGTTGATACACTTTAATCTCATGCTTACTGACAATGTGACCGAGAAAGATCAATTGAGGTAACAAAAAATCACATTTCTTGAACTTAGCAAACAACCAGTGCTTTCTTAACCTCTGTAATACTAATCGAAGGTGTTGCTCCTCCTCTACCTCTATCTTAGATTAAACTAGGATATTTTCGATTTGGACAATCACAAACTGATCCAAACAATCCTTGAACACTCTGTTCATCGGATTCATAAACGTCGCTGGGGCATTGGTCAACAAAAATGACATAACTATAAACTCGTGATGCCCATACCTCATACAAAAGGCCGACTTCAAAATATCATCCTCTTTGATCCATTGGTAGTGATAACCAAATGGAAGATCAATCTTTGAGAACACTCTCTTAATCTACACCTGGTCAAACAGGTCGTCAATTCTCAGTAGTGGTTACTTGTTGTTGATTGTCAACTTATTATGCTCCTTGTAATATGTATACATTCTTAGGGTCCCATCCATCTTCTTCACAAACAAAACTGGTGCACCCCACGGTGAGTACCTAGTTTTAATAAATCCCAGGTCTAATAGTTCTTGTAACTATACCTTCAACTCGTTCAGTTCTGTTGGAGCCATCTTGTATGGTGCCCTAGACACTGGGTTAGTACCTGGTGCCAACTCAATAACGAACTCAATCTCCCGGTTCTTTGGAAATACTGGTATGTCCTCAGGGAACAAATCTAAGATCTCACAAACCAGTTTGGTCTCCTATAGTCTCACTGACATGACGTTAATTGTCAAACATCATTGGCAATGACCTAACCCATATCCTAGAGAATACCAGCACCCTCGTAGGCAATAAGGTCCCAAACCCCATGGTATAATAGTCACAAGGTATACACAATCTATCACTTATTCAATTAGAAACAAATGAGTTTGTAGCACCAGAATCAATCAATACAGTATATGAAGTGCCAGCACTAGAAAGCTAACCTATCACTAGTGAGGGACTAGCCTCAGCCTTTGCCTACGTCAGTTGACGTGAAGTTATCTGCCTTCTTTGGTTCCTCTTTCTTCGAGCTCGGTTAGTCTTTCTTGAGATGTCCAACCACCCCACACAAATAGAATTCCTTCGCTCGACATTTTCCTAGATAGAGGCTCTTGCACCTAGCACACTCCAAGTAACTTCTCAAAGTCTCATTGCCGCCTTAGCGGCCACCTGTAACACTTTGGCCACTCCTATCAAAATCTATAGCGGTAGATGTGTCAAGGGTCTTCCTTTTCTAATCAGTAGGGCCTCCGCCCCTTCCATATCTCACAAATAGAGGCACTTCCCTCCAAACAACACATCATGAAACACTCTCCCTCGATATCTTATCCTGTGCCTCCTACGATGTGAGGGCTTTCTTATTCACCTGGGCTTAAGCAGTTTCCCGAGGCGCTGAAATAATTCGAACATCATAGGCTATCAAAGCACCCAGCCTTCAAACAAAGTTGTTCTATATTGCTGTATCGGTTGGCACCAATTTCATTAAAAATTTAGCTAGCTTGTCAAATTTCAAGGCATACTCGGTGACTAACATACTGCCTTGCACCAAATTGGTAAACTCGTTCACTTTCGCTGCTATAACTACATTATTGTAGTACTTATGGTTAAAAAGGTTTGAGACTCATCCCAACTAATAGTAGCAACATCTCATATTTGGAAATCTAGTTTCCACAAGATACAGGCATCGTCCTGAGACATAAAGGTGGCACAAGCCACACTGTCGTTACCTACCACCCTCATGAAATCAAGATGGAGGTAGTCAGTCTATTCCACTAGTCAGTGTTGACTGTATCTGGACTTTTCTCAAAGGTTGGAGGGTGTTGCTTCCTAAGTCTTTCGTACAAGGTTTCCCACCTATTTTTAACCTATTGATGTTGTATCACTGGTACCACTGTCGGTGGCATTACTAGGGCAGTGTTCCCAGCCTGGCAGAACCTATTGTCTAAATAACTGGAGCTCATCCTCCTAACTCTGATGTCTAGCTTGCATATCAGCAAGGACCTGCTGCCAGTTCTCAAGGGCTGGCTGTAACCTCCCGAATTTACTAATAGGGCTTAGTTCCTCGATTAGCCTGCCTAGAGGGCAAAAATTGATAAATATGTGAATCTAATTTTATATATGTGTGATTAAGTGAAATATATGAGTTATATTAAGGTATAAATATTTATGCATACTTATATGTACTAAAGGTAATTGTGGACCCATTCTTGCGAAAAATGGCAATTTCGTAATATTGACATGTTATGGGTATAAATAGTAATTATGAGCTATATGATTGGAACAAAATTATTACGTGGATATATTTGTGATGACAGGCTTAAGTCGATCTATTAGATCGATTTGGCGAAAAAGTCACAATGGGGAGTTATACCCAACTCGGGGTGAGCTAATTTGGTTGGGAACTAGGAGTGTAATTTGAGGAAATTATTGGAGGAAATACTCATATTTGGAGGTATAATAATTTGGTTGGGAATTCAGAGTGTAATTTGAGTTTTAGTGGCATTTACGCTAAATGACCATATCACCATTAAAGGGGTTTCGTGGAAATTTTGAAGAATGGGTAATATGGTCATTGTGACACAAGGGATAGACCAAGGCAGCAGCAGTCTGGCACAAACGTTTGGGCACCCTTGATTCCTCTTGGCTATCTCAAAAACCCGTGCTATTGTCTCAAACTCAAGATAGGCAAAATTGAGGAATTTATGTAAAAATGAAGGGGATTCAAGGACCTAAGGGAGGGATTGAGCTCCTAAGATCATCACTTAGCTGTTGGGAGATTTGAAATCAAGGAGGTAAGGATATGTAGCTTTGTTTTTTATTTGAACTTTGATATTCTTGGTTGAAATGAGGTTAAGGAAAGTGCTTATGGAATTAAGGTTTCTAGGTGATTGTGGATAACATTTGGTAGAAAAAATGTGTTACAAGCCTCTAGGAGGCTTGGAATTTGATTTTGATTTGCACTTTCAAGCTTGAATTTTCGGATTTGGGTATGTTTTTAAAGCCTTGCCTCTATTTGTCCAATCTTTTGTGCATTGTTGTTTTGATAAGTTTGAATGTGCCTTTGTGGTATATTGACATTGGTATTGGGTTGCATTGTGATTGTATACTGGCTGGAGAATTTTTTTGGGGTCAAATTTCTGGGTTTGATGTGCAGAGAAGTCGTAAGTTTCAATTAGGGAAGAACATCAACTTTCTGGGCTGGTTTTCAGGTTTCTAGTGATCTAGCGCGACCGCACTAGGTCGGGGCGTGATCGCACTAGTTTCTCCGGGAGTGGGGATTTTAATTTATGATTTTTTATTTCTAGGTTTCAGAGTTAGGTGCACGAGGGTGCTAGGCTAGGGCACAACCACGCCAGTTCCCCAAAAATCCTAAACTGTCTACAAGCGTGACCGCGCCAAGTGCCCTGAAATCTGGTTTTTCTAGATTTTAGCATTAGGGCTTAGGGAGTCCGATAATTCATTCGATGGCCCACTTGGGAATAATAATCTTAAGGATAGGATTTAAAGTGAGAATAGGTATTTGAAGTCAATCCCTAATAAGAGAATGTTTATGTTGTGACCAGATTATCGCAAGGCTCGGGATCAGGATCGCACTTGAGGTCGTATAGTCTATCGTTCTGAACTCGAGGTAAAAAAACTGCACTCTGGTTGTGATCGGGGCTTCGACCCCTATAAATGGACTTAACTGTAATTATAATTTGGATTGCTCAGTTAGGCATGCTTGCATATGTTGTATCTGGTTGCGTATTGTGTAAAATATATATTTGTTGTTATATCCATGCTGAAAGTCCAGCCTAAGGGAGCCGGGGCCTACATTAAGCATGTAGAACACAACACAAACTAAGCGAGGCATGATCGGCCATAAGACTAGTGGACTCAGTCTAAGGGCACTTGGTCTGAATGTTACTTAATGAAATAGAAGGGTCGATTACACTTAACTAATTGTACCGATTATTGGGATTGGAGTGTGTATTTGATTGTGCAGGTTATCACTACAAAGCTTGTTTTTTATATCCCATTATTTATTGCATTTTTTGATTCTGGTTTACTGCTTATATGTTGTTGCTCATTGTATTTGTTGATTTATGCTTTCTTGTTGAGCCTTGACTCACGGGTGCTATGTGGTGCAAGTAAGGGAAAGGGAAAGCTTGACCAGTCATGAGTTGGAGAGCTTTAGGGGCAGTGTATACATCAGCAGCTGGTCGACCACCACAGCTGACGGATTGACAGGGACTAGAGCCAAATTTTATTTTGCCACATAGGCTAGCTACAATTGTAATTATATTGAGGGTAGTATTTTCCCTATAAACACTTATTCTTTTTGGGATCCCATATACTATTTAACCATTTTTAATGAAAGACAACTATTCCTATGATCATGATATTTTAACCCTAATCCATTAATTATCCTTAGTAACACATTTTTATGCAAACGAATTGATTAGCAAGTCCAGCACTAATTAAAATACAGTGTAATGGTATTGGCTCTCCAGGGCGTTACACTGGCGGAGGGTTCTGACCCTGATTATCATCTCTAGCCTCGATCTCAGTGCCAGCTAGTCAAACTGATTTCCTTTGAGGCATAAGTCTGCAAGTATATCTACAGTCACAGTCCAACTTTAGAGTCCAAGAACTTTACTTAGCTAGTTAGATAGTAGTAGTAGTAGTAATAGTATTAGCAATAGCTATTAATAGTTGTAGTATGTTTATTACTGTGGATTTTGGTTCAAGCCGAGACTTAGTTGAACACTCGTAGCAACACTTGTCGATTATATAAGTTTAACCTATAGTTTAAGAATATTAATTATAACATAAGGTTTGATTAATATAACAGATTATGAAGATGATATTTATTATAAAATATCATGACACTTGTCATGTGCATGTTTATTGAGAAATTAAGTATTTTTGAGGAATAGTTTATTAAGAGTAATATTTGAAAACCTCAAAGTCTGCCATCGGCTTTGAAATCATTATAGGACTTAGTCAAAGCTGTTTACTCAATTCAAATTAGGCTGAAAAAGTGGAATTACGTGTATAATATTTTAGCGTATGCCGATATATTGCAGCACTAGGGGGCGATATATCGCCACTAGGGGAATACGAAAAACACGTAACTTCACACGAACACTTCGACGAGCCTCAAGAATATGAGACCAGGCGATATATCGCCTACTATGGGAGATATATCGGCTCTAGGGCAAGGTTTTTAATGATTTTGAAACCGAGCTCATTTTATTCCATAACCTCTTGATATGCCTCAGAATCTTTTTGACCAAGTCTTAAGCCTCTACTGAACGAATATTCAAATGTTTTTCAATTAAATAGTCATTATTTTTATTCAAGCTAAAAGAAGATCTTTTCATTCTTGAACTCTATAAATAAGACCTAGTACCCAGCCATTTCTTTCATTCTTCAAGCTGAGTTCAGAGCCTTCAAGCTACTAGGTTTACTTTAGAGTGTTAAGCAATTGGGTTGGGGTTATAAGCTTTATCGTCTTAAGCTTATTAAACACTTTAGAAGTTGTTAGTGTGTTTTTCAATATCGAGGTGTAGTTCGGTTATAGTGCATTCAAAGGTATTCCTGTTCCTATTTCTGTACGTTTCATTAGTTTTTATAGTTTTTCTCTACTCAAATCCTAACTCAATATTTTCCATTCTTTGTTAGGCATTTAAGTTCTTTGAACTCGAGGTTTCTTTTGGGTAAGCTCTTCTTCTCGGTGGTATTAGTTCATTTCTTTTCATCTCCTTCTTTTAGAAATACTCACCTTTCTGTTATTGGTTTTAGGAGTGTTCCAAAATCCCGTCCTTGTTCTCACATCCCGATATTTGGTAAGGAAAATATGATAGTTATTATATGCTTATATGATTATGTTATAATATGTTTTTAGATGTTATGAAATATATATGTTTTGGGGCTTATAGTTGCTTAAATAGCAAACCCCAACCCTTTTATGATTTTGGGGCGTATAGTTACTTATCTAGCAAACCTCATTGTATGTTGAGGCTTATTGTTGCTGAGTTAGCAAACCCCAATGTTTACCATGTACATGGGTTAGAATTATGATATATATTTATAGTATATGTTATATGTTTATAGTTTATGTTTATGTTTATGATGCATGCTTCTAGTAGATTTTCCTTGCTGGGCATTAGGCTCATTCCTTTATTTTATATGTGCAGGAAAATAGTTATGGCGGCAGAAAGATTCTTGGTGGCTTGGGAATGTGTATTGAGAAAGAATGGATTCGATGGACTACGTGAACGATTCGATGACGAAGTTTTTTTTAGTCATTTTAATTATGTTTTCTATGTATTTTCCACACTTTGTTTAGTAACAAATTAATTTAAGGTTTAATTTATGTTTTATTTTCAAACAATGGAATCCCATATCCTACCCTAAATTTTTATGTATGTTAACCTTTGTTTTACAGTTTTTAATAAAGTTATGACAATTTTGTATGTATGTTTTCTTAAGAATAGTGTCTATGTATAAGTAGTTTTAATGGTCCAAAGTCTTGCAATAAGTTGGTGTTAGGAGTGTGTCCTAAAAGCATGTAAAAGACATTTATTTTTTTTGTGAATAAATAAATACAATGGTTTATTATTATTGTTATATTTAGATTGTTAATTTATTGTTTGAATAATTTTTTAAATATTAGAAGAATTTCATATTCATTATCGAGGATGTGATCTTGTATTAGTACGAGAAAATTAAGATCACATGATGAATAAAAATAGTCAACAACAACAAATTAAAGTTCTGGAATTCTTTAATTGGAGTTGTAAGTACAGTTTACTGATACAAATAATGATACAAATAATCTAGACTCGGATTATTGATGAGGTAAGACATCTCGGTAAATGTGCTTTATATAATATGATTATATATGGCATGGACAGCTATGAATTAAAGTCTTTATCCAAAAACCATTTAACATTAAAGACTTGTAATTCATATCATAATTGATGATCATTTATAGATCAACCTAAATCATGAGTGTTCATGAACTCCTGTTCATGTTTATTAAATCTTTTGATTCATTTGTTAAGGTCGCTTTCAATGAATGAGGCTAATGACTTTTGTTTTGGAGATTTAATATCATGGATGGAGGGGAACTTGTATCAACCACACGGAATCTAATCTTTCCTAATGGATCGTATATTAGTTCCCTTAAGGGTTAACTCTTGAACTGAATGATTTTGAGCTCAAATCTATAATTAGATTATAGATTAATTATTCACTAGTGAATTAATGGTACTTAAGGAATAAGAAGTAAATTAGAAAGGTAAAATGGTAATTCTTCCATTCTAATTTATGAACTAATTAATTAGGCGGTTGAACTATTATAAGATGGTTATATCTATAACATAAAGAGTGCAATTCTGAATTTATAGTGGAGAAATATCATAATTAATAAATTAACTATTATAATCAAAGAGTTTAATTATTTAATTTCAATTTATTGGAGCTTAATGTTATTGGTCCATGGTCCCCAAAATGGCTCAAACAAACATTGACAAAGGTAACTACAAAAATGGGCAAAATGACTTATTCGATAAGAAAAATATTTTTCTATGCATCAAACATAATTATTGTATAATTATGTGTAATTAATAAATTGAGAATTGATTTATTAATAGATTTAACAAAAATATAATTAATTTTGAATTAATATTTTTTGGGATTTTTGGTATTTAAATAATAATAAAAATTGGGAAAAATCACATGCCATCCCTGGCATGTGGTACACGTGTAGCACAGTGCACAGTCACTATGCTACACACATAAGAGACTCTGAGCAGTTTCTTGGTTCCACAATTTTAGTTATTTAAATATTAAATAAATAACGAGATATTGTAATATGATTAAAATATTATTATTTAAACAAAATCTGATAACTGATTAGTTATTTTCAAATTATTTAAAAGAACTAATATTTTATTTTAAATATATTGGATATATTAAATATATGATATCAGTTTTTCACAACGTAACTTTTCAGGGATAGAAAAATATCTTGAAATCCCTCTGAGAGAAAGAGAACAGTGATTCAAACAAAAGTCACTGTTCTTCACATAACCTAGGTCCAAATTTTATCAGATCTCATGTGTTGAGAACAGCTGATAAATAGTTTTTGCCTATTATTTTGTATAGCGAGCCCACACTCGTTCTTTGTGTGATGAGAACATTTTGGAATATCTTGGTGTGAGATCTCAAAGATTTTTCCATACAAAAAGATATCAGCAAGGAAGGACCTGAGGTAGTTTTCTATTCATGTCTTTGATTCAATATATATATGCATGTGAAGAAGTAGATCTAGAAATCTTGTGGGATTAAATTAACAATTTGATTGTTGTTCTGCTGCGTATTATCTCTGATTTGATCTATAAAAACAAACAAATGGGACCAGAGCCATCTTCACATATATATATATTGAATCTGTGTGGGTTTACTTTTATGCATTTATTTATTTTGATGAATGAATGAGTGGCTTAAAATGATTAAATGCATGGGAATGTTGAATCGTTAATTGTATGGTGTTTTTGGGTTAGGATTTGTTTATGATTAGATAATTGTGTAAGACATTAAAGGGCATAGGATTTATGTAATTTTTTTTTTTTTTGACACCATAAAACTGTAATTCCGATCACACAAAATGTAAGAACGGAGCCCGGGATTCAGAATTTTGCCACCGCTCCTCCAAGGTCGCCCTCCGAGCCGCTACCGGGGACGTCGTATGGTTCCGTAGAGTTCAGTCCCGACAACCCCATTTGACACCATGTGTCCCCGTCGTGCTGGTCCATAATTTTTTTTTATTTTTTCTGAAATTATTCTGTTATTTTTTAAAATTTTAAAATGTTAAATATCCTATTTATTAGAAATTTGATATTTAAATAATGTGATAATTTTGTTATCCTAACAAACTTTTTTGAAAATCTTATTTCAAAATTTAATTTTAAAAATAACAGATTTTAATTATATATTTCAGTGCCTAATTTTAATTAAAAGTTGTTTTAATTAAAAAGAAAAATAAAAATAATGAATATTTAAAAGTTTGTTTTAATTAATCAAAATAATTAGAAAATTATTTTCTTATTATTATTCTGGACTAACAACGACACATATCCTACCGACACTACAGTAAAGAAGCCCGATGGAGATCAAGGCGGTTTTATTTTATTTTTTTATTTTATAAAGTGGTTGTAAAATTAGAAATACCCAAAAGCACCCGGTTCAACATTTATTGTTTATTTATTTAAATAATTATTTTCATGTGATTCATGTGATTGATAACATATTCATGCATTCTATGCCATACATAAAAAGCCACACAGTTATAATCATGCATCTCATTAGTAGAAACATGATTATTAGGATTGTCCTATATGTTTATATGAATTGTTTTGCAAAATCAACTACATGTAAATTACTTAGTTTTATTTTTGAAACCTTGGTAAAATATCACACCCAATTTTAAGTCTTTATGACTTAATTTCTTTAAACCAACTTTATTTTAATTTTTGTTTAACTAAAGTTTAGATGAACATAATTAGTAATTTAAAATTGGTTATGGACCTAGATACTCGCTTTCTTTCTAATTTTAATTATGTTCACAAGGTTTAAAGATGATATAATTAATTTGGAATTAATTAGGTAAAAAACACTTACTTCAAAATAGTGAGTGGGAGAGGGTTGATATCAGAAACATAACCTGTGGTCTCCATTATTAATATAACACCGTGAGATATGAATAGCACCTTTCGATGGCTTTGTTTTCGTCCCCCTAAGGAAGGTGTCTAGACATATCAATAGCAAGGTTGTATTTCTTAAAATGATAGGAACTAATGATGTTTTTTAGGTTTGACTGACCCTAAGGTGGCATGTCCTAAGTTAAGTCATGAACTCCGAAATAATGGGTTACACTCACAAAGTTATGATTAAGCTTTTGTAGTGGATAATCATAACTAGACCAAACTAAGCGATACTTTAATGTTTAAAAGAGAAAATAAATAGTTATTTTAAGTTTTAAACAATAAAGATAAGAATGTCTAATAAATTCTCTAAAATTAATTTCACTGACCCTAAGGCGGCACTTTAATTGTTAGAAAATTTTATCGTGGAAATTAATCTTTATTTTATGTGTTTTAATTATGCTCATGCATCACGTTTAATTTCTGAAATTTTGATATTTATTTTTCTAAATATACTAATATTTATTTGTATTTATTTATTCCCAGAAAAAATATCTATTGGTGAATTTCACACTAATGCTTTTCTCAAATCCTTGGTTTTTGAACTTGAAAATATGCAACACTGGTTTCGAGGCATGTTGACCATTTTTTCTTATAAGAAGATGATGTCAACAGTCTGTGAAAAACCTCCAACAGAACTACCTCTGGCTACTAGCTATGAAACATAAGAAAAATATACAAATTGGATGAAATCTGATCGGTTGGCACGTTATTACATGCTTTCAACCATGCCTGACGAAACAAAATAAAAATATATACACTATAACTCAGCACATGAGATGTGGTGAGCAATGACAGAGGAAGTCTTTGCTGAGTGTCATTGTTTATATCAAACGAAAAAGGTAAATAAGATTTACATATATTTTTCAACTTTGAATAATGGATTCAAATACTATGAATATCAGAGTCAAAATTTTTGGATAGTAGATTCAGAAATATATGCCACTAAACTATTTTTCTTTTGTTTCTCCTTTCGCAGAATCAGATCCCTGATAAGGAGGAAGAGACTGATGAGGATTTGAATGGCAAGTAAAGAGATGGAGAAGTTGGAGAGTAGTTTTATTTAGTCATTTTTATTGTTAGTTGAACAATTTAAATTTCTTTATTTTGTTTTAGAAATTTTAGATTTCTTTAAACAAAGAAAACTACAGTCTAGAAATTTAGTTTATTGTTAGTAATTTTGATTATTAATGTTTGGAAACTTATTTCTATTTTTTCATAACATTTATTTCTTTATTAATATAGTAGTTATTATTTAAAGAAATTATTTATTTACTTGTTATGAAAATTCTTTCGGATAAACAAAGTTTACATACTTATGATGAATGACAAATTTTTTATAATTCTGAATTATTTAAAATAGCTAATCCTAGATCTATTAAACTTATTCCGATAGTGAGACATATCTATAGCACTTGAGATTGGACTATATTGGTCTAGATAGAAGAAATAGGCTAGTAAAGGATTGTCCTTTAAGAGAACTATCTATTGGATCTCTCCCTATTTGTGAATCCTGTCTAGAAGACAAAATGACCAAGAGACCTTTCTCTGCTAAAGGTTCAAGTGCCGCAGAACCACTTCAGCTGGTACATACGGATGTTTGCAGTCCACTTAATGTACAAACCAGAGGAGGTTACGAATATTTTGCCACTTTCATTGACGATTATTCATGATATGATTACCTACACTTAATGCAAAGAAAATCTGAGACTTTTAGAAAGTTCAAAGAATTTCAAGCAGAGGCTGAAAAGCAATTAGGTAAATCACTAAAAAGCACTTCGATCAGATCGAGGAGGAGAGTACTTGGATTATTAATTCGATGACCATTTACGTGAGCATGGCATTCAATCCCAACTCACTACACCTGAAACGCCACAGTAAAAGGGTGTTTCAATAAACGAAATAAAATGTTATTAGATATGATTAGATGAATGATGAGTTTCTCATCATTACCACTGTCATTCAGGGGCTATTTGATTCAATGTGTTCTATACATATTGAATGATGTTCCATCTAAGTGTATCCAAAAGACACCCATAGAATTTTGGAATGGTTATAAACCTAGTTTACACCATTTTCGAATTTGGGGATGTCATGCACTCGTGCTTAAAAGGAAAGATTGGGAAGTTGGAATCATGCTCTAAAGTGTGCATGTTTGTGGGATATTGCAAAGAGACTAGAGGTGGAATTTTCTGTAGTCCAAAAGAAAATAAAACATTTGTATTGACAAATGCAAATTTTCTTGAATATGACTATGTTAATAACCACAAACCTCGCAGTAAGGATGTACTAGAGGAGATGGTCTCAAATGAAGTTGCAAAGTCACCAGCAATAACCAATGAAAAATGGCAAGAGGAAACTGCTAGTTCTAGTCAGAATAGTAGAGAACTTCGTCATAGTGGGAGGGTTAGTAAGTAACCCACGCACTATGAACACAAAGTTCAAATGCTTGTGTTTGACACAAACAAAGACAATCCATTGACATTCGAAGATGCAATGAATGATTCTGACAAGGAAAAATGGCAAGAAGCCATGAACCAAGAAATGGAATCGATGTATTCCAATTCTGTCTGGGTTCTTGAAGATCCACTTGAGAATATCAAACCCATTGGTTACAAGAGGATACTCAAGAAGAAAAGAGGAGCGGATGGGAAAGTAGAGACTTTCAAAGCAAGGCTTGTAGCCAAAGGTTACATCCTGTTAGAAGGGGTTGACTATGAAGAAACCTTTTTTCCTGTAGCCATGCTAATATCCATCCGTATACTCTTGTCCATAGCTGCATGCATGGATTACGAGATCTGGCAAATGGATGTCAAGACAACTTTTTTGAATGGCTTCCTTGACGAAACCATTTACATGTCTCAACCAGAAAGGTTCGAATTGAAAGGTCAAGAGCAAAATTTTTGCGAGCTTCTTAGGTCCATTCATGGACTCAAACAAGCTTCTAGATCTTGGAATCATAGATTTGATGACACGAGTAAAACATTTGGTTATTGAACAAAATGTTGACGAACCTTGTGTTTATATACAAATCAAAGATGGTATAGTAGTATTCCTCATTCTTTACGTTCATGATATGTTACTGATTGGAAATGACGTAACATCATTATCAAGGGTAAAGATCTAGTTAGCTGAACAATTCCAAATGTAAGATTTGGGAGGAGCCAAGTATGTTCTCGGCATTAAAATTCTTAGATATAAACAGAACAAATACTTAGGCACTGTCTCAATTACCTTATACTGATAAGGTGTTAGAACGCTGTAATGTGCAAAACTTCAAAAAGGGTGATATGCCAACCCATTATGGAGTATTCATTTCCAAGGAGCAGTGTCCCAAAACACCTCAGGAAAAGGAAGACATGAGACAGTATCCCTATGCCTCAACAGTAGATAGAGATAGTCAAAAATCGACTTCTGGTTACACTGATTCTAATTTTCCATCAGACAGAGACAGTCAAAAATCAACTTCTGGATCAGTGTTTATTGTTGGAGGAGGAGCATTAGTTTGGAGAAGCATTAAGCAAACCAGCATTGCAGACTCCACCATGGAAGCCGAGTATATAGCGGTTTGTGAAGCAGCTATGGAGGCTGAGTGGCTCAAAAAGTTCTACTTTGATCTGAAAGTTGTTCCAGAAGTGGAAAAGCCACTTGTTCTTTACTGTGACAACAATGGAGCAGTGGCTAATTCTAAAGAATTGAGAAGCAACAAGTGAGGGGAAAGCATATAGAGCGCAAATACCAGTTAGTTAGAGAAATGGTACATAGAGGAGATGTGTCCATTCTGAAGTCGTATCAGAACACAACCTAGAAGACCCGTTCACGAAGATACTTCCTACAAAGCAATTTGAGGGTCATGTACGAAATATGGGATTGAGAGAAATGCCTCACTTGCTTTAAGTACAAGTGGGAGATTGTTAGGAGTGTGTCCTAAAAGCATGTAAAAGACATTTATTTATTTTTTTAATAAATAAATACAATGGTTTATTATTATTGTTATATTTAGATTGTCAATTTATTGTTTGAATAATTTTTTAAATATTAGAAGAATTCCATATTCATTATTGGGGATGTGATCTTGTATTAGTACGAGAGAATTAAGATCACATGATGAATAAAAATAGTCAACAACAACAAATTAAAGTTATGGAATTCTTTAATTGGAGTTGTAAGTACAGTTTACTGAGTATCATAATGATACAAATAATCTAGACTTGGATTATTGATGTGGTAAGACATCTCGGTAAATGTGCTTTATATAATATGATTACATATGGCATGGACAGATATGAATTAAAGTTTTTATCCAAAAACTATTTAACAATAAAGACTTGTAAATCATATCATAACTGATGATCATTTATAGATCAACCTAAATCCTAAGTGTTCATGAACTTCTGTTCATGTTTATTATATCTTTGGATTCATTCGTTAAGGTGTCTTCAAAGAATGAGGCTAATGACTTTTGTTTTAGAGATTTAATATCATGGATGGCTGGGAACATGTATCAACAACACGAAATCTAATCTTTCCTAACGGATCGTATATTAGTTCCCTTAAGGGATAATTTTGGAACTAAACGATTTTGAGCTCAAATCTATAATTAGATTATAGATTAATTATTCACTAGTGAATTAATGGTACTTAAGGAATAAGAAGTAAATTAGAAGGTTAAAATGGTAATCCTTCCATTCTAATATATGAACTAATTAATTAGAGGGTTGAACTATTATAAGATGGTTATATCAATGGACGACTTAAGATAAGAATTCTGTAAAACTATATCTATAACATAAAAAATGCAATTCTGAATTTATAGTGGAGAAATATCAGAAATAATAAATTAACTATTATAATTAAAGAGTTTAATTATTTAGTTTCAATTTATTGGAGCTTCATGTTATAGGTCCATGGTCCCCGAAATGGCTCAAACAAACATTGACAAAGGTAAATAAAAAAATGGGCAAAATGACTTATTTGATAAGAAAAATATTTTTCTCTACATCAAACATAATTATTGTATAATTATCTGTAATTAATTAATTGAGAATTAATTAATTATTTGGTTTAACAAAAATATAATTAATTTTGAATTAATTTATTTTTGGGATTTTTGGTATTTAAATAATAATAAAAATTGGGGAAAAACACATGTCATCCCTGGCATGTGGTACATGTGTAGCACAGTGCAGAGTCACTGTGCTACACGCATAAGAGACTCTGAGCAGTTTCTTCGTTCTATAATTTTAGTTATTTAAATATTAAATAAATAATGAGATATTGTAATATGATTAAAATATTATTATTTAAACAAAACCTGATAACTGATTAGTTATTTTCAAATTGTTTAAAATATATAATATTTTATTTTTAATATATTGGATATATTAAATATAGGATATCAGTTTTTTAGAATGTAAATGTTCAGGGATAGAAAAATATCTTGAAATCTCTCCCAGAGAAAGAGAACAGTGATACAAACAAAAGTCACTGTTCTTCACAAATCCTAGGTCCAAATTTTATCTGTTCTCATGTGTTGAGAACATCTGATAAATAGATTTTGCATATTATTTTATATAGCGAGCCCACACTCGTTCTTTGTGTGCTGAGAACATTTTGGAAGATCTTGTTGTGAGATCTCAAGGATTTTTCCATACAAAAAGATTGTAGCAAGGAATGACCTGAGGTAATTTTCTATTCATGTGTTTGATTCAATATATATATGCATGTGAAGAAGTAGATCTAGAAATCTTGTGGGATTAAATTAACAATTTGATTGTTCTTCCACTGCGTATTATCTCTGATTTGATCTATAAAAACCAACGGTTGGGTCATTACGGTTTGTATCAGAGCAATGGTTCATTCGCATGAAGTTCTCCTCGATATACACGCTCAAAGCTCCGAATCTGATTGCCAAGTAAGTGTTTATGATAATAGTTATTATGTTTATATGTATAGCTAAAAAATTTAGCCTTTATGTTTTTAGTTAAGAATCAGCAGAGCATTAACTTATGAGGATATCCGAGCCATTAAGGCCCTAAAAAGAATTAGAGAACCAAGAAACACCGTAGGAGTGCTTGAAAGAATCACTCGAAGACTACTTTTGTTCCACAGAGATAGGTCACCTTCAATAATCTAAGAAGATCATGATTAGATCAACAGAGCAATACATTTTAGTAATTAGATTTTTTAGAGATTATCCTACTATGATTGCAGCCTGAGAAGAAATTTGGGAGACAAAAGATGAATTTTCGGTAGCTATGAGATATTACTTTCTTATACTTAGGTTCACTTCAAAAATTGAATTTCAATTTACAAATGAGCAAAAACATAGAATTTTTACGAATCTTCCTTGAGGGCATTTTGAGGCAAAAGACAATGATGACTATGAAGAGATAGATGACGATATGTTAGATGAAGGATCGGATGTAGAAGATCCCGATTTTTAGAATAGATTAGTTTCATTGTTTATTTTAATTTATTATTTGTTTTCTTTTATGATTGTAAATAGTGAAATTTTTTTTCCAAATTAATATCATGGTTATTTTGTTATCATGTATGAGTTTGATTTTTCTTTTGCAATCATAATAAATGTAATGCCCTACTTCCTTTGAGTCGTTACTAAGTGAGTTTAAAAACGTGCTCACAACTCGCTAATCGAGGTTTTAGATCAAATAGTGTAATTAAGCTATAAACAGAGGAAGAACTTTAGAAATAATAATTACCATAGAAAATCATAAAAGTTTTACACCTGGGATCGCAAAACACAGTTCAGAAATATTTACAACATATAAACTGAACAAAGTCGACTAACGACAAAATTTAGGTTTATTTACAAGCATCTCCCAAAACTCTCTGGTTGTGGCAGCCAGGCTGGCCAAACATGTACACGTTGCGTCACGCCTGCTGTACTCATGGTTGGTTGACCTTCTCTTTACCCTTACCTGCACCACAGAGCATCTGTGAGCCGAAGCCCAGCAAGAAAACCCACAAATAGATAACATATGCAACACATATATCAAGCATGTAAGCAGGCCACCAATGGGCTAAACACATACGGCCTATCCATCCCAGGCGTTTACCAAGCCCTGGGTTCACGGACCACGCCGTGAGGATATCCCAGGTATCCTTTAAGGGACTTGCCCTGGCAACTTGCACTCCATGTGCTCAACACTGCTCTCGGCCCCTTGCCATTCTTGGCCTTGCACTCAATGTGCCCAACGCCGTTCTCGGCCCTTCGCCGTTCTCGGTCTACACCGTTCCCGGCTCTTGCCGATCATTCACATCATAATATACATAGCATAGCAAGCAAGTACATAATTCTAGCATATTCAGTTAAATGGCTACGCCCTGCAGTTCTAACATATCGGGCTCAGCCCTGCATACCAATTATATTCAAGCACATTGGGCTCAGCCCTGCACACAAGCTTTATGAGAACAAGGGTTTTCTTACCTGAGTCCCGAGATTTTTGAGAATCGATGACCCGAGCACAGTCCTCTAACTTGAGTCTCTCTGAAACCCTAGTCACAACATATTAACAAAATCCATCCATCAAGTTATCATCCAATAAATAACTTTAAGCCATAACCCTAACCTCCGGGACCTTGAATTCTATCAATCCGGGTGATAAAATCCATCCTGAGCCTTAATCATTGAATTTTTAAGCCTAAACAACCATAAAAGTGCAGACTAGCACTAAGAGCCGTGACCCCACCCTCAAGAGCCGCGACTAGCCTCAAAACTGAGACTAGCACACCCCTGCAACACACACGGGCCGCGGAGCGCATGAACTTCCTGGCCACCCTCGGCCGTGCGTGCACACGGGCCGCGGCCCTCACCTCCGAACCCAGATTTTCTCATCATCTTTCCACACCTTTCCTCAAGACAATTCACCCAAAACTTGGCTAACAATCCTAGATACCCAACACAATTATTTCAGCTCACTAACAGCACCAAAACCCCATTAAAATCTGCTCCAAAACTCAGCTAGAATACCCAAAAATAGATTAAGCTTAACCAACATGTAATCCCGAATAACCAGCAGAAATTCAAGACTAAACCTTAGTAATTATAGCTTACCTTTGCTGAACTCAATCCCTGAAGTTGATCCTCAATCCTTAAGCTTCAAGCTCCTAAGATTTCTCAGGTGAAATCCTTCTAGTTTCTAGCCAATTCCTCCAAGTTTTCCTTTGAGTTTGCCTTAGTGAGTGAAAGAGAGAAGAAGTTGAAAGCTATCTCAGCTGAAAGTAGAGGTATAAGTCGGTTTCCCCAGAGTTTCTAAGTAATTCCTCTTTTTTGTTTTATTCAACTTAAGTCTATGTGGTTACCTCAAGGCTCGCGGTACCAAAACGTCCCCGAGGGCAAAATGGTAAATCTCCCCAGTATTCCCTCCTAGACATTCTATCCTCAAATATATCTCCAAATATTTATTTTCATGTCCCGATAATCCCATAACACCTAGTACCCAAATTACCCCTCGACTCACCCCGAGTCAGAATCTCAACCTCGTTGTGACTTCTCGACTAACTGCTCACCAGGACTGTCTCGGATCGTGCTGCACAGAAATATCACATATATATCGCATTTATCACATTTATGCCCCTAATATCCAGACGGGGCCCACATGCACATTTAACTCAACTAAACATGCATCATTATCATATATACACATAAATCCACATATAAGCATATTAAATCATTTATTGCCCTCCAGGCACACTAATCAAGGCCCTAAGCCCGATTAGAAAATTTGGGTCGTTATAATAAATAATAAAATAAATAATGGCTATGTTCGGTGAGGGTGGATACAAATCAATGAACCGGGTTCTCTATATTAAGAGTTAGGGGGCCATAGTAGTGGGAACGATTTTACTGATCCCAGCCCTCACTCAATATGGTTAACTATGGAACAAAGATGAGTTTCGAGCCTAAGAATTAAGTCATATAGGGTGATTAGAAACAAACTTAGAAAATAATAAAGATGGCTTATTTTTCTAAGTATAGAAACCCACACTAATAATAAAGAAGGCTTATATAATTTTTTCATAAGAAGTCATAATTAATAGGTTCGAGTTATGATTGTTTAGATTAAGTTTTTGCCTTAAAGCCTATTAGGGTAAACTTCTGACATGTTTTTCTCAACTGCTAGAACTATATTGAAGATATGGCTCCGAAGGTCTGCTCGCACCAATGGAAATCCTCCAACGTTGCTCCAGTGAGCAATGAAGCCACTCCTGTTAGCAGAAGGGGAGTAGATCCTACTGCCAGCCTCAATGCACCGCCGCCACCGCCCGTTGACAACACTGCAGAAATTGCCAGACTGTGACAACAAGTTGAGGAACTATTGCAGCAACAGCGACAATAGGCTCAGCCTCATACTCAGCCTCCTCCTTCGCCGCAACCACAGCCGCAGTAAATGGCCTCAGCACCCCCAACAAGTTGGTCCATATGGGGGATTGCCAGTGGCGAACTATGTGCCATATCTAGTTCAGCACATGGAGCCAGTTTATGAGCGGTTTCGTAAGCAACACGCTCTGAACTTGGAAGGGACTATAGACCCCTTTGAGGCAGAAGAGTGGCTAAGAAACAGGGAGCCAATCCTGATGCACATGAATCTCGACAACGTAGACCCCATATCCTGCATTTCATCTCTGCTCAAGAAAGATGCCAGAATATGGTGGGACATAGTTCACCAGACGCATGATGTTCCCACCATGACTTGGACTTGATTTGTGGATCTGCTCCACAAAAATTATTATAATTCGACAGTCATCGCTTCAAGAGTCGAGGAGTCCGCTGGCCTGAAGCAAGGGAGTTTATCAGTGGCTGAATATGCTCGACTGTTTGACCGATTAGCTAAGTTCGCACCGGAAATGGTTCAAACTAACTATCTGAGGGTGTCTAAGTTCGTTAGAGGACTTCGACCGAAGATTGAGCTAGCAGTTAAGCTATAAAACCCAAGAAACACTACCTATGCCGATGTTCTAGGGACGGTAATAAATGTAGAAAGGCTGAAGGCTAATGTTAGTACAGAAGAAGCCAGTAAGCCTGAGCCTAGACAGCAGAGCCAACCTCAGACTAGTCGGAACAACAACGACCACAATAACAACAGTAATCAGTCCAACAAAAATAATGGTCAGAAAAGGAAGCATCCTGACAATAAGCAGTTCGACAATGATAAAAAGGCACAGACGAATAATGGAAGTAGTAGGTCGGGTTATGTAGAATAACCGCAATGTACTAAGTGCTAGAAGAAACATCCTGGTGAATGCCTGGCAAACACAAAGGGATGTTACAACTGTGGTCAAGAAGGACATCGGAAGAAAGAATGTCATCAGGTAAAGCCTGAGGGGAAAAAGGAAGACAAGATGGTTCCTGCCAGGGTATTTGCCTTAACCCAAGGAGAAGCATATGCTAGCAATAAGGTGGTCACAAGTCAGGTTTCTATCCTCAATAATATATGTTATGTATTATTTGATTCGGGAGCCACTCATTCGTATATCTCGTTAGGAATGATAGAAAAAGTAGACAAACCTTGTGAAAGATTTAGAACTAGGTTTGTAACAGAGTTGTCCTTGGGCAAAATAGTTCTATCATCACGGATAGTAAGAGGCGTACCGATCAAGATTGAGGACGTAGAATTAGACGGAGACCTGATAGAACTGGAGATCAAAGACTTTGACGTGATATTAGGCATGGACTATTTAGCAAGGCATGGCGCAACCATCGACTGCAAATGCAAGAAGGTGACGTTCGAGACACCTGACGGCCAGAGATTATGCTTCATGGGACAAGTTTTAGGATTGCGCACACTGCTAGTATCATCTCCTAAAGCTCAAAGGATGATAGAAAAAGGATGTTAATCATTCTTAGCCAGCATCACAGATGTAAAAAAGAAAACACCGCTTAAGGTTGAAGACGTTCGCATTGTAAGAGCATTCGCAGAAGTATTTCCCGATCACTTACCAGGATTACCATTGACTCGGGAGACTAACTTCACGATAGAATTAGTACTGTGCACCAAGCCTATCTCCAAGGCACCATACTGGATGGCACCTATAGAAGTCAAGGAGTTAAAGATGCAGCTACAACAACTCCTAGACTTGGGTTTCACTAGACCAAGCCATTAACCATGGGGACACCGGTGATATTTGTGAAGAAAAAGGGCGGAAGCATGCGGATGTACATAGATTACTGCGAGCTAAATAAGGTAAAGATTAAGGGTAAGTATCCAGTACTCTAGATGGACTACTTATTTGATCAACTCCGAGGTGCGACCATGTTTTTAAAGATTGATTTACGATTCGGGTACCATCAACTCAAGGTGCGGGGAGAGGATATTCCTAAGACTGCTTTTAGAACTCGTTATGGGAATTACGAGTTCTTAGTTATGTCTTTCGGTCTTACCAACGCTCCAGCCGCGTTTGTGGACTTAATGAACAAGGTCTTCAAGGAATACTTGGATAAATTTCTAGTAGTATTCATCGAGAACATCTTAGTATACTCCAAGGACGAAGTCGAGCAAGAGGAACATTTGAGGTTGATCTTGTCATGACTAAAGGAGCATCAACTCTACGCCAAGTTTAAGAAATGTGAGTTTTGGCTTTCGCAAGTAGCATTCCTCGGGCACATTATATCCAAGGACAGAGTTGCAGTAGACCCATCTAAGGTTGAGGCTGTGAAGGATTGGCCAAGACCAAAGAACACATCCGAAGTAAGGAGCTTTATGGGATTAGCAGGTTATTATCGGAGGTTCATAGAGGGCTTTTCTAAGATACCCACTCCACACACCAACCTGACCCGAAAGCAGCAAAGATTCAACTAGACTGATAAATGTGAAGAAAGCTTCCAGTTGCTTAAGGATAAGCTTTGCTCAGCACCAGTACTCTGTGTACCGACACCCAACGATAAGTTTGTAGTCTACTATAATGCTTCGAAGCAAGGGTTGGGTTGCATGCTGATGAAGAATGACAAGGTAATAGCCTACGCCCCAAGGCAGCTGGAGAAGTACAAACAACGCTATCCCACTCGTGATATGGAGATGGAAGCAGTGGTCTTTGCGTTGAAAATCTGGCGCCATTATCTTTACGGGGAACGGTGTGAGATTTATACGAACCACAAAAGTTTAAAGTAGTTCTTCACTCAGAAGGAGCTCAACATGAGGCAACGCAGGTGGTTAGAGCTAGTGAAGGATTACAACTGTGAAGTCTTATACCACCTGGGAAAGGTAAACGTTGTTGCCGATGCACTAAGTAGGAAGAGTTATGGAAGTTTAGCAACACTAGGTGGAATAGAAAAGCCGCTACAACATGAGCTGATAATTGTCGGAATAGAAGTAGTTATTGGTAAGCTGGCTAATTTGTCTATCCAGTCAAATCTGCTAGAAGATATACGGATTTGGCAAGGGCATGATGACACACTAGTGGCACATATGGATGCAGTTAGAGAAGGCAAGGCCACATATTTCTCAATGTTAGGTAAAGGGTTATTGAGATACAAGGATTGGGTATGCTTGTTAAACGATCAAAGGATTAAGATGACGAGTTTAGAAGAAGAGCACAGAACCCTATATCAGTTCACCCAGGGTCGACCAAGATGACTCACGACATAAGGGCAATATATTGGTGGCCAGGGATGAAGAAAGATATAGCAAAATTTGTGTCTAAGTGTTTAATATGCCAGCAAGTGAAAGTAGAGCATCAGCGGCCTGCGGGCTTATTGCAGCCACTTAGCATACCAGAATGGAAGTGGGACGATATAGCTATGGATTTCATGACAAGTTTGCCACGAACAAGTAAATAGCATGATTCATCTTGGGTAGTAATAGACAGACTAACCAAGTTGGCTCATTTCCTACCTGTTAAGACTTCATACACAGCGGATCAATATGCAGACATCTATGTCCAAGAGATAGTATGGTTGCACGAAATCCCTAAGACAATAGTATTCGCTAGAGGATCAGTGTTCACATCAAGATTTTGGGGGAGTTTACAGCAAGCCAGGGGTACTAAGTTAAGTATTAGTACAGCTTTTCATCCTCAGACAAATGATCAGTCCGAGCGCACCATACATATTTTAGAAGAAATGTTGCGCGCTTGTGTACTTGATTTCGGAAGATCATGGAATAAGTACTTACCGCTGATAGAGTTCTCCTACAACAATAGCTACCAGTCAACGATCGTGATGGCGCCTTATGACTTACTTTATGGAAGAAGGTGTCGATCGCCGTTACATTGGGACGAAGTAGGAGAAAGGCAGCTTCTTGGTCCCAAAGCTGTTAGAAAAGCTCAAGAAGCAGTAGTGCTGATTAGAAAGTGTATGCTCACTGCTCAAAGCCGTCAGAAAAGCTATGCAGATTCCAAGCGGTGTGATGTGGAATTCAAAGTCAAAGTTCAAGTCTTCCTGAAGATATCTCCTATGAAATGCGTAAAGCGGTTTGGGAAGAAAGGCAAGCTTAGTCTCCGATTTATAGGTCCTTTTGAGATATTGGAGAAAGTGGGACCAGTTTCATATAGATTAGCCCTATCACCAGCCCTAGCAGATAGCCACAACATGTTCCACATCTCAATGCTACGAAAGCATGTGTCAGACCCATCTCACGTCCTCAAGTACGATTCAATAGCACTCCAGAAAGACTTGAGCTACGAGGAAAGACCGGTTAGCATCCTAGATAAAGGGATGAAGCAGTTACGATCCAAGAGTATTCTGATAGTCAATGACCTATGGAGTAATAGTTCTGAACGGGAGGCAATGTGGGAGTTGGAGGAAGACATGCGAGATCGGTATCTGGAATTGTTTGGTAAGTAAATTTTGAGGACGAAATTATTTTTAGTAGGGGAGAATTGTAGAGTCCAAGAACTTTATTTAGCTAGTTAGATTGTAGTAGTAGTAGTAGTAGTAATAGCTAGTAATAGTTGTAGTATGTTTATTACTGTGGATTTTGGTTCAAGCCGGGACTTAGTTGAACACTTGTAGCAACACTTGTATATTTTATAAGTTTAAGAATATTAATTAAAACATAAGGTTTGATTAATATAGCTGATTATGAAGATGATATTTATTATACAATAAGGTTTAGATAGAACAAATAAGATCATGACACTTGTGATGTGCATGTTTATGGAGAAATTAAGTATTTTTGAGGAATAGTTTATTAAGAGTAATATTTGAAAACCCGAGAGTCTGCCAGCATCTTTAAAATCATTATAGGACTCAGTCAAAGCTATTTACTCAATTCAAATTGGGCTAAAAAAGTGCAATTACGTGTATAATATTTCAGCGTATGCCGATATATCAGAGCTCTAGGGGGCGATATATCGCCACTCGGGAAATACAAAAAACACGTAACTTCGCATGAACACTTCGACGAGCCTTGGGAATATGAGTCCACGCGATATATCGCCTACTATGGGGGATGTATTGACTCTAGGGCAAGGTTTTTGAATGATTTTGAAACCGAGCTCATTTTATTCAATAACCTCTTGATAAGCCTCTGCTGAACGAATATTCAAATTTTTTTCAATTAAATAGTCATTATTTTTATTCAAGCTAAAAGATCTTTTCATTCTTGAACTCTATAAGGAGGACCTAGTAGCCAGTTATTTCATTCATTCTTCAAGCTGAGTTCAGAGCCTTCAAGCTACTAGGTTTACTTTAGAGTGTTAAACACTTGGGTTGGGGTTATAAGCTTTATCATCTTAAGCTTATTAAACACTTGGGAAGTAAGGTTATTAGTGTGTTTTTCGAGATCGAGGTGCAGTTCGGTTATAGTGCATTCAAAGGTATTCCTATTCCTAGTTCATTTCTGTATGTTTCATTAGCTTTTATAGTTTTTCTCTACTCAAATCCTAACTCAATATTTTCCATTCTTGGTTAGGCATTTAAGTTCTTTGAACTCGAGGTTTCTTTTCGGTAAGCTCTTCTTCTCGGTGGTTTTAGTTCATTTCTTTTCATCTCCTTCTTTTAGAAATACTCACCTTTCTATTATTGGTTTTAGGAGTGTTCCAAAATCCCGTCCTTGTTCTCATATCCCGGTATTTGGTAAGGAAAATAGGATAGTTATTACATGCTTATATGATTATGTTATAATATGTTTTTATATGTTATGAAATATATATGGTTTGGGGCTTATAGTTGCTTAAATAGCAAACCCCCACCCTTTTATGTTTTTAGGGCTTATAGTTGCATAGCTAGCAAACATCATTGTATTTTGAGGCTTATAGTTGCTTAGTTAGCAAACCCCAATGTTTACCATGAACATGGGTTAGAATTATGATATATGTTTATAGTATATGTTATATGTTTATAGTTTATGTTTATGTTGCACATGCTTCTAGTAGATTTTCATTGTTGGGCATTAGGCTCATTCCTTTATTTTATATGTGCAGGAAAATAGTTATGGCGGCGGAAAGATTCTTGGCAGCTTGGGAAAGGATTCGGTGGACTTCGTGGACGATTCGAGGACGAAGCTGTTTTTAGTACTTTTAATTATGTTTTCTATATATTTTCTGCACTTTATTTTGTAACAAATTTATTTAAGGTTTAAGTTATGTTTCATTTTCAAACAACGGGATCCCATATCCTACCCTGAATTTTTATGTATGTTAACCTTTGTTTTACAATTTTTAATAAAGTTATGACTATTTTGTATGTATGTTTTCTTAAGAATAGTGTCTATGTATAAGTAGTTTTAATGGTCCAAAGTCTAGCAATAAGTTGGGTCATTACACCAACACCTAAAATTAAGAAAGTACTTGCCACCACATACAGTAGCAATGCTAACAAGCATTCCTTTTCTAATACACATAGTAGTTAAGGGTCAAGGGATATATTAATAACTCATGCTTCCTATTCCATCATGCAAATAAGGCATA
Source organism: Humulus lupulus (assembly GCF_963169125.1). Lineage (NCBI taxonomy): Eukaryota > Viridiplantae > Streptophyta > Magnoliopsida > Rosales > Cannabaceae > Humulus > Humulus lupulus. The sequence continues at coordinate 50,206,778 of NC_084797.1, forward strand.
TATACTTCAATTAAGAAATTAAGCACATAACCACATTAATAGTTACAAAACCCTGAGTCGAGCTTATCCTTAGAAGCGAGTGTACATGCCTAGCCAATCTTCAGCAACCCTTAAACTTGAAAGGCTCTAATACCAAGTTCAACATCATGCTAAACTAGGGACATTACACTATGTGTTTTAAAATAGTTCTTAACTTGCTAACAGAGTCATTTGGACATAATTGTGTAATTAATGTTATTTAATGGAGTAGGTACTGAAATATTTTGGTCAAATAGTAATCATTTTCAATTAAAAAGTTTAAGTTTGTACATGTGATCTCGAAAAAGTTCAAAAGTCAGTTACAACTCGAAAGAATACAAAAGTGAGACCGACCTAAGTAGAAAAATTAGGGTTCAATCCCAGTTCCCTAACAGACATCTCGACCGTGGCAGTCGAGCAGGCTGCATATGTACACACTGCCCCTGAAGCACTCCAACTCATGGCTGCTCCATCATCCCTTTACCCTTAACTACACCATATAGCACCCATGAGCCAAGGCTTAGCAAGAAAACTTAAATTGACATATACCAATGAAAATCAACAGATTACAAATAGCATGCTTCACAGTAATAACCATGCTCAAACATGCATTCAACTAAATTACGCGACCATAGGGTCATATAATTGCATACTGCACTTCCATAAAGGCATGACCATAACGACCTGTATTCCAGATGCTTATGTCTACCATGGTTTAGTCAAGCTTTTCAATCAAGTATACTGTTCATACATAACACAGTCATTCACATTAAAAAAATTGAAGGCATGATTGTAGTCATGTTTAATAATCGAGGCTCAAGCCCTAATCACAACGCGGGTGCAGTTTTCTTACCTCAAGTACCGAGTGGATAGCGTATTGTGAGTTAAGTGTGATCCTTTCCTCCCGAGCCTAACGGTATATCCTATTCAGAACCATAAAAAGAAATAGCTATCACGAAATGAACAAATAAAGGCTTCTGACAAAGTCCTAGCCTTTGGGACCTGGAATCCTCAAATTAATACAACTTGGCCTTAATATCAATTCAACCAAGAACATCGACACTTTGAACTTAAAACGTGATGGAGAAGAGTGTAACGACCCAGATTCTCAAGACTCGATAATGCGGAAATATAAATGTTTTCATTTAACAAAATGTCTCAAAAACCCATAGAAAAAAAAACTTTTTTACAAAGTCGTATGGCCATACTCAACATTTAGTTACAAACATGTTTTATAAAGATTAGAGTGAGCCTAGTTTAGGAAAATTACACAACATTTCCAAAAAAAAAAAAGGCTTCCCAAAAGGTCGGTCCACATGTACATTTGCAAGGAAGACTTCGGCGCTCACTTCTCTGCCTTGCCCTTTCTCTTACCTACAACATGAAACAACTAGGTAAGCGAAAACGCTTAGTAAGATCAACTTCCAAACAAAGCAGATAGAGAAATAGGGATCCGGACCCATCCGGACCCTACACAATCAATTTCAAGAACGCTAAAGCGTCCTGGAAAACTTATGGTCATGCCTAATAACCAATGATAAATTAATTCGTAACTAGATAAAAATCCTGCACTCAGAAAAATCCCAGAACAAGCAGATATATTATATCACAACTATATCTTATCAACAATTATATCCCTGCACTCAGAAAATGCCAGAGCAAGCAGATATATTATATCACAACTACATCTTATCAACAATTATATCCCTGCACTCAGAAAATCCCAGAGCAAGCAGATATATTATATCACAACTATATCTTATCAACAATTATATCCCTGCGCTCAGAAAATCCCAGAGCAAGCAGATATATTATATCACCACATAATTCGAGACCAACGCTCCACAATTTCCAACAATTCATGCGTAACGTGCCCTCCAACATAATTGCTAATCTGTAAAAGAGAACTGAGTCCCCACACTAAGATCTAGCCAATAAATATTCTCATCAAGGGTAACTATCGTGTTACCTAGGGCATCGCTACATATTCAAGAGTGTAATCCAATTTACACGATTTTTCGGAGACTTCTATGTTAATCAGTGGTGCTGGTGAGCAGCTGCCCCTAGGGTGTTCAACCTCACTCAATCTTGGCAACCCCTAGTTTCTCTAGGCACTCGCACGGAATGGCCAATATTCACGGCTGCTATCCGGGAATAACTTATGAGAGCACTTGCTCGGATTCTAACCGTCCAATGATTAAGTAAGCATGAGGGCCCCTAGGTCCCATTTATCTTGGCGCCCCTAGGTTTAACCAGCTTATCCTCATCTCATGGCCACTCGTCGCGATAATGAACCGGACATAAATAAAATCAAGCAGTGTGACGGGGATCAACCGTCTAGGATATGCGGACTTCTACCGTTCATATTTTCTAAATCAGCACTCACTAGACTAACGTCTCTAAGCAACTTTCTATGACAGCCTACATATATGCATGTATCCCTATACTAACATACAAGACAATAATCATTTCATGTTGCAGCCATACAATATAAGTTGACTTACTTGGAGTCCTTAGCGCTCAGCAGGTTTTCACCCTCCAACGTTCAGTCCAGTTACGCTTAGCCAATACTGTAGTTATCCATACAGTATACTCGGATTAATTATGGCACTCATAATTCATTATTATTATTTTGGGCAGTTGGGTCATTTTAATAAAAGTCATTTGTAAGGATTTATAATCCTTATTTGGTTTTAAACCTATTAAGGAAAGTCATACAAAATATTCGAGACTAAACCCTAAGTCTCGGGGAGACCTATCCTAAGGTCTTGATACCTAGGCTCGGGTATCACAATGGTATTTCCCCACAACCCGCTAAAAATCTTACTCTTTCAAGGTATCACTATTAACCCGCACTTTCGACTAGTCGGTTAAAATATAAAAGATTTTAGCCGGTATTATATCCAGAAAATACAAATAAATTCCTTAATTATTTTTAAAGAAAATAAACTCTTTAAATTTTCCTTTTATTTTTCTTAAGGTTTTAATATCTAAAAACCGTTTTAAGAAAATTGCCTAATTTGTCTTAATTAGAAAAACCGTTATAAATTTCTCATCTTGACTAATTAATTTTCCCAAAAGCAATTAATCAATTTTACTTACTAGAAAAATATTTCATTTAAACTCAAAGGGTTAATTTTAGTGAAAATATGATTTCAAGACTTACCAATTTATATCTTGAAATAAACAAAGTTTTACTTTTTACCTTATGTTCCAAAATCTCATTTTTACACTAAGTGTGAAAAACCTATTTTTCACATTTTTAACTACATACTTCGTTAGTTCATAACTTGAAATTTACTTACCCAATTGTTACCAAAATTTCCCAATTCCATTTTTGTTATGCCATTTAGGTCTTTGTAAAATCTTAAGTCAAAATGAGCATTTTTGATTGGTGAAATCACTTTCCAACAATGAGGTAAAAATGACCTTATTTTCAAGTCCTTATTTTTTCCAAACTTTGACAGTTAATAACTTTCAAACCGTTCAATATTTTCTTACAAAATTTTACAGTGGACTAATAGGTTATGCCAGAAATATGTCCACAAAATTTTAGAAAAAACTGGGTTCATTTTCCCTATACAGTGGCTGTCCAAACTTGGTTCCGAAAATGAGAATACGAAAAAACAGTTTTTTACCTAAACTTTGAAATAGCATAACTTACTCATTTCTAAACATTTTTTAGTGTTTCAAAAGCTCAATTTTATGTACTCAATCTCAACAACATAACATTACAATTTAATTTTACAAAAAAAATATACAGTGGCTACTTGACCCCTTGGAAGTCACAGCTTAAAACATGTTTTGTTTTAGGGTATCCTACAAAACCCTTGGGGGTTTTGGTTCCCATTTTCAAAAATCAATACACATGCATCATAAAAATTATTAAACAACTACCATAACCTTATTACATCATCAACAAGAAACTCTAAGCATTAGATATACAAAATAATGCTTAAAACTAAAAACCCTACAACAAAATCATCAAAAGTAAACTTTTTACCTCTTTGGTGTTCTTGCTTAAGGTTTGGACCTTCCTATAAGCTTTGAATCCTTCAAAACCTTTCAAAAACCCTAACCAACTTCCTCCAACAACATAGGTAATTAGCTATTTGAAACTCTATGATTAAAACTTGACAAAAGTCTAGATTAATGAAACTTTACCTTAGGGAAAACCCTTCCTAGACCAAGACTTAGCTTCCAAGTTTCTTTGGTGTTCTTGGGGTTGAAAATGGAGAGAACACTTGAGAGAGTCTTCAAAAATCAGATGAGAGTGAATGAGGGAGGGAGAGTGGTCGGATTTGGGGGTTAGAATGGCTCACACAACTCTTCAAAATATCACAAAACACTTGAGTGCTTTTCTACCCACTTGCCCACTTGACTTCTTAATTAAATGGGATTTGAATTTTATAAAATTGGGTTCACACCACTCTAAAATAGCACATGGCCAGCCACCATTTTCCATATATGTGACCATTAATTTTTTTTATTTATTTTTTATTTTTTTATAAAGGTTAATAAAGGTTTATAAGAAGAAAAGTCCAAATTGACTTTTGACACATTTTTTCACTCTTATTAAGTTTTAATCACCAAAATTAACATTAATTAATTAAATTAAATGTCTCTCACATTTAATTTAATTAATCACATAATAAAATTTAACCTAAGGTCCATTCATGGAATAAAATTCCCCATTTCGGCAAAATTAGGCATGTAACACAAAATGCCCTAAAATTTCCATTTTCTTTTAGGTTTATTATTTTTGACCAAACTTTAACTTTTATGAATGTATTTTATGCCCAAAATATAATTTCCATGGTTTTTCGTTTTATTTTCCGAGATTTTTACCCGATCAGGGTTTTTGTGTCGGTCCAGGACCGAAAGTCTTATCTTGACTTTTAAAATCACAAAATTCATATTTTGGCTAGCAATAACTCATGGAATACTTACAAACAAAATATAATATTATTTAAAATAATATTCTTAACACGGGGGAAAGATACCGACCCGAGTCGTTTAAAGGTACCCGAAAACGTAGGACGTTACAAAGAGACTTACCTTCCGAATTTAAAAATCTTTCATTGGTGGAAGTTGTGCCATAGCTGCTAACTCCCTCTAAATTCCCAACTTTACATGGAAATCCTCAAAATTCAACATTACCTCGCTTTTATGTTGCTTTTTTAGAAAATTCTTAAGAGTACAACCCTAAAACCAAAGTGTCCGATTAAGCAAAAACTATTTGCACAGTCATTAAATAGGTGAAAACCGTTTGCACTATATTACACCAAGTGGAAACCGTGCACGTTTAAACACATGTGGAACGTAAGCGCCGCTAGTCGTTGTCTCTAAATATGCCCTCTCTCTCTCTCTAACTAGCATATAAGCCCTACTTGAACAAGAATTACACTAGTTAATTCATATTGCAGAAAAATATGTCATAGACTGACTTACAAGTTATCCTTTGATTCTCACGGGCAATCTTCCCACGGAGAATCTCGCCTTATTAGCCAACACTGTAACTAGCATATAGTGTACTCAGATTAATTATGGTATTATAGTAGATTGTATTTACACTTTGGACATTGACGTCGCAATCGAATACCCACTAAGGGTATTTTCATCCTCACACGTTTTAAGTCATAACATCATTTAAGTATTTTTGAGAAATTCCATCAATGAGTCTAGTTATTGGAAAGTTGGCTTGTACGAAATTTCATGGTTCGTTCTCACTATGAGACCTGTACTGATCTGCTACATCGGGCACATCTACCGCACACTCATGGAAAAATCCTACAAATATGCCAGGCATCTAACACTAAAACCATAACTCAAAGTCTATAAAAATGCGGAAAATTTAAAAAAATTGAATTTTAATAACACTTGGTTATTTACAAAGTCAAATTAACTAAACTTATAAAAGTCATTGCTTCCGAGTATGGAGTCCACGAGAGGTCCAGGTATCAAGCCACAATTTAAAAGGGGAAAACAACAAAATAATGAGCTAACACACAGTAAATAAATCTCATGCAATGCATGTATGCCAATATACATATATTGTGACATGATGATATATGACATGATAAAATAGTCATGAGTGTAATATACATAGGACAATCATATGTGTCCACATTCTGTCATCATTAATTCAAACACTATAAAGTTATTCTACAGTAATCAATTATACATTTGACTAAGTAGTGGCCACTAAAAGAAAATAGCATAGGGCTCAACTACGCAAAAGGGGTGGCGAGAAGTTCAATAATTACGGTGATACCACACCCTCAAGAACGCAATTTTAATGCCCTGCATTTTGCGTACCTTTAAATGACTCGGGTCGGGATTTTTTTCCACGAGTTAAGAATATTATTTTAAATAATATTATATTTGTTTGGAATTTATTTCAATGGGTTTTTCTAGCAAGATAAGACTTTCGGTTTTGGACCGATACAAAAATCCTAATTGGGTAAAAATCTCATAAAATAAAATGAAAAACTATGGAGAATATATTTTGGGCATAAAATACATTCATAAAAATTAAATATTGGCAAAAAATAATAAACAGAAGTGGAAATGGAAATTTTAGGGCGTTTTGTGTTAAAATGCTTAATTTTACCGAATTGGTGAATTTTATTCCATGAATGGACCTTAGGCTAAAATTTATTGTGTGATTTATTAAATTAAATGTTAGAGACATTTAATTTAATTATTATATGTTAAGTTTTATTGTGAAAACTTATATGAGTGAAAAAGGTTATACAAAGTCATTTTGGATTTTTTTCCTTCTAAAGTTGTTATTGTATGGTTTTTATTTCTCAGCATTATTTTTATATTTAATGATTAAAGTTTCTTATAGGTGATGTAATAAGGCTATGGTAGTTGCTTTATAATTTTTATGATGCTTGTGTGTTGATTTTTGAAAATAGGGACCAAAATCGCTATGGGTTTTGTTGAAAACCCTAAAACAAAAATACAAGTTTTTTGTAAAATTATGTAAAATTAAATTATACTGTGATGTTTTTGAGATGGATTACATAATATTGAGCTTTTGAAACACTCAAAAACTTTTAGAAATGAGTGAGTTATGCTATTTCAAAGTTTATGATAATATTTTTTTTTCGTATTCTTAAATTCTGGAACAAGTTTGGACAGCCACTGTATAGGGTAAAAGAACCCAAGTTTTTCTAAATTTTGGTAGACATATTCTTGTCATCACCTATTATTCCACTGTAATATTTGGAAACAAAATAATGAACGGTTTGAGAGTTATTAAGTTCCAAAGTTTGGAAAAAATAAGGACTTGAAAATAAGGTCATTTTTACCTCAATGTTTGAAAAAAAATTTAACCAATAAAAAATAATCCTTTTGACCTAAGATTTTACAAAGACCTAAATGGCATACCATATATGGAATTGAGAAATTTTTGTGGCAATTGGGTAAGTAAATTTCATGTAATGACCTAACAAAATATGTAGTTGAAAATGTGAAAAATGAGGTTTTCACACTTAAAACAGAAAATTAAAACGGTTTTTTTAGAGATAAAAACAATAAAAAAAATAAAGGAAAAATTAAGAGATTATTCTCTTGAAAAATAATTAAGGAATATATTTAGTATTTTCTGGATATAATACCGCCCAAAATCTTTTATATATTTATCCGCCTGTTGAAAGTATGGGTTAATAGCGAAACTTTTAAAGAATAAGATTTTTAGCGGATTGTGGAAAAATACAATTCCGATACCCGAGCCTAAGTATCGAGACCATAGGATAGGTATCCCCATGGCTTAGGGTTTAGTCTAAATTTTTGTGTACGAATTTCTTGAATGGGTTTAAAACCAAATAAGGAACTTTAATCATTACAAGTTATTTTTAAAATGACCAAACTGCCAAAAATTATAATAACGAATTATGAAGTTCCATAATTAATCCGAGTATATTGTATGGATATTTACAGTATTGGCTAAGCATAACTAGACTATACATTGGAAGGTGAAATCTTGCTAAAAGCAAAGGACTCCAAGTAAGTCAAGTTCTATTGTTTGGCTACAACATGAAACGACTATTGTATTGTATGTTAGTATAGAGAGATATGCACATATATACAATGTCGTAGAAAGTTTGCATGGAGACGTTAGTCTAGTGGGTGCTGATTCAAAAATTTTGACTAATAGATATCCGAAATATTCTACACGGCTGATCCCCGTCACACTGCTTGATTTTATTATATCTGGTTCATTACCAAGACAAGTGGCCAAGTTGTGTGGATTGCTGGTTTAAACCTAGGGGCGTGAAAATGAATGGAACCTAGGGGCCCTCATGCTTACTTAATCAGTGAACAGTTATAACCCGAGCAAGTGATTTGATAAGTTATTCCCGGATAGTAGCTGTGAATATTGGCCATTCAGTGAGAGTGCCTAGAGATACAAGGGGTTTCGAAGTTTGAGTGAGGCTGAACACCTTAGGGGAAACTACTCACCAACACCACTGATAAACATAGAAGTCTCTATAAACCCATGTAACTTCAATTACACTCTTCAATAATAGCAATCCCTAGGTAACTTGATGGTTACCCTTGTAAAGGATATACTCTTGGATAAGTAGTGATGCCCTAGGTATCTTCATGGTTACCCTTGTTAGGGATTTACTCTTGGATAAGTAGTGATGCCCTAGGTAACTCAATAGTTACCCTTGATGGGGATATTTGTTGGCTAGATCTTAGTGTTGAGACTTGGTTCTCTCTTACAGATTAGAATTTATGCTGGAGGGCGTGATACGCCCGAATTGTTGGAAATTGTCGAGAGTTGGACTCGAATTATATTGTGATATATTATATCTGCTTGCTCTAGGATTTTCTGACTGTAGGGATTTATTTGTTTATATGAAATAGTTTGTCATTGGTTATGAGGCATAATCATATGTTTTCCAGGATGCTTATGCATTCTTGAAATTGATTACGTAGGGTCCGGATCGATCTAGAACCCTAATTTTTGTGAGCTATTGTTATCTCTGGACAGTAACTCGGTCTGTGACCACCTGTCATCTCTTAATGCTATTGTTTTAAAGTTGAACTTATTAAGTGCTTTCGCTTACCTAGTTGTTTCCCGTTCTTGGGAATAACAAGGGCAAAGCAGAGCAGTGATCGTTGCAATCTAGTTTGTGGATGTACATGTGGATTGACCTTTTGGGAAGCTGTTTTGTTTTTGGAAATGTGATTTTATTTTCATAAACTAAGCTCAGTTCACTCTTCATAAACTATGTTTGTATTAAATATAAAGTATGGCCATACGACTTTTAAGAAGTTTTTTTTATATGGGTTTTTGAGACATTTTGTTAAATGAAAATGTTTATATTTTTACCTTATCAAGTGTTAAAAATCTGGCTCGTTACAGTTGGTATCGGAGCTCGAGATGAGCTTGTAACGCCCTGGTTACCCCAGAACAGTTACGGTGAGTGGTGAACCGGAAATTTAACTCGCTACCCGAGTTCTTTGGTTAAAAACGTGCTTCTAGGTATTATTAATAGGCTAAGGTGGAAAACCAATAAAAAAGAAAGGATATATTTTATTTAATACATAAAATTGTTCATGGCCCCATAAAAAACATTTACAAGTTATTTACAACTCAAAATGGTCATTACTCATTAAAATTTACAAACCCGCCGACCTAAGCGGCAAAAATAGGATAAACCCCCTAGTTCCTCTGAGTACTCCTTGGCCGTGGTGGTCAAGCGGCCGCATATGTACACATCACCACCTAAACTCTCCCCTCAAGGCTGGGTGAGCTTCTGTTTCCCTTTAACTGCACAACATATCACCCATGAGCCAAAGCCCAGCATGAAAACACAATATAGCATGAATATAATATCAACAATGATCATAATAATCATTCAGGACTTTCAGTCCAAAACAGATGAGTGTCAGTCACAAAAGTCACAAAGGTTGGTTCCGTTCCTTCTAGCCATGTGATGATAGGGTCACTAGGGCTTTGCAAATAAGTGATCCTTTCACTAGCTTAAACAGGATAGGTGCTTGATGGCTAGTAACCAACACAACTTACCTCGTGACCTTAGAGTCACAATCATGGGATTCTGCTCCCTAGCCATGTGACAAGCTGTCACCTAGGCCTTAGGCCCTGGCTCTGAGTAACTAGTCCTAGACTAGTCAAGTGCTTGTAAGTTTCATCGACCTTAGGGTCGGTTCAGCATTAATGCTCCCAGAGTCATTCAACACTGATATCGATTAGATATAATCTTTTATCGGTCCTGCATTCAGGACGCTTATGCCGTTTCTGACTCTCAAGTCAGTAATATGCGACCAGTTCCGTCCCTGACTAATCAGTGCCATACTCAAGTATGCAAGCTCTTCTAAGCATTTAATATGCAATCAATGTCCACATTTATCAACCAACATGCCTCAACAACAATCATGCATGTCATATACACAGGGTGCAGTTTTCTTACCTTTGATTCGAGCGAGAATGAATAAAAGAACGACCCTTGACAACGATCTGACTTTTAGTCCTTTAGCGGTCACATAGTCATAACCAAATACGGGACACCATCAATTAAATGAATAATAAAGGTTTCCAAACCAAGATCTAGCCTCCAGGACATCAATCCCCACTAATCTGGGTAATAGGAACAATCCCGAGGCCTAAAACCAAGTTCATGAGGTCAAAACACTCAAACGGCCTCAAAACCACACAAGAGTCGTGACCCTAGAAGCTTGAGCCACGGCCCCCAACCACATTAGGAGCAAGGGCTGCGGCGCCCACTACCCAGGGTCGCGATGCCCAGCACAGGCCAAAATCCTCCAGCTTCTTCTTCGAGCTTGGGCCGCGGCCCCCTACCCAGAACCAGCCATGAACTCGATTTCCTTCATCCCAAACCTTCCAAAAACACACCTAAACACTTTCAAATCAAAAATTAAAGTTCCCAAACTTCCCAATGATCCAAAACTATCAAATCCTGAGGCTCAAACGAACCAAAAACTCAACGATTCACAAAATCCAATTCGAAGCTTAGAAACTCTAAAATCTCAAAACATAAAACTTAGATTACCTTTGATTGGGTTGTTTATCATCAAATCCTTTGGTCAATAAGCTTCTAATATTTCCTAGGATCTCTATGCCTCAATCCTCGCTTGATTCCGACTCCTAGAACTCGAGATTTCTTCAAAAATTGCCTCGAACTGCAAAAGGAACTAACGGGAAGAGAAAAAGTATTTCTCTAACGTATGGTTATATCTGACAAGCTACTTCAAGCTTAAGTAACCTTAAATAGAACCTAGTGCTCGGGGTCCCGAAAACACCCCTGGGGACATTATAGTCAAAACTCCCAGAATTTTCTCCTGATCTAAATAACTCCCAATTTATCATCAAGTAACATTCTCATTACTCAATATCCCAGTAAATGACCCCATTATAACAAAACCGCTAATTTATAATATAAGACCGTCTCATGCCGAATAGCTCGAACATATCTCCATAATAATGGGATCTCATCCATAATTCACAATATGCACCAAAATACACAACTATGCCCTCAACGAGCCAAATTACCAAAACACCATAATAATCAAATGTGGACCCACATGCATGCATATAACATCATATTATAATATAATTGACATAAACATGCATATTATCAGTTAATGGCGTAATTAAAAAATTATGGCCCTCCCGACCTACTAATCTAGCCATTAAACCGCATTAGGGATTTCAGGGCATTACAGAGCTGGTTCTATAGACAGCCCACATGTACATTTCACAAATACTGCCTTTCATATATGTTTCCTTTGCTTTCTTAAATTTACCTCAATTCTATAAATTGTAGGTTATGGTCGATATACCTGAGATACGTGACCTTGTGAAAGGAAACCTACCTATGATCCCTATGCTTAGGATCTATTACTATAGAATATTTAACGATGAGAATCAGTGATGCTTCAAGTACGATCAACAACATCGGTGTGTCATTTGGACACATTACATGATAGAAGTCCTTGATAGAGCCAACACACCCGAGCAACGAAGAGTGTTATATGCCAACATTTGTTTCAGAGGCTCTTCACAGATATGGTTTCGTCATAGACATTGGCGAATAATTCGCGACACATGGGTTGAATTTTGAATGCAGATTGAGCTAGAATTTGGCCATGGATTGTTCTATCTCCATGATTGATAGCATACCTCGAGATAGAGGAGGATCCCGAGAAGCCAGACGAGGATACTGACATAAAGCTCGATATCCTGATGGCCAGCCTAGATTAGGTTATGCTGTGAGAGTCTTGTTGATACTTTTTGTGAAGACCTTGCAAACCTACTAGGTTGTAGGATATTGGTGTAGTTGTAGCAGGCAGATGTAGAAACTCAATGTTTAGTTAGGGTTATCTTTTTGGATTTATCGTCCTAGTATCTAAAATCCTATGGAATGATCTTTAATGATCATTTTGTATTACTAGGTTATATCCCTAAATATTATGACTACCTGTTTTGAGTCAAATAATTATGGTTCTTCTTTCTTGTTTATGAGAAAAACTGGTATGCTCATTTATTGCTAGGTTAGTATTCTTCTCTACTATACATTGTGGTATAAATACTTGCGATGTCGCCTAACACTTGAGCCAAGAGAGGTAGAGCTATTAATAATCAGACCCAGCTGAGAGAGCGGTCGTTGACCAAGATGCAAGTCGTGGCAAAGGCAGAGGAAGGGGTTGAGGCTGAGGACAAAGAGTACATCTGGAAGCAAATCTGGCAACTTAGATAGAGGATCTTTGACTTTGTGGTGGCTACCAAAAGGGAAAAGGTAATCTGTGTTTGTAGTAACTTCTCATTCCTATGTGTTTAGGAGCTTTTTGATTTTAAATCAAACAAATGGCAAGGACAAGAGCTCAAAGAGGAATGGGTACTGCTGGTCAGGGTCAAGCCGCACCTGCTTCTAGAGCTTTGAACTCGCCAACTGCTAGAGGTCCAACCCAAGCTGCTAGAATTCGCAAGATAGTCGAGCAAATGAATCTACAAAGACTAGTGGAGATGTAGGGAGCCAAAATTGGAAGAGGGCAAAAGGGACAGGAGGACTCTGATGCCCTCCAAGATGAAGGGGTTAACACCCTTTTTGGGACGACTCCCCATGCCACCAAATAATTCTAAGAACAAAAACATACCGCGTGAAAACAATGAAGAACAGAACCCTGGCCTGCAGGTTATCATTGAGCAACCGGTACTGCCAGTAGAAAAACCAAGAGTTGCCCAAGCGAAACCTATATCAGAAAGGTTTGGCAACCAGAATCCACCTATATTCGAAGGGAGCAGTGACCCATCAATGGCAGAGGAATGGATCAGTATTTTGGAAAGGATCTTCGACTTCATTTGAACTAACGAGAGAGAGAAGGTAGTTTGTGCGACCTATATGCTGAGAAAATATGCCCGCATCTGGTGGGATGCAGCCATGAAAGGGCATAATGTTGACGAGATGGAATGGCCAAAGTTATTGACCTTGTTCGATGGAAAGTACTTCAATAAGGCAGTTATTGAGCACAAAGTGAATGAGTTCACTAATCTGAAGCAGGGAACGTCGAGCATGCAAGACAATGTTCGAAAATTCAACCAACTGTCTAGGTTCGCGAAGAACCAGGTGAATATTGAAGAGAATAAGACCTGGAGTTTTATGAAAGGCCTACATAGTGACATTTCTAGGTAAGTAGACACTGGTATAATAGGCCTGGAGACGTATGCCAACCCTGTGGAATGGGCTCTTCGCCAAGAGTCTTGGGTCATGTCAGACAAGCTAGAACCACAGAAGAATAAAGACAGGAGGTACACTCCCACCAACCCTGGACAGCTTCAGGACAATCAGAATGGCCCAAGGGGAAAGCTCAACCCGATGTTCGGCCATAACTCGGGGAGGACAAAGAGGCACAAGGCTGAATGTTGGGGGAAATAACAAAAGAAAAAGGGGACCTCCCAATAAGGTAGTGGCTGTCCCAACAAACAACCGAGACGTGAGTTTGAACAATGGCCACTATGCAACAAGTGTAATCGATGCCAACAGGGCAAGTGTGGGGTATGTTATAACTTTGGAAAGCAAGGGCACTTTGCTAAAGAGTGCATAATGCCAGCCAAGGGCAACAGAATTGACCAACAAAAGCAAATTTGATCTCTGCCTCGAGTTTATGCGATTACGCAAAGCGACAAAGCAGCTGGAACATCTGATATGGTGTCAGGTCAGATTTCTATCGCTCAAACCTCGGCATATGCATTAATGGATACTGGTGCATCACATTCTTTTGTATATGCATTCTTTGTGGAAAAATTAAATAAGAGGCCTGAGCATATGCCTGTTATTTATAGGGTATCCTTGCCTTTGGGAGAGGATATGCTGGTGCGAACATGGGTTAAAGCCATACTAGTTTGGATTGAAGGTCATGATCTGACAGCAGATCTATTAGTCTAGGACCTACATGAATACGACGTCAAATTTGGGATGGATTGGTTAGCCAGATATGGGGTCGTTATCAATTGCAAGCGCAGAAAAGTGGTCTTCACCCGAGCGGGAGAAGAACCATTAGAGTTCAAGGGTATATCAAGAGAAATGAAGTGCCCCATGATTTCTGCGATGAAGGTGAGAAAAATGTTGAGTGGCGGATGCATTGGTTTTCTGGAAAACATAGTGGATAAGGATAAAAAGACAAGTCAACAACCTTCTAATGTACTGGTTGTGTGCAAGTTTCTCGACGTATTTCCTGAAGATCTCTCAGGGATTCCACCAGACGAGATATCGTGTTTGAGATAGAGCTAATTTCGAGAACTGCACCGATCTCAAAGACTCCTTACAGGGTAGTGCCAGCTGAACTCAAGGAGTTACAATCACAATTGCAAGAGTTACTGGACAAGAAGTTCATAAGGCCAAGCCATTCTCTGTGGGGAGCCCCGATCTTCTTCGTGACGAAGAACGACGACTTGATGAGAATGTTCATTTACTATCGGGAGCTGAACAAACTGACGATCAAGAACCAATATCCATTCACCAGGATCGATGATCCTTTCGATCAACTAGAAGGAGCGTTTGTATTTTCCAAAATAGACTTGCGATCAGTCTATCATCAGCTCAAGGTTAAGGAGACGGATATACCAAGGACGACCTTCAGAATGCACTACGATCACTATGAGTTCTTAGTGATTTCCTTTGGACTAACCAATGTGCCTGCAGCATTCATGGATCTCATGAATCACATATTTTGAGAGTATTTAGATAAGTTCTTCTTCGTGTTCATTGACGATATTCTAATATACTCGAAAAGCCAAGAAGAGCATGCAATGAATCTGGGACTGGTCCTTCAGCGTCTGCAAGACAAAAAGCTTTATGCTAAGTTTTCAAAATGCGAATTTTGGCTAGAGAAAGTTAGTTTTCTAGGGCACATAGTGTTGGGAGACGGAATTTTGGTAGTTCTCGCCAAGATAGAAGTTGTTAAGCGGTGGAAACCTCCGAAAAATTCTCAAGAGGTTAGAAGTTTTCTTGGGTTAGCGGGATATTACTGGCGATTTGTGGAATGATTTTCCAAAATAGTTGCACCAATGACTACCCTCACCCGCAAAAACATCAAGTATGAATGGACTGACAAGTACGAGAAGAGTGTTCAAGAGTTGAAAAAGAGATTGACAACTACCCGAGTGCTGACAATCCCTAATGTCACAGAGGGATATACTATTTATAGCGATGCCTCAGGCCAAGGGTTGGGAGCAGTGCTGATGCAGCACAGAAAAGTAATTTCTTATGCTTCTCGACAACTAAAGAATTACGAGAAGAACTGTCATACTTATGACATGGAGCTGGCAGCGGTGGTTTTCGCACAAAAAATTTGGAGGCACTACCTGTACGGGATCCATTGCGACATCTAGACTGATCACAAATGCCTAAAGTATTTCTTCACTCAGAAGGAATTGAATATGAGATAGCGTCGATGTTTGAAGCTATTCAACGACTACGACTGCGACATTCTGTACCACCCGGGAAAAGCAAACAAGGTGGTAGATGCATTGAGTCGATAGCCAAGTGCTTAAGTGATGACAGTGAAAGAGATTTCACCGCAGTTACGAGCTAACCTTGCTACCATGGATTTAGAGATAGTAGTCGATCAATTGGCTAACCCCTCTATCAATCCTACCATTATGGAAGCTATAAAATGGGGGCAGAGTCAATCCTTGAGTTCAAGGACTGATGTACGAAGTGAGGGAGGAGGGGCGACCAAGATTCCATATCTCTAAAGATCGAGTATTGGGACTCAAGGATAGAATATGTGTTCTGGATGATGGTGAGATCAAGAAGCAGATCTTTTTTTAGGGACATAATGCTCCTTATGCCATGCATCTGGGTACCACAAAAATGTACCAAGACTTGAAGAAGTACTTTTTGTGGCATAGGATGTAAAACGAGACGGCAGAATATATGGCACAGTGCTTGACTTGTTAACAGACAATGGTCGAGCATTAATGGCTAGCTGAATTGTTGCAGCCCTTAGAAATTCCGGAATGGAAGTTGGAGATGGTCACTATGGACTTTGTTACAGGACTACCACCCACTCCCAAGGGGCACGATGCCATTTTGGTTATCGTGGATAGGCTGACTAAGTCTGCTTATTTCTTGCCGATAGAGATAGCTTATGGGGCACATAACTTAGCAAAAATTTACATTACAGAAATAATGAGACTGCATGGTGCACCCAACTCCATCGTATCAGATCGCGACGGACATCCAACAGATAAGACAACACTTGCAAACTTCGGTTGATCGACAACACAAACATGCCGACCGACGCAGGAGACCCCTTGTGTTTGAGGTTAGCGATAATGTGTTGTTGAAGGTAGGTTTTCTAAGAGGGGCTATGCAGTTCAGGAAGAAAGGAAAGCTTCGTCCCAGGTTCGTTGGACCTTTTGAAATCATAGAGAGCATCAAGGAAGTAGCTTATCGTTTAGCTCTTCCGCCCACCCTGTCTAAGGTGCATGACATGTTTCATGTATCCTTGTTGAGAAAATACATGCGCGATCCCTCGCATGTACTAAACTATGACCAACTAAGCATTGATCCTAAACTCGTCTATGAGGAGAAGTCGGTGATGATTCTAGACCAAAAGGAAAAAGTGTAGAGGAACAAGACTGTGTCGTTGGTAAAGGTGCAATAGTGTAACCATGGCTTTGAAGAGGCAACCTCTGAAACAGAAGACAAGATGAAGGAGCTGTATCCTCATTTGTTTTGAGTTTCGAGGATTAAACCTCTATAAATTGTAGGTATTGTAACGCCCTGCGTTTCATGTACCTTTAAAAATATTTATTTTGGTTATCACATATGAGTTTACACTACACAAATTAAGCCTTAAATAATACCAGTGAATATATATTTTTTCTCACCCTTAAAATTATATTTTATATTTTTCTCACAGCAAATCTTGTAATTTTATTAATTTAAATAAAGTGTTATTTTTTAAAGGAAACATGATATTTATAAGTACTTTTAGATAATTTCAAGTTTTTGTTATTTTTAAGCCATTTAAAAATAATAAATGGAATTATTATTTTTTTATGGCTAAATAAATTATTTTTATGAAATAAAAAATAATGTCTACAGAGATTTAATCAACATAGGAATTTAAAGGAAATAAATAATGGTGACAAAATTATATTACTAAATCTTTATTTTGAAAAGGTTAGAAATAAGCGTGTATATATTATCGTTTTTAACGTCACTTTTTAACAACGCTCCCACGTATGCATGCCGCACGCAAATGCACTTTTACGTTAAAAATTATGTCTATTATTCAACCATGTAATTTTTACTTAAAAGCCATACATGGATAATGGGTAGAATTGGCATTATTCATTTGTGATTCTATGTGAAAAATGTGCATGTTTGGAAATTATGAGTAAATTGCACCTTGTGTTCATGGCCCAAGTGAGTTGGGCACAAGAAAATCTTTTGTGATGGTAAAGAAAGCTATTTGATTATAATTATAGGCTCCTTGTGAAGTTTGTGCAATTTTTGCTTTGCTCGGACCTGAGGTAAGGAAGTTAGATATAATTCTATTTATTTATGCCATGAACGGTATGATGGGTTTGTTTGAAGTTAAACGTTATGTGTGATGATGTACCATGTGATATGCAGTATGAAATGTTATTTTGAGATGATATGATGAATTTGATGAATCATGTATTTCCTTTGTGTTGTTATGACTTGAATGCATGTATTTTGTATGTTGTATGAAAAGCAAATGGTTGTTAGCATGTTGAACGCGATAAGACAAAGAGGTTATTAAGGATATATAGACGTAACCCGAGTAACTAAGGATATAAAGACGTAACTCCTAGGGCGGACGTGCAATGGTTATTCAAGGACCAGAGTCTCCTATTTACCTCAAGATGTGACATGGACAAGAGAGGGGTCATGTTCACAAACATATGATGATGATGATGATGTTTGAATATGCTAACTATATATGATGCATGATAATTATGTATGATGTGTGATGATAATGTTTATGTACGATGTATGATGATGACGTATAGTACCATGTATGACGATGTATGTAGATGATGTTGTATGATTCTTACGATATGATTATGTTTTGTTGTGTTTTTCTTTGTTTGTTGTTTGTACTTCCTTATTGTGATTTTAGCTCACTTCTTTACTTTCCCCTTTCAGTTATTAAATAGGGTTTCTCTTAGGCACACGTGGTGATGTGGGGAGTTCTGACGTCACGGTGTGTATGGCGTGGGCGTATCCTATGGGCGAGTAAACGATAATTATGTATGATGTGTGATGATAATGTTTATGTACGATGTATGATGATGACGTATAGTACCATGTATGACGATGTATGTAGATGATGTTGTATGATTCTTACGATATGATTATGTTTTGTTGTGTTTTTCTTTGTTTGTTGTTTGTACTTCCTTATTGTGATTTTAGCTCACTTCTTTACTTTCCCCTTTCAGTTATTAAATAGGGTTTCTCTTAGGCACACGTGGTGATGTGGGGAGTTCTGACGTCACGGTGTGTATGGCGTGGGCGTATCCTATGGGCGAGTAAACGATCAGCTTAAATGTCAATTTTAAAGAATGACGTTATGTTTTATTTTGGTTTCAAAACTTATCAGTGGAAATTGAACTATAATTATTTTTAAAGACGTTGCATGAGAACTTTTATTTTATTGTAAACTATTGGGCCTAACTTTCATATAATAAGAGGTTTTCTTCTATAAGTTTATGAGCATGGAGATATTTTACAAAGTATTAGTCTAGGGCGTTTTACATTGCCATACTAGCATGCTTTTTAATAATTTAAGCTACCTTTTACACACAGGTTTGGCTTTTATATTTTGTTGAAGAGATTTGATCTAATACTTTCTTACACCATTAATTAAAAGACACTTTCCAACTATTATGACTTGGTATTTCTTTTGTATTCTAAATTCTACTTAATTGTTAGTGTATGATTTTCTTAAGATCTTTCATATCATTTACTTGAGTGGCTTTTCTTGTTACCAATATTATTGAATTCATTTTAAGTTTTTCATATTTTCATTTACTTGAGTGGATTTTAAGTAACTCATATTTTTGTGTTTGAATATGTTTATCTTATTGGTCCTTAATTAGTGTACCTAACTTTGCTATTTGTCGGTGCATACCCTTCTGCTCTTAATGTTCTAGATAAGCTTCAATTTGATGTTCTTTGAGGTACCTACTGCCCTGTTGCTATAGGTTTGTTGTGGCTGTAGTTTGGTTGGTAAATTTTTTTTAACTTTCAGTTTTTAGTTTATTGCATAAACAATCTCTCCATCTTTCGTTTTTATTTTTATTATCCAAAATAACATTTGCCCTTTTGATAATTTTAATATGCTTAAATATATAAACTTTCCATGATATTTATTTGCTCAACTAGATAAAACTCAACAAAAATGTAACAGATCAATACATAAGGTAGTATATATATATAACAAGACTAGTTTACTGGCATCATCAAAGCAAATGTTTCGATGTAATTAAAGACCGCATTCTAGTGAATTTACATTAATCTTCTTATCTAGTGTAAGAGTTTCAGATTACTAAAATGAGAAACTAATTATAAAATTTAGTGGGCTAAGAGATATGTACATGGTGTCTGCTTACGTACTCATAATCATGTATTGGTTCTCTAACTTCTTTATTTATATATTTCGAATTTAAATTGGACTTAAAAACTAACCATTGCAGTGTTTAAAATACACATTATAACAGACTGATTTTTTATTTACTATTTTAAGCTCACTGATATCCTTTCTTTCAAGAAACACGTGATTTAAGATGAGCAGGTTTCAAGATATGAGAGAAAAAAGAAACACAACAAGGAAAATGGGCTTTTACTTTGGTTTTTAAGCTTGATTTACTTTGGTTTTCGCTAAAATTTGCAACCGCAATAGTTCGGAGCAAAGTAAAAACTAGTTAAAAACTGAAATAGAATCGCCACTTTCTACTTCGGTTTTTACATAATAACCGAAGTAGAAAGTGAATATACGCGTCCATCCTGGGCACTTTCTACTTCGGTTTTTAGGTAAAAACCGAAGTAAAAGGGCCACTTTCCAATTCGGTTTTTCCCTAAGAACCGAAGTAGAAAGGGGACATTCTACTTCAGTTCTTAGGTAAAACCGAAGTGGAAAGTGGCCCTTTTACTTCGGTTTTTACCTAAAAACTGAAGTAGAAAGTGCCATGCCTTTTTATTTAATATATATTTCTGATTATTTTTAAATGGTCAATGTCTATTTATATATATATATTTTGGTCTAATTTTATTTAAATGGTCTAATTAATATATATATATTTTTGCCTAATTTTTTTTCAACAGTTTAATTATATGAATTTACAATTATATATATTTTTACAATTGAAATTGGTTAAGAATTTTTTTTGAATGAAAATATAATAACTTTTATTAATTAAAAATGTCATACATAATCATATAAAACACAAGTACTTAAGTAGGATAACTAGCCTTAACATTAATACATTTACAAAAAACTAAACTTACAACTAAACAAACTTATAAACAAAATAGGCTTACTGATAAATTTTGTCATCAATTGACCTAACCATTCCTGTAGGATTGGCAAGAGGTCTGCAATCTCACAATATTGCGTCTTCCCACCAAACTATAAAATTAATAAATATAAATTAATTTTATAGATTATCGATACCAAAATAAGTTATAAAAAATGAACTTACTTTTTCTTTTAAGGTTTCTATTACATTTGATGCCCGAACAAGATCTCTAATGTACTTCAACACATAAAAACCACATTCATGACTTTGTGGTTGTCTTGGACATGAAACATTGAATATCTTTGTAGGATTGCCGAGTAATTCATTGGAAGAAACCTTATAATATGCACTATTTAAAAAGAAAATTAACAAAAGTTATTAAAATGTAGTAACATGTAATAGTTGTTGCATATTAAGAAATATTTTCAAAAATTTAAAACCTACCTCATTATCATTGAATCAATTTCTTCAGGACGTTTGTGTGATATCAGTGGATCCAAGAACACGATTTTTCCTTTTGGCATAGCAATCACCAACATCCAATGTTCCCTAAAATAAGAAGCGTGTTAAGTAAAATAATTAAATTTTTAATATATGAATAATCAAATAAGAAAAGTTTTGCACTATTTCTTACCGTATGCTCCAAGGTATAAAGTATAGTTGACCAACTCTATCCATGGTCATCAACCAATTTGTCAAGTCAATGGTTGATCGTTCTACATCGTTAACATTATTAATGCTAAGACGTTCAATGTCAAAAAACTTGTAAAAGACACGCTGATTTGGAAATCGGGACTCCTAAATGCATCTGCAAAATTTTCTTAAGTGTTAAATATTTTTGAAAATTTCGGCAGAGTTTCCCCTATAAATAGGACTACCCAAACCTGTAAACATTCAATTTACTATGAAAATTTGCAACAGATCACAGAGCAGTACTCAAAACTGATTCTAAATTCCTATCATTCTAAAGAACTAGTTGAAGGGATACCTTAATCTGAATATCATTGCTGAGCCTTCAATCATATACAAAGTAGCAACTTGTTCCACATCCTCTGAAGTTAAAAAGATTGACTCACGATTCATGAATGATGGGTCCACTGGAATTGAGACGACTGTGTCCATTCTCTTAACTCTGCAAAATTCTCTCACCATAAAATGAAGGCTAATATGGATGCGATTCATGATGTGATCGGCAAATAGTTGGCCTTCGGTAAGAGTGTTTTCTGGATTAACGTGAGACCCAGCTGATGACAGATGTTGGCTAGTCAAAGAATTATGGTTCGTCTTATCCTTGGATGGACTTTTTGACATAGGAGGTTTCTTTTTTAGAGGATCATACGCAACATCAAGTAAAAATAATATTAAAATAATGGACCAACAAATATTGTAATAGGTAACAAATTAAAGAATTCGTTTATACCTGATCAGTCATAAGTAATTCTCTTGGCCAAGGAATGAATACGTCATAAGTATCTCGAACCTAGCGTATCTCCCCAACAGAACATGGGATTTCAGCATCCTCTTGTAACATTTTGGTGACTCGCACCCTCGCGTATTCGTCTGTCAGTTGAACACCATGAATAGTCAGTGGACCCACCCCATCAATGATAACATCCTCTGCCACCACATTATGAATATTATCCGAACAAAGTAACACATCCTGCATGTACGGTGTGTCATCCTGCATGTACGGTGTGTGATATTCTTCGTCGTTCTGCTCGTCATCATTGTCGTGTTCATCCATATCATCTATCCCACCTGCTTGTTTAGATTTTTCCTCCTCTGAAGCTTTAAGTTCTGCTTTGAGCCTCGCAATTTCTGCATCTTTCTTATTAACAACTTCAGCCATTTCTATTGCTATTTTTGGTTTTCTTCCAAAGGCGGACGAAATCTTCGCAAATGACCTACAATAATCAACCAAATTTATTTAAAAACTAAAATATTATAGAATGAAGTTAAATGCAACAATTAAAAAATAATATCATACCCAAGTGCTCTAACATGCCCTGGGTGCTCAGGTGTCCCTAAAACTTGCGTTAATATGTCATTCCGACCCTTTGCAATGATTTCTCCACTACTAACTTTTTCTTTCAGCTCATTCTGTGGAACAAACCAGTGGTCACTTATATTAGTGACTTATAAGAACTTTATCATTCCTACATTACTTTAAAATACTTACTTGAAACCACTTACAATTCTTGCTTCAATTTGTTTGTCCAAATCTGTGACAAGAAGCTTCTTCTTTTCTCGTGCTCTTATCCAAACTTGGTTATGTAAAACACTTGTTTTGCTTGGGTAGCCATGATGAAAGGATCATTCTTGTGACCTTTCTTACTTAAATCAACCAAAGTGAATCCAAGTTCATCAATTCTAACCCCAACATTGTTGTCCACCCAAGAACACTTGAGCAGAGGAATTTGAAATAAGGAATAATCAAGCTCCCATATTTCTTGAACAACCCCATAATATGTCATAGTACCAGCTATTGGATTATTGTCTTTTGCACTAGCGAAATGCATTGCTTCTGCAACAATACTTACTCCACTATTTTGAACCATTCAAGCATCATCTCTTGACTTTGTGTGAAATCTTTTTCCTCCAGCAATGTAAGCATGGTGCTTTATTACATGAACACTTGCTCCAAATGATATGCGTTTTAACTCTGTCGACACTCCATGGTTTTCTTTTCCCAACCTTGCTAGAATCATTGACTAAATGTTTATTATGCTCTTCTATAATCCATTTCCGTTTATTTTTCAGCTTGTTGGGAATCATTGATTGTAATAACTCCATGTGCTCACTACAAATACAAAGTACAACATTAAAATGTCAATTATACATAAAAATGAGCATAATGTTTATTAAATTTATAACTTACGTTATATATGGTTGAACCTCAGGATTGTTTTCCAACATAACTAAATGAACTTGATCTAATTTTGCACAAGATATGGTCACTACTGTTCCTTTCCCTCGTAATCCTCTATCAACTCCATCCGAGTTATTCCGTGGTTTGCTAATTCCGATTGTGATTACATACATATCCTTTCAACACCTTCATATTCCTTTCAAATGGATACATCCATCTCGCCCAAACTGGCGCACACAACTTCGCTTCTCTTACTAAATGGGTCATCAAATGTATCATGATGTCAAAAAAAGATGGTGGAAAATATTTTTCAAGCTTGCATAAAGTTTCAACAATTTCATCATGAAATGCATTCAACTTCTTCATTTCTGATTCTTTTCCGCATAGTTGATTGAAGAAGATGCACACACTTGTCACACTATCTCGAACTCTTTTTTGTAAAACTGACCGAATGGCAATTAGAAGTAATTGTTGCATTAATATATGACAATTATGTGATTTCATTCCAATTAACTTCAAATCTTCCATAGACACCAAGTTTCGAACATTCGATGAATAACCATTAGGCACATTCATCCCTGCCAATGATTGACATACGACTTGCTTCTCTTCTTTAGACAATGTAAAACAAGCAGGAGGCAAATATGTGCGAGCCCCTTTTTCTTCAGGTGCCAAGTGGTGTCTTATACCCATCTCAACAAGATCTAAACAGCTAGACAAACCATCTTTTGTTTTACCTGGGATATCAAGTAATGTATCGATTATATTTTCACATACATTTTTTTCTATGTGCATGACATCCAAGCAATGTCTAACGAGTAAATCTTTCCAGTAAGGAAGTTGAAAGAAAATTGATTTTCTTTGAAAACATCCATTGACTTTTTTTTTATTATTATTCTTCTTCCCATACTTAAAGACAACTTTTTCTACTTCCTTAAGAATTTGCTCACCTGACAATGGCAAAGGAGCAATGTCTCGTTCTTCAGTACTGTCAAATGCTTTTTCTTTATTTCTGTCAGGATGACTTAAATGCAAATATCGTCTATGACCCATATAACACATTTTGCGTCCATTTGAGAAGCGACGGGCCCTTGTGTTGGTGCAACAAATTGGACAAGCTTGGTAACCTTTTGTGCTTAAACCTGATAGGTTACCATATGCTGGAAAATCATTCACAGTCCATAACAACACCGCTTTCATATTAAAAACTTCTTTTTTAAAACCATCATATGCCTTAACACCATTTTCATACAACTCTTTCAAATCATCAATTAATGGTGCCAAATAAACATCGATATCATGTCCTGGTTGTTTTGGGCCTGAAATCATTAATGAAAGCATCATGAACTTCATTTTCATGACCAACCAAGGAGGAAGATTGTACATAACCAGGAAGACAGGCCATGAACTATGCCTACTACTAAGAGATCTATGCGGGTTTACTCCATCAGCAGCTAAACCGAGACAAAGATGTCTTGGTTCATTTTTGAATTATGGATTGATATAATCTACCTTCTTCCAGGCCTGTGAATCCGTAGGATGCTGGAGTTTACCATCTTTCACTCGTCCAGTCTCTTGCCATATTAAGTTCTTAGAGTGTTCTGCACTTCAATATAATCGCTTCAGCCGCTGAATCAAATGTAAGTACCATAGCACTTTCTGAGGAATAAGTTTCCTAATCTCCTTACTTTTGTTAGGTTTGTACCGTGATAAACCACATTCTGGGCAAGCGTCCATGTCTGCATACTCCTTACGATAGAAAATACAATCATTCTGATATGCATGAATCTTCTCATACTTCAACCCTATTAAACTTAATGTTTTCTTTACTTCATATGTAGACTCCGGAAAACAATTTTCTAGCGGCAAAATCTCTTTGAAAGCAGCTAAAAATTGACTGAAACACTTATCACTAACTCCATTTTCTGCTTTTATGTTATAAAATTTAACCATTGTGGGCAATCTTAGTTTATTGCAACCACTGAACAATTGTCTGTCTGCATCTCTAACCATACTATCAAATTTTTCTGAATTATGAAAAAACTCTTCTTGTGCTTCATCAAGCAATTCTATAGGATGATCATCAAAATCATTACTCTCAAAATCATCTACACCTCGCCTACCTAATGGATATGGGTCATCATTTAATAATTCTCCATGTCAATACCATTTACTATAACTCATATCAAATCCCTGAAAAAATACATGATCCTTTATCATGGTAATATTCCCCTTTACTCCATTACCACAATCGATACAAGGACAACGAAATTTTTGTGGATCACTACAATTCTTTAGGCAAAACTCTAAAAATTTGTTGAATCCATCTTCAAATTGTGATGTTTCTCTCCGCTCAAGCATCCATGATTTATCCATACTAATAACAATATTAAATTCCTAAAACTTATATTAGATTCTAGTCTTATAAATTTTTTAAAAAATTCGACAGAGTATCCTCTCTTTCTATAACATACCGTAATTTCATAATTACCTATAAAACCAATACAAACAAACACAATAATCAAGCATAGATGAATCCATCATTATTAGGTTCTAGTCTTATAAATTTTTTAAAAAATTTGGCAGAGTATCCTCTGTTTCTATAGCATACCGTAATTTCATAATTACCTATAAAACCAATTAAAACAAACACAATAATCAAGCATAGATGAATCCATCATTATTAGGTTCTAGTCTTATAAAATTTTTAAAAAATTCGGCAGAGTATCCTCTATTTCTATAGCATACCGCAATTTCAAAATTTCCTATAACAACAACACAAACAAACACAATAATCAAGCATAAATCAATCCATCCTTTTATCACCACAGCATACAAATTTCCCAGAGCCTACTTCACTAATTTTCAAACATAACTTTCACTAAATCTAATATGCATGATTACATTAGTCTTATCTTTATACATAAATCTTCTAGTAATATAAATAAAAAAAATAACTAACCTTCAATATTAATCTTCAATGCACCTGAAATGAACAACAAAGTTCACCACTCAATCAACGACCCTACTAAAACATTACATAATTAGTAAACTACATAATTAATTATCAAACCAATAAATAAAAAAAATCAAACTAGTTAATGAAACTAATGAACAACACTTTGATCATCTTCAAGATATTTATTTTTTTTCAAATATTTAAAAAACAAATTTATCTATTGTCACAATTTCTAAAATTCACTAATATACATATATATATTTTTATAATAAACCTAATTTTTATCACATTATTTAACCTAACAAAATAAACAAATAATTATAAAGGTTAACAAAATATTAATTATAAAATTTGGAATAATAAAAAAAAATAAAAAATTATCATCAAAACCACATTTTAGTAATCTATACCTGTTTTGAAGCTCAAATTTCCTTGCAATGACAAAACTCCGGTCAAAATCCGGCAAGAAACACCATGAAACAATGGAGAAAATACCCACGGCCAATTGGACTATAATTCTTTTTATAGTGTAGAAATGTAGCATGAAATAAAGAAAAAACCAAAAAAAAGGGTTTGGAGAGGAGGGTTTGAGAGAGATGACCGTTCGGGTTGAAGAAATGTGTTATAAAACCCTTTTACTTTGGTTTTTAGGTAAAAACCGAAGTAGAAAGTGGACTTTCCACTTCGGTTTTTACCTAAAAAGCGAAGTTAAAGGTCCATAAGGGCATAATAGTTGTGCACATTTAACTTCGGTTTTTAGGTAAAAACCAAAGTTAAAGGTGCACAAGGGCCGCGTTTGGCTTGGCCATTTTTTTTGCATTTTTATTATTTCTAAACATAATACACGGGCTTGTGCAACCAAACACGGCCCTCTTCACTACAAATTTTTCACTTCGTTTTTTTAAAAAAGCGAAGTAGTATGTAATTTTTTTCAGAGGGCCAATTTCAAAAGCGAAGTAAAAGAGTTTGAAAAGGTTTTTACTTCAGTTTTTTTGTATGCTCACTATAAAAACTGAAGTAAAAGCCTATATTTCTAGTAGTGAAAGTAAGATATCTTTATATTGTGTTAACTTTTAATTTCACACACTCTATCTCAATCTTGACATGGACATGGTTGTAAACTTTAAATTTCATGAAGAATATTTATGAATTATTTCGGGATTTATGCCATGAACTTAAGAATAAAGAATTATGAATGCTTGGCATATTGTTGAGAGATTCCATAACATATTGAAGCTAGTTAGTTTATTATGGCATGAATGTGTGATATGTTGTTTTTTTTTTTTGTTTTACAGTGATTGATCATAATATGTTTTTCAATGTAATTCTTCATTATAGAGAAGTCATTACAGATTAACTTTACTGACATTTTCTTCTCTTCTTTCTCTGTAGGGAAGATGCTTGGGAAGATACTTGTAAGCAAACAGAATGGTCCACAGGGAAAAAATTGTTAACAAGGTTGGATAACTATTTAGTCTACCTTAAAATTGATTCTCGACAATAGGAAATATTATTTTTTTGTAGTATCTATATGGATTTACTATTAAAATATTTATTTAGATTTGCTATATAAAATCAATTTGTTACAACTAATTCATTTAATATATTAAAGTCAATATTTAATTTATTGACAAAATATTCTAATTAATTGTCAACATTGTTTGTTACCTGATATTGTTGTTGCCCGATTTTTCATATCCCAACTTAGTGAGAAAATATCTCAATCTGTGGTAGAGACTCTGATGGTAGGTCTAACTCTATAAATATAGAGTACCGGTCCCCAAGCTCACTGCTCAATTCTGACTTTCAGTAACTCCATCTAAAAGAGTTAGTGAGAGCTTGGAAGCCCGTGTACTCGTTCTAACTTCTGTTTCTTTTCTTTTGTAGATCTAAAGCTAGATCAAGGTTATCAATTGCAATGGCTAGAGGTATACAATATTCGATCCTCTTTTTATATATGTTCATTCTATATATTAATTTCGCTTACATGTATATAGGACTGTTCATATGCCTCACTACTACAAAAACGTACTTAGATGACACACATGAGATGACGGTTTTAGTAGACTTGTCTTCTTATGTTAAAAATAAACATATGACGACTGACTCTCTAGAACCGTCATGTCATGCACAACAAAACTTACATTAGACAACAATTCTTAGAAGAATGTTGTCACGTGTTTATTTTTAACACAATTAGACAGTTCTACTTAGACTGCTGTCTTATGTGCGTCGTCTTATTATTATTATTTTTTAAGGCTTATTCAGATTTTTTCCCCCGAACTATTACCAATCCAAATCGTGCCCCCCAAATTTTTTAATTGTTTAAAAATTCCCCCTTAATTATTCACATTACTGAAATGTGGGACTTCCTTCCAATTTCACTAATGGAATGGTGATGTGGCAGTTTGGTGGCCGATGTAGTATTGCCACGTCAATGCTTCATTTATAATATAAATAATAAATAGGATTCTTGCCCCCGAACTATTACCATTACTAAATTGTGCCCCCTGATTTTTAAAAATTTACAATTAAACAATCTTTTGAATACAGGTAATAAAGGATTCAAAGGTCGTGTGAAGTTTCTCTCTTCTCTCCATGATGAAGAAGAAGAAAGTGACTCGAAAGCCTGCATCTAGAGCTCAGACTGAGGAGACTATTACAACATCAATTCTAACTGAAACTTCCGTTCAGATTTAGACTGATTTACATAATGCAGTAGATGGTTCTTTGGCTGTGTTGGAAGGAAAAAAGGGATTACAATTGCAGGGGCCGAGTACTGAGGGTAAACACGTTCACCTGGTGGATGATGATCTAGGTAAGGATTTGGATTCAAATGTCAGGAAGAAGGACTTTCAAGCCTTTGCCCAGTCTCATTGGGTGAATATCAGAGAAAATCTTCAGATTAATGAATCGTTTAAGCTACATTATGAGGAACCACTGATGAAAAATGGGAAGAAAGTTGCCCAAATTGATTTGGAGGAGGTTTCTGAACAGGCACAGAATTGGAATTCAGTTGTGATATGTATGGTTTTGGGTGCAAATCCCCCATTTGTTGTGTTTGAAGGGTTTGTTAAAAGAATTAGGGGTCATTTGGGTGTTGAACGGGTAGTGAGAATGCACATGGGTCTCACCATTGTCAAGTTCAACAATGAGGCTACAAGAGATTTTGTTTTGGAGAATGGAATTGTGCAGTTTGATAGGAAACCGGTTATTGTGAGACCTTGGACTCAAGAACTTGATTCTATTAGATTAGTGCGATCTGTTCCATTATGGATTCGTTTGCCAAATTTAGGTCTGCAATATTGGGGGAAAAACTGTCTAAGTGCCTTGGTTAGTACAATTGGGAAGCCTATTATGGTGGACAAGTTTACAAAGGATAGATCTATCATAAGGTTTGCTAGAGTTTTGGTTGAGATGGAGATTACAGATGACCCTCCTTTCATAATCCATTTTGTAAATGAACGTGGACAGCTTCAGGAGCAATTTGTGGAATACGAATGGCTTCTCATTAAGTGTTCGACATGCAAAGGCTATGGGCATAATGCTGCAGAATGCAAGAAAACTGAAACAAAAGCTTGGGTTACTAAGTGCAAACCAGATCAAAATTTGACCAATCTTGCTCCTGTTTCAGTGGCTGCTAAGGCAACAACAGGAGAGACATCTGAGACTCAAGAGGAGCCTAAAGTGATGGAGACAAAGACTAATACAGATGTAACTGTTACAGATGAAGCTGTGATTTAGGACAGGGCTTAGATTCAAAATCTGGTTCGGTCTCCAGCAAACAAAGAGAACTGGGAAGTTCCAAGGAAAATTGGGATCTCAAAGAGCAAAGGTAAGACTGTGAGTTCACATTTGGACAGGGATAAAAATGTGTTTAAAGTGCTTCAAGAACAGGTGACAGGGGAAATGAGTGGGGTTCAAATTGATTCATATCCTGATGGATTGCACAAACATACTTAGCTAGAATGTCAGAGGTTTGAATAAGAGAGACAAACAACATGCTATTTTACGTCTCTTAAAGTTGAATAAATTTGGTATATGTGCTCTGTTAGAGAATAAATTACAGGGAGATAAGGTTCAAGATATGATTTCTAAAGTGATGGTTGGCTGGGATTACTATAATAGTCCGGCTGCTGAAGGTAGGATTCTGGTTCTGTGGAGGAGATCCTTTTTCAATGTTCAGGTGTTATTGGTTCACCAGCAATTCTTTCATTGTCTGGTGAAGTTCTCTGGTTTACAGCAGGATTTGGTGATTACATTTGTTTATGGATTCAGCTTGTTGGCTGAGAGGTTAGATATGTGGAGCGGTTTATCTTCTCTGTCAATTCTGAACTTGCCATGGCTGGTTGTGGGAGATTTTAACTCAGTGTTTGATTTTGATGATAGAGTGGGAGGAAGGGAGATTGCTGCTAATTTGTTAGTTGATTCTACTACATGGCTAGCTCATTCTCATCTTGCTAAACTTAAATGTGTAGGTTCTAACATTACTTGGTCCAATAAGCAGGAGGGGGGAGATCGGGTCTATTCAAAAATAGATCATGCATTTATTAATGAAGGGTGGATAGACTTTCTGCTAAACTCCATTGTTGAGCTACATTGGGAGGTATATTCAGATCACTGTTTCTTCCTCATTAAGACTCATTCGGATGGGAATTTAGGAGTACAACCATTCAGGTTCCTTAATTGCTGGATCACTCACAGCAAATTTAAAGAAACTGTTATGAAAAATTGGCTTAAGCCTATGATAGCTAGAGGCTTATGGCGAGTGAATAAGAAGCTGTTACACCTGAAACATGTTCTAAGGAAGTTGAATAGGATGGAAATTGGGGATATTGAGCAAAGGTTTCATCAAGCTAAAGGCGATTATCAGGAAGCTTTAACTAAAGTTCAAGAGTTTCCCTTTGATGTCTCTGCTCAGGAGGCAGAAAAGAAAGCAGCAATCAGTTATAAAATTCACTATGCAAGGTATAGGAGCTTCTTGATTCAGCGAAGTAAGGTGACTTGGCTGCAAAAAGGAGATGAGAATAATGCTTATTTTCATGCTTGCATCAAAAAAAGGAGAGAGGAGAATCGGATAGTTTCTTTTTTAAATGATCATGGGGACATCATTGATGACTATAGTTCAATAGTTCATCATTGTTTAGATCACTTCAAAAGTTTTATGGGCAATTCTGGTCTTGCTACTGGGTATGTTAAAACAGAGTGTTTAGAATTTGGGCCTTGTTTAGATATAGATAAGCAGCTGGAATTAATTAGAGATTTTACTAAGGCTGATGTGAAGAAAGCTCTTTTCAGCATTCTAGGTGCTAAGAGCCCAGGTCTGGACGGGTATAACTCAGATTTTTACAAAGTTTTATGGAAGCAAATTGGTGATGAAATCTCAGTGGCTGTGTTGGATTTTTTCAAATCTGGAAGGATTCCTACTGAGATCAATAAAACAGTGTTAACTTTGGTCCCTAAAACTGATGCTCCTAGCAGAGCGGTGGATTATAGACCCATAGCTTGCTGCAAGACTCTATATAAATGCATTTCCAAAATGCTCTGCAGTAGACTTTCAGAAGTTGTTCCGTTTATAATTTGTAACGACCCAAATTCACTAATAAGGCTTAAGGGCCTTGATCAGTGTGCCTGGAGAGCATAATGGGAATTATGTGTGGTTTTAAGGATTAAGATGCATGATTATGATTTAAAGCATGTTATATGACTATTTGAATATTTGAGATGCATGACTATGTGTATTAGTAAGCATGTAGGCCCTAATTAGGTTAGAAGGGCATAATTGTAATTTTTGCCACTATGGGCATAATTGTATTGATATATGTCATAATTGTCAAGACCACATTATTATGTGGATATATCTGAGATTTGTGACTCGAGACGATCCTAGTGAGCAAAGTAGCGAAAAAGTTATGGCGGGGATTTATACCCGGCTCGGGGTGAGCTTAGGGGTATAAATGGGAATTTAGCGAATATATTGGAGTCTATATGGACATTGAGGAACATTATTGGTTGTTAATTAGGTACCGGGAATTAAGCGGGAAATATTAGAGACACTCGAGGAGTTAGCGGGAATTGGGTAAAATGACTAAAATGCCCTTAAGTAGACTAAAGGATTAGAAATAAAGGGGAGGGCATTAGGATCATTTGGCATGTAAGGAATAGATATGCAGAGGCTTTATGTTAGTGGGAAGTGTAGAGAAATGTAGAAGTCTGAAAAAGAAAGAAAAGGAAGGGAAAAGAAAGGAGGGAAAACAGAGAGAGTTCTCTAGGTCGGTTCATGTTTTCTTCACCTGTTTCTTCAGGATTTATGGAGTAAAGTTCAAAGGAGAGCTGGGATAAACTAAGCATCAAGGATTCTAAGTTCAGTGTGGGGAACTGACAAAGGTTTAGCAAGGTTAAGTTATCATTTGAGGTAAGGTTCTGAAATTTCTTCAGTTGCTGGTTTGGTTTTTGAACTATGGTGTATAAGCTGAGGTTGATGGGGAAATTTGGGGAAATTCAGGGCAAAGGTTAAGGAGAAGCAAGCCAAGGAGGTCTAGAGATAGCTTGTGGTCGAAATCCTATCAAAGGTATTAAGTCTAAACTCTAACTTTGTTGTTCAGCTGGTTTATACTGAGTTTTAGAGCTTAGGAGTGGCTATGGTGAATTATGAGTTTGGGGATGCATGTGCTTGAGTTCTAGGTATTTAGGGTGCTTGGGATGAGTGGAGTATGGTCATAAGGTTGTTTTTGAGTTTGGGAAGGAGTTGGAAGAGTTTTGGTTGAGGTTGGTTCGAGAAAATCGCAGAAGAGAAAAATTGATGCTGGTCTGTCTGTGACTAGCGCTACATCGCTAGCCTTTGGGCGCTGTAGCGCTAGGCCATGATGCTGAGGGGATTTTGGCTTCTGTTTGTAGCGCTGTAGCGCCCTCCCATGAGCGCTGTAGCGCTACCCTGCCTTCTGAAGGGGATTTTAGGGTTATTTGCAAGGGCATTTGACCTAGGGTTTGGGGTTTGATTCCACCACCTTGTTTGGTGGAACTAGGACTTCCCGGGGGCTCGGGATTGACCCCGAGGCTAGGTTTTGGACTTGAGTTTTGATGATGACTTTGGCCATGATTGTGTTTAGGTGAGCGCTAGGGCTCGAGGGGGATCGTGCTCAAGGAGTCGAGGGATCAAAGCTAGTAAATTGAAAGGTAAGAAAACTGCACCCGATTATATGTTTGTGATGGGACTGTGTACTCCCGAGAATTGTTTTGTGTCAATGATGGTATTACGCCATGGGACATGCAAAGCGGCCTAAGATTGTCGTACATAGTATTTGCGCACAGGGCGCGGCTTACCCGCTGGTAGCCGAGAATGTTCAATGAGCTCGGCTTAAGCGGGCTGGAACTAGTGGGATAACGGAGGGAGCAGACTGAGAGCGCTAGCCCTGGTTATCATTTGTGCAGTAATATGTCATATGAATTGATATGCTTAGTTTGTTCAATACTTGGTCATGCTGAATGATTACACGTTTGAGAACTTGTGATGCTATGTGGGATATGGATTTGTCTGTTGATTGCTTATGCTCTGTTGTTGTGTTTTCTTGCTGGGCCTTGGCTCACGGGTGCTACGTGGTACAGGTAAAGGCAAAGGAAAGTTGGACCTAGCCTGAGATGGAGAGCTCCGAGGTGGAATGTACATAACCAGCCGCTCGATCATCATGGTCGAGGAATGGATCAGGACAGTGATTACCTAACCGCTTGTTTTGCCTTAGTATGGCTGGTTATTGTGTCTGAATCTTAGAACATTTATAAACGGTCTTTAAACTTGTATTTTTTGGGATCCCGTGTAAACAAATAATGTTTCTTAATGAAAATGTGGCTTTTGAGACTAAAACCTTTTAATCCCTAGTACCTTTATAGTCTCAGTAACACGATTTTGTTTAACTAACTTGGTTAGCAAGTGTGGCACTTTATAAACACACAGTGTAACGGTCTTGGCTATCCAGGGCGTTACATAATTAGTTCTAATCAGGGCTTTAGTGAAGGATCTAAATGGAACAAGGCCATGCTTGGGAAGTATATTTGGGCAATAAACCATCAACAGGAGACTTTATGGGTTAAGTGGATTCATGCGATGTACTTATAAGGTAATAATTTATGGCACTACTAGCTCAAGACAGACACAAGTTGGTATTGGAAAAACCTTTGCCAATTACGTAACTTGTTTGCTCAGGAGGACATTGATAATGCGAGTAGTCATGGGAAGTTTAAAATTGGGATGTTGTATGCTAGGCTTATTCACCAAGTTCAGGCCAAATATCATCAGTTTGTTTGGAGCCGAATGAGTATTCCAAAGCATAAATTCATCACATGGCAAGCTGTTAACTCTAAACTTTTAACCAGAGATCATCTTCTTAGAGTGTTTATGGTTCTTGACTCTGTTTTATGCCCTGTTTGTGAGCTGATTGATGAAAGCCACAACCACTTGTTTTTTGAATGCCTTTTTTCTCAACAGGTGGTTCGGCTGATTCAAGGTTGGGTCAGATGCACTTGGCCTCTTTGTTTCACTGCTTGGACTGTTTGGATTGAAGACATGAAGGGGGGTATTCATGCCCCATTAGTGGCTGTTGTTTTCTTAGCCACTGTTTATTATCTTTGGCATAACAGGAACATTTGTTATATTCATCACTACTCTCTTAGTGTTAAAGCTGTCATAGAATTGATCAAAAAAGACATCATGTTTAGGCTTAGTTGTTTTACCCATAAGAATGTAAGAGGCATTAAACTTAGCTACTGAAGGTAGCAGCCTTTTGTTTGGTTGTATCTGTTTTGGTCCTTTGGACTTAGCCTTGATGTATTTGGTTTGTGATTAATGAAATTCATCTTTCTTGATAAAAAAAAAAATGAAAAAATCATTAAAATAATAAAAAAAAAATTGATAGTGACAAAAAATTGACTTGGGTGTTGGGCATGCGTCAGAATGAGGGTAGTGACATCGTCGATAGACTGGGCTCATGCGGGTCCCTTGCGACATTCAACTTTGGTGTCGCCTTAAGTTTTTATTTTGTATAATTTAATTTTAAAAAAATGATTTTTAATATTTTCTTTTATATATTTAAAATATTGTTTAAATTTTAAATTTTAGAATTTGATGGGCATAATTTGGTAACTGTAATAGTTTGGGGGGTAAAAGCCTATCTATTTTTTAAATTATACACGTAGCAATCCACATCAGCACTCTAGTGTCACCCTATCACTATTGTGTTAGCAAAATTTGACAGAAGTCCCGCATTTCAATAACATGAATAGTTCAGGAGGAATTTTTAAGAGGCCAAAAAATTCAGGAGGCATGATTTGGTAGTCGTAATAGTCCGGAGAAAAATCCTAATAAGACTTTTTTTTTTAAAGGGTATTAATATATTTAATATTATTGGATCACATATATATTTTAATATTTATAAAAAATATTGTCTAGACATATCTATTAATACTTTAATTAGTTGTTAAATTTTTATATATAATATTATACTTTTAATTAATTATATTATATTAATAATACTTAAAACTTAAATCAAATAAAATCATTATATGTCTAATATTAAGATATGTTACTCATGCATATGTTTCTTATTTTTTTTCAACTAAAAATAATTTATATATATAAAAAATTTAATCCACTTGTAAAAAAAAAGATTATTCCATAAAAAAGAAAAAAAAATGTTTGCATGTTTAATATGTGACATAATTTTTTATTTGAAACTAATGAGTGACATAAATTAATCGTGTATTATAAAACAAATGAGATTGAAATACATAGCCACTTAGCCCCAAATGAAATTAACAAAACAAGAAAAAACCGTAATCTTTTAAATCTACCTGTTGGCTACTCTGAAACTCACTCAAAATCAGCCTCTCAATCATTTTCTCTCACGCTCACCCACTCACCCGCTCGATCTATTCTCTCTCACACTCAGCCCTCTCGATTCGTTCTCTCACTCAGCCTCTGCAAGAACTCAGCTCTCGTCTTTCTCTCCATAACGTCGAGCTGCTCTCTTTCACACTCAGCCTCGGCAAGAACCAGGCGACCCCGCCGAAGCAAGAACCAGGCCACCATGGGGTAAACTAGGCAAACCCCCAATTGTTTATGCAGTAATTTTTTTTTTAGATTCAATTTAATATGGAGATAATACTTTAAATATAGTCACTGTATTTTTTTTGTGTTGGAATTATTTTTAATTAAGAGAATCACTCTGCAACCGAGAGTTTTATGTGTACATAAAAGATTGAAGTGCTGGTTCTTGTTGAGTTTTAAAGTACTTGTTTGAAGAGTTGTTGTTCTTAATTCTTTCCTGTGCACACCAGTTGTTTGTTTCATTGTTTGTCCTGAGTTTGAGTGCATAAATGTTTATTATTGGTGCTAAGGTGTCATTACAGGATCTTAATTTGTGTAGGAATTATTTTTGGGTGTACAAGGTGTCATTGCAGCTGAGAGTTGTCTTGACAACACAAAGATTGATTTTTTTCTTCACTGTTTTGGAACAAATGTTTTTTTCAAAAATTCAGAGCAAAGGGATCAAAGCTGATACAATAAGAGAGACAATCTTGTTCTTTTTGGATTTTAAGGCATTTGTTTTTAGCTCATGATTATAGACCATAGAGACAACCTTTATTCCTTTTGCAACATTTTCCCAATGATCATTACCACCTTTCATTTTCCATAGCAGTTCAAATTATGTACTTTCTTACTTCATGGTTATTCAAGCCCTTGCCATTTTCTTTTTTCAAGTGTGAATATGTGATTATATGAAGCATACATTAGCAAGAAGGATATTCATTTGTAATTGAACAACATAAGGTTATCAATACGGCTTTAATCCAAAGGTAAACACACTTTTGTTTTGTTCTATTGTTTCCAATGTTGCTTCTCTATTGTCATCCGTAATAGTGAAGAGGTACTACTCCATTATTGTTTTTACTTTAATTCTCCATTTTTGTATTGGCTGTACTTCCTAGTTGGTTTCCAAAATTTACATCTTTCATTAAAATATTACAGAGAATTTAATGGAAGGAACATGTGGGGTATTCATTCATTTTTATTTGTGGGTTATAATAATATTATTGTTCATTGATATGAGTAAGTCATGAGGTTTAAAACAAAGTGTAAGAATAAAGATTTGATCACCCTTTTTCTTTTTCTTCATGGGAAAATATTTTATATGTGAATTGTGATTGAAGCCATTATAGGATTCTAGAAACACAAAATGTCAAAAACTATTTGGCGTGCAAGCAACTTCTTTGGTTTTTTTATCTTGTTATCTTCTGAGAAGAATAAGTTCGAGGGTGACTTTTACATGGCAGTTTATTTGGTTTGCATCTTTCCAAGTCTCTTGAAAACTAAAAGGAAATTTATTGTTTGTTTGTTTTCTTGTTTCTTGTTTCTTGTTTGTTTGATTTGCTTACACCTTTTTTTCTTCTTAACTTTGACACGTTCATGATTAATCTGTATTTATGTCCTTAATTTGCTCCGATGTAAAGGTCAGAGGGTTTTGTTTATTTTTTCTTTTATCTTTTTCAAGCCATGTGATTGTGAATAACTTGATTGAATAAAATTGTAAGGCTTTGTATGAGTGAACTAAATTTTTTTTATAGGCCAATTTTTACATATAAATCATCTTTCTTTTTTCCTACTGTTATTTCTTGATGCAAAACTAATTGAAACCACATCAAATTGATTTAGAAAAAAATATACTTTCACATAGTATTCCTTTGAAAAGCAAATGAAGTTTTGCTAATTTTTTATGATGGACATTTTCCTTTTTTCTTTTTCTATTTTTTCTGTTTGCTATCTTTGATGCCTTTTGTTATGTGTTACTTTATTTTGTTTGGTTGTAATGTACTTTGTTTTTTGTCATGACAGCTACTATAGTTAATTCAGTGAATGAGTTTCGTCTCCTCTTCTACTACCTCAAGTTTGTATATGCATGAATATCCTTTTGCAATGGCATCTTTAAGAGACTAAAATTAGATTAGAAGTGAGTACCATATAAAAAAGTAAGAGAATGAGAATTGGTTTAGTGATCTGACTTTCCTTGTCTCTAAAAGTTGTTTTACTTAAATTTTCCTAGAATTTTTAATGGTTGTGAGTAGATTAATATGATTACCATTACCATATGTATTTACATTTTCTTTCTTCTCATTGCTACATTATTAATCTGGCATGTTCTATGTTACATTTCTGTGACCTTTAGTTATTGTTCTAAGAAAAACTGATAATTGTTCACTAGCTCACTTGATGTGATTTCTCTTTTTTTTTCTCAGACATTCAAGAAATGAGGTCAATTCCATGTTCAAAAGATTCTTAATGCATTAATCCATGTTTCAACCATTTTATCTGAGAGAGTTGGATTATATGTATGGAGGAGAGATTTTATATCTAAAAATTGTATTTCTTATTTTCATTTGGTATTATTATTTTGGAAGACGAGTTAACATGTTCTTGTGAACCTAAGTTTAATGTTATTTTAATGGAAAATCTAAGTTAGTTATTTGATGATATCAAACTGGTATTTTTGGCTCTGTTTGTGCTTGTTATAACATTATGTTGTGTAGATGCTTACTGCTTTAATGATACTACAATAAAGAAAAATTATAAGTGTTATCAAAACTAATATATTATAATAATTCAAACTCTTATAAGCATAAAATTGTGTTATTATAAAGTGTACAATAATACTGTTTGATTAGTACAAAAAAAGGGTTTTATAATTTATTATAAAAAACATATTGAAGAACTTGTCTATTTATTAATGTAATACTACAAGTATATTGTTGCAGTAATTTCTTTATTTTAGCACATTCAAAACAGCAGTCTTATGTAATAAGACATGGTTTTAATGATGGATAAATTGTATGACTGTTGTAACATACATTCTTTTATTAATTGTGATTTTTTTTCTACAA
Organism: Humulus lupulus; assembly: GCF_963169125.1. NCBI lineage: Eukaryota > Viridiplantae > Streptophyta > Magnoliopsida > Rosales > Cannabaceae > Humulus > Humulus lupulus. The sequence goes on from NC_084797.1 coordinate 50,246,609, forward strand.
TGGGTGGAAGTGTTTATAAAATATCTATTTTAGTTATACATAAAATGACTTATATAGTTGAATTATTTGTAACATCTAATTTATGGTTCATGTTTAATATAGTTAAGTTGAGACAAAAACATGCATTGAAGATTGGTTCGGGCATAGAAGAATAAAACTAGCATTCTTTTGGTAAGTTTACTAAACTATGAATTTACTTTGATTTTATTTAAGGTGCACATTATGTATGGTTTTGGGAACTTTACTTTTAATACTTGATTATATTATGTATTGTTCTGGGAATTTTCTGTGTGCAGGAAGTTTTTATAAAATATGTATAGGGGAGATGATGCCTAATTATTAAATTAGTTGATGATCATTATGTTGATATGTTGTAATTGAACATGTGTCCTGGGAATTTTATGCGTGTAAGAAGGTTTTAGTCAAACTTATAGAAGAGGTTTCGCCCAAATTTTCAAAAAATGAGTAGGAGTTGGATGGCGAAAGATAGGTTATCAAAAGAATATGAAGATGGAGTTGAGAGTTTTATTGAAATAGCCTTGAAAAATACAGTGGATCCTAAGAGAGCTCATTGTCCATGTCAAAAGTGTTCTAATTTGAAAAAATTGGATATAAAGGAAATAAAAAATCATTTGTATTTCAATGGAATAGACAAAACTTATGTTAAGTGGATATGGCATGGAGAACAAGTTGAGTCTACCCCCAAAGTACACATTGAAAATAGAGAATTTTCTCAAGTGTTTGATGACCCTATAGTGATGGTGAGAGATGCAGATGATCGATTTGTGGATAGGCCAGAAGAATTTGTAAAGTTCTTAGGAGATGCAGAGAAAGCAATTTTTCCAGGGTCACCTATGTCAAAGTTGGTTGTTTTGGTAAAATTATACAATTTAAAAGCTGGTAGTGGTTGGAGTGACATAAGTTTCACAAAGGTGCTTGATTTGATGAAGGAGATTTTACCAAAAGACAATGAGATGCCTTCTTCCCTTTATGAGGCGAAAAAAACTCTGTGCACTTTAGGAATGGATTATAAAAAGATACATGCCTGTCCTAATGATTGTGTTTTATACCGCAAAAATTTAGAAAATGAAACCGAGTGCCCTACGTGCAAGACATCGAGATGGAAGAGAGGTAAAGAAGGAAAAGAAGGTAAGAAATGGATTCCAGCTAAAGAATTATGGTATTTGCCACCGATACCAAGATTTATACGTTTGTTTCGGAATCCAGAACATGCTAAAAGTTTAACATGGCATGAGGATGGAAGGATCAAAGATGATAAACTACGACATCCAGTAGATTCATTAGCTTGGAAAACTATCGATGAGAAATGGCATGTAATAAAAAAGGATCCTAGGAATCTTCGACTTGGTCTTTCAGCTGATGGCATCAATCCATTTAGCAATATGAGCTCGTCTTACAGTTGCTGGCCAGTGATATTATGTATTTACAACCTCCCTCCTCACCTTTGCATGAAAAGAAGATTCACAATGCTGACTTTGTTAATTTCAGGAAGTAAACAACCTGGAAATGATATAGACGTCTATTTGGCACCGTTGATAGATGATTTAAAGTTGTTGTGGGATGGAGTGGATTGTTATGATTCTTTTAGTAAAGAAAGTTTTATACTGAGAGGGTTACTTTTATGGACAATTAATGATATTCCAGCTTATGGAAACTTGTCGGGGTGTTATGTTAAGGGTTATAAAGGATGTCCAATATGTGGGGAACAAACAAGTGCAACAAGATTGAAGTTTCGTAAAAAGACTTGTTACATGGGGCATAGAAGGTTTCTACCTGCAGAGCATTATCTTCGTAACCAAATCAAAGCCTTTAATGGTAATCAAGAACTACGAGGACCTCCACCAATAATGATTGGTGAAGAGATTTATGAAGAGATTCGTTTGATAAATAATAGATTCAGAAAACCAGTCACAAATACCGAAGAATGTGAAGACATTGAAAGTAGGGTCAAATCAAAGGGTAAAAGTAAGATAAGTAAGAAACGAAAACGTAGCAAGAAACATCAAGTGAGCAATGATGATTCTTTGAATACTACATGTTGGAAAAAGAAATCAATCTTTTTTGAATTGGAGTATTGGAGACATTTGTTAGTCAGACACAATCTCGATGTCATGCATATTGAGAAAAACATATGTGATAGTTTGATAGGAAATTTACTCAATATTCCTGGAAAAACTAATGATAGTATATCTGCTCGTCGTGATCTCATTCTAATGTCTGAATCGAAAAAAGAGCTGGCTCCTAAACTAGAAGAGAATCGAACATATTTCCCTCCAGCATGTTACACATTAAAAAAAGATGAGAAACACCAATTTTGTGAAACATTGGCAAAGATTAAGGTGCCGGATGGTTTTTCATCGAATATTCGAAATTTGGTTTCCTTGAAAGATTGTAGACTACAGGGTCCAATGTCTCATGACTGTCATGTGTTAATGCAACAAATGCTTCCAATAGCTATTCGAGGCTTATTAGAAAACCCCGTGAGAAATGCTATAACCAGAATGTGTTTCTTCTTTAATTCCCTTTGCTCTAAAGTTATTGACGTATCAAAGTTGGAGGTTATTCAGTTGGAAATTGTGAAGACTTTGTGCTTGTTCAAACAATATTTTCGTCCATCTTTCTTTGATATAATGGTTCATTTGTCAGTTCATCTAGTTAGAGAAGTCACCTTGTGTGGGCCGGTTTGTTTTCGATGGATGTACCCTTTCGAGAGGTTGATGAAAGTTTACAAGGGTTATGTGCAAAATTAAAGTCATCCAGAGGGTTGTATAGTTGAATCTTATATAGCTGAAGAAGCAGTTGAATTCTGTTATGAGTATATGGTCAATGTTGACTCAATTGGAATTACAATAAGGGCAAGAGAGGGAGTTGTAGAAAATAAGGGTATCAACAATGTAAAACCTACTTTAATGGAAAAAGAAGATTGGGAGGTTGCTCATCAAAATGTCTTGGAGAATACAGTTAAGGTTCAACCTTATATAGAGTAAGTACATTATTTAAATTAATTTTCTTAACTTAAACAAATATTTTTAGTGATTATTATGTTGAAGTAACAATATTATTCAATACAGAGAACATTTGCAATATCTAAATAAGGAAAATCGAACAAAATCTAGAAAGTAGATTCAAGATGAGCATCATCGTACCTTTCAACATTGGTTTCTTGATAAGGTGATGTTTTACTTTAAAATGAAAACTCCAATATAAACCATTTTTAACGATTGTTTGCAAAATATAATTAAGGTATTATTCATTAATGTAGATTCAGAAAGAGTTGACCGATGAGTTTCATGAAGTTACCGAAACTTTGAGATGGCTTTCATTAGGTCTGACTCGATTGGAAATTAAGCACGATGTGTTTATAATTAATGGTTGTAGGTTCAAAACTAAAGGTCGTGATGATGTTAGGGTCACCCAAAATAGTGGTGTAAGTATTGTAGCTCAAACCTTGCAAGTCTCTAGTGCACGTGACAAGAACCCTATATATGGTGAGATGAAGTTTTATGGTGTCATTCAAGAAATATGGGAGCTTGATTATCGTGAATTTAGGATGCTAGTGTTCAAGTGTGATTGGGTAGACAGCAAAAACGGTGTGGAAAAAGAAAAGTTAGGTTTCATTAAAGTTGATTTGAATAAAATAGGACATAAAAAAGACTCATTTATAATGGCAAGTCAAGCTGAACAAGTGTTTTATGTTGAGGATCCTACTTCATCAAGATGGTCAATAGTGCTTGCTTCACAACCAAGAGACAAAGTGCATGATGACGATCAACAACATGACTTTGGTGAATTACAAACTTCAGAAAAAGAGTGTTGTTTTATTCCTGAGCTTGAGGGAGTTGAAGCAATTGTTGGGCCATATGTACGAAAAGATGGTGATGGAATTTGGATAGTAAGATTTCATCTTTATGAATGGCATATAATATTATCTTTTACTATAAATTTTCTTCGTTGATCTAAATATTTCTTTTACTTAAAAATTTACTTCATTGATTTTTACATTTTCTAATAATTTGTGTTTCATGTATTGACAGGATCATGGACCCATTTGATGAGCACCTTGAGGAGTACCTAGAGGGTGATGATGAGCAAGATGATGTTGATTCCATCGATGAGCAGACTGATGGTGGTTCCATGGATGTTGACCACGAGGAGGAGGATAATAATAAAGAAAACGTGGAAGATAAAAAGAAAACACATAAGCGGACACGAGGCATAGTGCGATTGATGAAGATCATAGCAGATAAAATTAAAGGAATCAAATGCCATTTGAGGTTCAATAGAAGGGGGCAATCGATCGGGACCCCAAACAGAGAGCTTCAATGTTATTTAGGAATGCAAGCCAAAAGTACGGTGCCAATTAACATTGACAATTGGCACGAAGTTCCTAAATCTATATTGGACAGCTTATGGAAGGATGTCAATGTAAGACATTTTACTATGTTTTGAAATAAATTGACGAGTTTTATATTTTCTTTTGCTTACAAAGTTTCTTAAACTATTTGCAGCTAGCTTTCCACCTAGATGAGAATATGCGAAAAAATATTATTGGCTCAGTGGGTAATAAGTGGAGACAATTCAAATGTAATTTGAACAAGAAGTTTATAGTCCCTTACCTTAATGACCCATCTCTTTTGGAAGCAAACCCTCGTGGTCTCGATAAACCTCCACCAAGCTATCATATAGAAGAAACACATTGGAAATAATTTGTCAAGAGAAGGACATCGAAAGAGTTTCAAGATTTTAGAAAATTACAACAAGAAAGGCGTAATCATTTACAATACCCTCATAGGACTATACGCCATTGCTATACTAGATTGGAAGCTGATTTAGTAAGTACATATATAGAGTGTATTATGCCTGATTTTATGTTTTCTTCATTTAAAGTTAAAATTGATCTAATTCTATTACATGCAGCAAGCTAAGTGGGGCACAACAGAGCAAATAGATCGATCTATACTCTGGAAGGAGGCCAGAAAAGATTCTTCTGGCAACTATGTCACCGAGTGTGACAAGGTCAAGGGAGAGGCCATCATAAGTTGTAAAATGTTAAATGACTTTTGGTAATTGTTTTATATTTTAGTAACAAACATACAATTGATTAAATTTTTTACAGGAATGACATGCTTGAGCAAAGAAAAGAGGGCAAACTGATTGAAATCAGAACAAATGACATCCTAACACAAGTGTTAGGTACTGCTGAGCACCCCGGTCGAGTTCGAGGCCAGAGTCGAGGTGTCACACAAAGAGACTACTTTCATAAGCCTGTTGGGGGGGGGGGGTCTAAGAGGCTTGCAGAAAAAACACATTGAGTTCGAACGACAATCCAACATACGACATAGGGAAGAGATTGAAAAGTTGAAAGAATCGTTCATGTCCAAGCTTGAAGAATTATCAACCAAGATGACACATATGCAAGTTAACTTTGGTAGTCATTCTAGCTTTGGTAGCCATTCTAGAGTCAATACAATAGAAGTTGAGGCACCAATTGACACTGCTCCAGAAGTTAAGGCACCGATGGACACTACTCCAGATGTTGAGGAACCAATTGACACTACTCCAGAAGTTGAGGTACTGATGGAATCTAATCCAGGAGTTGAGGCACCTATTGACACTAGTACTTTGTATGAGACACCTTCACCTTCTATTCATCCTGCGCCACTAAAGGTAAATTCTCTTATATTTTTTAAGAAATGATTATTTAACTTATACTAACTATAACATCATTGAAGAAAGATGTTAAGTGCAAATTATACATTGGGCAAGGTGGTGATATTATGGCTCTTGGACGGGTGATGGCTACGAAAGGCAATGTACATGGGAAAAGTTTAGCACCTGGTAACTATTGCGTGGTTGTTGATAGATGTCTAGATGGGAGTGCAAAACTACCTGTCTCAGTTGGGGATGAGATGACTCTTGTGGTTCATGCGGTCAACAGTTATGTTGCTTGGCCATCGCATTTGATCATTACTTGTGATCATGAACAGGTTACTTTTAGTGTGCTGTAAAAATCTTCATCTTGGAAGATCCATAAATGTTTAATTTCATGGAGAGAGAGAGAGTAAATTGTGTAATAGACGGGGATTATGACACAAGTGTTAGGTACTGCTGAGCACCCCGGTCGAGTTCGAGGCCAGAGTCGAGGTGTCACACAAAGAGACTACTTTCATAAGCCTGTTGGGGGGGGGGGGGGTCTAAGAGGCTTGCAGAAAAAACACATTGAGTTCGAACGACAATCCAACATACGACATAGGGAAGAGATTGAAAAGTTGAAAGAATCGTTCATGTCCAAGCTTGAAGAATTATCAACCAAGATGACACATATGCAAGTTAACTTTGGTAGTCATTCTAGCTTTGGTAGCCATTCTAGAGTCAATACAATAGAAGTTGAGGCACCAATTGACACTGCTCCAGAAGTTAAGGCACCGATGGACACTACTCCAGATGTTGAGGAACCAATTGACACTACTCCAGAAGTTGAGGTACTGATGGAATCTAATCCAGGAGTTGAGGCACCTGTTGACACTAGTACTTTGTATGAGACACCTTCACCTTCTATTCATCCTGCGCCACTAAAGGTAAATTCTCTTATATTTTTTAAGAAATGATTATTTAACTTATACTAACTATAACATCATTGCAGAAAGATGTTAAGTGCAAATTATACATTGGGCAAGGTGGTGATATTATGGCTCTTGGACGGGTGATGGCTACGAAAGGCAATGTACATGGGAAAAGTTTAGCACCTGGTAACTATTGCGTGGTTGTTGATAGATGTCTAGATGGGAGTGCAAAACTACCTGTCTCAGTTGGGGATGAGATGACTCTTGTGGTTCATGCGGTCAACAGTTATGTTGCTTGGCCTTCGCATTTGATCATTACTTGTGATCATGAACAGGTTACTTTTAGTGTGCTGTAAAAATATTCATCTTGGAAGATCCATAAATGTTTAATTTCATGGAGAGAGAGAGAGTAAATTGTGTAATAGACGGGGATTATGACACAAGTGTTAGGTACTGCTGAGCACCCCGGTCGAGTTCGAGGCCAGAGTCGAGGTGTCACACAAAGAGACTACTTTCATAAGCCTGTTGGGGGGGGGGGGGTTCTAAGAGGCTTGCAGAAAAAACAAATTGAGTTCGAACGACAATCCAATATACGACATAGGGAAGAGATTGAAAAGTTGAAAGAATCGTTCATGTCCAAGCTTGAAGAATTATCAACCAAGATGGCACATATGCAAGTTAACTTTGGTAGTCATTCTAGCTTTGGTAGCCATTCTAGAGTCAATACAATAGAAGTTGAGGCACCAATTGACACTGCTCCAGAAGTTAAGGCACCGATGGACACTACTCCAGATGTTGAGGAACCAATTGACACTACTCCAGAAGTTGAGGTACTGATGGAATCTAATCCAGGAGTTGAGGCACCTGTTGACACTAGTACTTTGTATGAGACACCTTCACCTTCTATTCATCCTGCGCCACTAAAGGTAAATTCTCTTATATTTTTTAAGAAATGATTATTTAACTTATACTAACTATAACATCATTGCAGAAAGATGTTTAGTGCAAATTATACATTGGGCAAGGTGGTGATATTATGGCTCTTGGACGGGTGATGGCTACCAAAGGCAATGTACATGGGAAAAGTTTAGCACCTGGTAACTATTGCGTGGTTGTTAATAGATGTCTAGATGGGAGTGCAAAACCACCTGTCTCAGTTGGGGATGAGATGACTCTTGTGGTTCATGCGGTCAACAGTTATGTTGCTTGGCCATCGCATCTGATCATTACTTGTGATCATGAACAGGTTACTTTTAGTGTGCTGTAAAAATCTTCATCTTGGAAGATCCATAAATGTTTAATTTCATGGAGAGAGAGAGAGAGTAAATTGTGTAATAGACGGGGATTATGACACAAGTGTTAGGTACTGCTGAGCACCCCGGTCGAGTTCGAGGCCAGAGTCGAGGTGTCACACAAAGAGACTACTTTCATAAGCCTGTTGGGGGGGGGGGGGTTCTAAGAGTCTTGCAGAAAAAACAAATTGAGTTCGAACGACAATCCAATATACGACATAGGGAAGAGATTGAAAAGTTGAAAGAATCGTTCATGTCCAAGCTTGAAGAATTATCAACCAAGATGGCACATATGCAAGTTAACTTTGGTAGTCATTCTAGCTTTGGTAGCCATTCTAGAGTCAATACAATAGAAGTTGAGGCACCAATTGACACTGCTCCAGAAGTTAAGGCACCGATGGACACTACTCCAGATGTTGAGGAACCAATTGACACTACTCCAGAAGTTAAGGTACTGATGGAATCTAATCCAGGAGTTGAGGCACCTGTTGACACTAGTACTTTGTATGAGACACCTTCACCTTCTATTCATCCTGCGCCACTAAAGGTAAATTCTCTTATATTTTTTAAGAAATGATTATTTAACTTATACTAACTATAACATCATTGCAGAAAGATGTTTAGTGCAAATTATACATTGGGCAAGGTGGTGATATTATGGCTCTTGGACGGGTGATGGCTACCAAAGGCAATGTACATGGGAAAAGTTTAGCACCTGGTAACTATTGCGTGGTTGTTAATAGATGTCTAGATGGGAGTGCAAAACTACCTGTCTCAGTTGGGGATGAGATGACTCTTGTGGTTCATGCGGTCAACAGTTATGTTGCTTGGCCATCGCATCTGATCATTACTTGTGATCATGAACAGGTTACTTTTAGTGTGCTGTAAAAATCTTCATCTTGGAAGATCCATAAATGTTTAATTTCATGGAGAGAGAGAGAGAGTAAATTGTGTAATAGACGGGGATTATGACACAAGTGTTAGGTACTGCTGAGCACCCCGGTCGAGTTCGAGGCCAGAGTCGAGGTGTCACACAAAGAGACTACTTTCATAAGCCTGTTGGGGGGGGGGGGGGGGGTTCTAAGAGTCTTGCAGAAAAAACAAATTGAGTTCGAACGACAATCCAATATACGACATAGGGAAGAGATTGAAAAGTTGAAAGAATCGTTCATGTCCAAGCTTGAAGAATTATCAACCAAGATGGCACATATGCAAGTTAACTTTGGTAGTCATTCTAGCTTTGGTAGCCATTCTAGAGTCAATACAATAGAAGTTGAGGCACCAATTGACACTGCTCCAGAAGTTAAGGCACCAATGGACACTACTCCAGATGTTGAGGAACCAATTGACACTACTCCAGAAGTTAAGGTACTGATGGAATCTAATCCAGGAGTTGAGGCACCTGTTGACACTAGTACTTTGTATGAGACACCTTCACGTTCTATTCATCCTGCGCCACTAAAGGTAAATTCTCTTATATTTTTTAAGAAATGATTATTTAACTTATACTAACTATAACATCATTGCAGAAAGATGTTTAGTGCAAATTATACATTGGGCAAGGTGGTGATATTATGGCTCTTGGACGGGTGATGGCTACCAAAGGCAATGTACATGGGAAAAGTTTAGCACCTGGTAACTATTGCGTGGTTGTTAATAGATGTCTAGATGGGAGTGCAAAACTACCTGTCTCAGTTGGGGATGAGATGACTCTTGTGGTTCATGCGGTCAACAGTTATGTTGCTTGGCCATCGCATCTGATCATTACTTGTGATCATGAATAGGTTACTTTTAGTGTGCTGTAAAAATCTTCATCTTGGAAGATCCATAAATGTTTAATTTCATGGAGAGAGAGAGAGTAAATTGTGTAATAGACGGGGATTATGACAAAGAAATATATGGTGTGGTACTGGTGAGGAGCCATGTGCCAAAGGAATTGACATAGCATACTTAATTAGTATCTTAAATTATATATTTACATTATTGGTTTTGGTTGAAATACAACCTATAAATTGCAAGTTCTGCTGCAAACAAATAATAAAATAGTGTGTTAGAAACTTCTCTTTTGCGATATTTTCAAAATGTCTTTCTCATTATATACATACCCCATATATATGTATTATTACAAGTATAATATTAATATCTATAATTCTTTCCCATGGCATTGACAATGGATAAATATAAATATAATACGTTCAATTCTGTGATAAATTGGCTTTTATTTTTTTTTTCTTAATGACCATTTCTTGGTCTTGGCGTGTTTATGCCTCCCATGTACAACCATATATGTTCACACTCCTAAATTTACATTTTTTAATACATTGGTTCTCACCTACTATAGCTAAAAGAATTATAGCCCTCCATGAAGAATATTATATATATATATTTATACATGTATATATGAAAGGAAGAGATCCATTTTGGACTGGCATTTGCATTGATAATAAATTGAATGTATTTTGTGATTTTTTTATCTAACTTTTCTATGTTAATTGTGAAGGAACCCTAGAGACTAAAGAGAAAGAGGATTTCAGCAGCTTGTCCGCCAACACAAGACCTAAAACATCCTCCACAACATCTTCCCACTACTCAAGAAGAGGCAGGATCAAGTATGGCTAGTAAGTCGCCGATTATCTTCAAGGTTCCCACTGGACTTCCCAAGTTTTTGAAGATACTTCTAGGTTCAGTTAAGTATGTAGAACCAGGATTCATGATTGACATTCTTATGGAGACAATTATTATGGGCGAACAATATACCTTATATATCTCACATGAGGATATAGTACACTTTGGACTTATGGAAGAAATCGGCGCGTCTTGCATTTCATTCTATATTAGGTAAATTTTAAATTAATAAACATTATATATTTTAGTTTCTTTTTAAGTATAACTATAATATCATTAACTTTCATGTATGTAGTATAATATATTCCGAGTTGTGCGATAGAGAGATATCACACCTTTTTGGTTTCATTGAGCCATCGTGGTCATCGAGAATTGGGACAAATATGGATAATCGGGCTAAAATTATCTCAGAGCATATCAATAACACAGTAATGGGTCAAACTTTGTTAATGCCATACCATTTCTTGTAAGTAAAATTTTCATTTAATATTAATTTTACTTATACCTTATGATGTTTATTTTAATAACTTTGTTTAAATGCAGATGTCACTGGATGTTAGTGATCATTGATCCAGATGACCATACATGTTACGATCTTGATCCACTTAGAAATCTCCTCCAAATGATTTGAAGGACCTTATGAACAAGTAATACATTTGAAACTCATTTTAGAATATAATATGGTTATTTGATATGGAAATAAAAAATTATAATATGCTTTTCATATTGATGTATATATAGTGTCTCTTCACACATTAAGCGAAAGACAGGAAGGAATGAAAAAAATTACAAGTGGAAAATAGTCAATTGCCCTCGTCAAACATCGTCGGTAGAATGCGAATTTTATATCATAAGGATGATGAAGGACTATTGCTTGAATGAGACACCAATGCGATGGCTGACTAGTAATGTAAGTGTATTTATTATTATTGAACTACAATTCTATTGGATTTAATTTCTGACTTAGTTTTTTATTTTCTATTTTGTAGTGTGGTGGAAAGAATATATATACAATTGGCGAAATTAATGAAACTCAAAATGAATGGGCAGCCAAGCTTCTTGAGCGGATGAGTCATAGCTAAAGTAACTTTTGAAATCAGAATTAAAAAATACACTAATTGTAGTATTTAGTTAGTACTTACATAGTTATTCCAAGTGTATATTTTGATATTGTAATTTTTAGAATTGGAACATACTGAGTTCTATTGATTTTTTCTGCCTATTGATTATGTCTGAACTATGTTGTAATTACACATGAAATTATGAATGAATATAGTGGTTGAAAATAGAGAAATGAAAAAATTCTCATATTCTACATGGGACGTCGGTCTCCACGAACCTATTGTCATATGTATTGCAGGGGACAATCCTTGCACATAAATTGTCATCTCATGTACTGCAGGAAGATGACGCTTTAGTAGGAACTGTCATCTCATTTATTACAGTGGATGACGCTTGCACAAAAATTGTCGTCTCATGTACCACAAGAAACAACGTTTGTATAGGACCCATGTACGACGGGAGATGACACTTTTATTTCAACTGTCGTTTTATGCTTTACATGGCATGACATTGCATGGGACGACGGTATTAGAACCGACGTATGAGAGCCCATACAACGGTTTAAAACCATTGTCCCATGTCAATTTTGTAGTAGTGCCTATATTTCATTTTATTCTAACATTTGGTATCAATCACCATGATGATCTCTGCCTTGTTAATTTTATCTGCATATAAATATATTTATTTGATTTATATATGCATTTATATTCATATTGATATATGTGTATATTTTATTGGCAATTGGTTTATTCTTTGGTGTATGGTTTTCCTTGATTATTGTGTTTTTAATTCCATTAGAAATATATTAAGATTCGTATTTATTTTGGTTTGTGTATTAAAAACCAGTTTTTAAACCATTGAAACTCACGCTTATGGCCAAAAGTTTTCTTTGATATTAAAGTTCGGTTTCTATTTGTTTTTTAAGCAATAAAACGTCATGAATCTTTTAGACTTTGTTCTAGATTCATTATGGGGGAAAATATATGAATTTGGAAGTAAAAAAAAAGTTGTTTTCATTCAGGTTTTTTCATTCGGACCCGTTTATGGCCAATTTTATTTTTTTTTGTAATTAAAACCCTGATATTAGTTGTTGTTTAATCAATATAATGCCATGGATCTCTTAATTTATTCATTTCCGTGTGATCTGGGCTTTGAAACATATTTTTTGGTCGTCGGAATGCATTTTTCCGACTGGGTTTCATTTCGGGTCACGCGACCCGTTTATAGGATAACCGGGTCAAAATGACCCGGCTGAAGGATGAAGATGCACGCAACGATGTGTCGTTTGCCTATTGCAGCCCGCGAAAAAAAGACTCGTCGTTCTGACGAGTTATAGAGCATAAATCAGGGGAAACGATATTTTTTTTTTAATTAATGAAAAATTCATAAAAAATTCTGAAAATAATTTTTTTTATTTATGTTTTATTTTATTTTATTATTTTCTTGATTTTAATGTTTATTTAGACAATAAATTTCATTTTTAATACTTTTCCCAATTTAATTAAAACATATAATTTTTGTATATTATATATTTGGAAATTAATTAAAATGTGCAATTACTTGATTTTGGTGATATATTTTCATTATTCATAAATAATTGTGTTATTTTAAGGATGAAATTGCATTTTTATTTTACAATTAAGTTTGTGCAATTGTTTTATTAATTCACCAAATCATTAAACGATTTTATTGTCTTATTTAGCATGGATTTTTTTGCCATTAAGTATATATATATATGGAATTATTGTATTTTCGTACATATAATTAATTATACTAATTTGTATGATTATTTTGTTCTTATTCATGCAAAATTTATTCTTAGTATAATTATCTTTAATTTTATATGTATGTCTTTATAATTTTAAATACGTTGTATATTCCATAATTTTGCTAGATATATTTAGATTATATTCAAACATTACGATAGGTTGAATAATATTTAGCATATTAATCTTCATAATTTATTCATCAAATATTCATAAAACATTTAGGGTGATTAAAATTATGAATAATTCATAAACAATTTTGTGGTTGACATAAGAACGCATGAAACTGAGACAGATGCTCAATCTAGAATGATTTTTAATGATCTTCGCACAACCACACTAGGAGCACTACTCTCTATGATTGCCTATTACGTTATAATGAAATTGTTCTTAGGTCTTCATAGAGCCTGAAACATAATGTCTAGTGAACCATATAATTTTACATAATTAGGGAGTATCCACAACATCTTTAATTATATAAAATTATATATTAATTTTAAAGGATCACATAATGGACATAAATTCTGATTAATTATATAGATATAATAATTTTACCCCACGGGGATTTTCTTATATTTATATAATTAATTAGGATAATATATTAAATTAATTTTCATAATTTACCCAGAGGAGTTATGAAAATTAATTTAATAGTTTTATCATAAAGTTTAATTTAGATAGAAGTATCAAACCTTAATTTATCCCAAATAAATCGTTTGAATAATCTATCATCCTTTACATCCAATTTTATTAAATTAAAAATTTAGCCCACAAGCAATTTTTGTTTAATAAAATTTCATCTTTCAGCATGTTATACATTGGTAAAACATGACTTCATTAAGCCTCAATCTTCAAAATCTAAGTTTGTAATCCTATTCGTGCAGCTTCCTCATCATCCTTTAGTTTCACTGAAATCCTTACCGAAATTCCTGAGCTTAGGGGTGATAATTTCAAAATTTGGAAAGAACGAGTTCTTCTTCATTTAGGCAGCGCTGACATGGACTACTTAATAAGGAAGGACGAACCTAATGCAATCACTGCGATTAACACTACTGCTCAAATCGCACTACATGAAAAATGGGAGCGGTCCAATCGCCTCAGCATCATGTTCATCATGTCCAAGATCTCTCTGGGAATGCGTGGATCGGTGGAGCAACCTGAGAAAGTCGAAGACTTGATCAAACTGATCGATTAACGGTTTGACACTTCAGACAAACCACTTTACAACAACCTCATCCACCAGTTCTAATCCACAAAACTCACTACTGTCAAAGGAGTTAGAGAACATATTTCAAGGATGAGGGACATTTCTGCTCAACTGAAGAAGCTCGATGTAGTCATTCTTGAAACCTTCCTGGTCCACTACATCATTAACAATCTTCCACCTCAATACGGGCCTTTCAAAATTTTCGACAACACACATAAGGACAAATGGAGTATCAATGAACTGATAACCATGTGTGCTCAAGAAGAAGCAAGGCTGCTACAAGAACAAGGTGAAAGTGCTCGCATGGCCACCCAAGGCAAGAAACGCAAACCATCCAAGAAGGACAAGGGAAAAAAAAAGTGCCTCCCCAAGGCGAAATAAAGAAGGATTCCATGAAGTGTTTCTTCTGCAAGAAGAAGGAACATGCGAATGGTGAACTTAATTTGTATTACTTATGGTGTAGTGCTATAGTGTTTTTTCCAACCCCCCTCCAAGTGGAAGTGGGATTACTTTTATAGTGGGCTCTAATGGCCCTTGATACATGGTGGTCCAGGGGACCAGATGGTGCATGAGTACCCTAGATGGAGAGTGGTTTCAGGGGTAGTGGTGTCGGCTCCAATACATGGTTAGAATCTGTGGGGATGTCTCCACTACCTACTGAATACAAGTGTTAGAGGTTGTCTGGTGTGGACCGTGACAAGTACTTCACTTGTACGGCCACTACTTGTCTGACATGGGCTTATCATCTGTACTTCTTCTAATTTGGTGTGAATCGCTATGAGGCACCTCTTATGCACCCTTATTGGTGTGTTGGAGAGATCCATGATTTTACCTCTTGTTGGACTTATGGTAAGAGTGGTGTCCAGTAGGTGGCGCTAATCTTAAGGGGCGAGATTGTGAGGCCAATTTTGGGGAGGTGACCCCTAGTAGTGCCGATGAGGCCAGGTAGGGTTGAGTGCGCCAAGAGGTGGTGTGATGCAAGCCTCCGTGAGACGCCTCCATTGAGGCATGGCTAGAGTGGCGCGAGGCCCTCGCGAGGCGAAGCATCTAGGTAGCAGGCCCTCATGCGAGACACCTCTAGCGAGGCATGGTGGATGGCCATGAAGCCCTCATGAGACACCCCTCGCGAGGCTGCTGGTTGTTGGGCACATTAAGATGTGGCACACCTCTCGCTAGACGCTTCCAGCGAGGCATGGCTAGGGGTGCGAGGCCCTTACGAGACGCCCCTCGCAAGGCTGCTGGTTGCTGGGCACGCCGAGGTGTGGAACGCCTCTCGCGAGACGCCCCTCGTGAGGCTGCTGGCTGCTGGGCACGCCAAGATGTGGCACGCCTCTCGCGGGACGCTTCCAGAGAGACGCGGCTAGGGGTGCGAGGCCCTCGCAAGGTGAAGCATCTGGGCGCATGACCTTCGCGAGATGCCTTCAGCGAGGCGGGGCGGCTGGGCATGAGGCCCACGCGAGGCGCCCCTCGTGAGGCTAGTGGCTGCTGGGCACACCAAGTTGTGGCACGCCTTGTCGCGAGATGCCTCCTGCGAGGTGAAGCTAGGGGCCACGGGGCGCCCTTCGTGAGGCGGAGTACCTGGGCACGCGACCTTCGCGAGATGCCTCCAGCGAGGCATGGCGGTTGGGCGCGAAGCCCTTGTGAGATGCTCCTTGTGAGGCCTGTATTTAGGTGTATAGGGGACTTGAGTATGTAATAGGTCCTTTAGTGCCCCCAGTCTAGGAGAGGACCTTTAGTGCTCTGGTAGACTCTTCTCTTTGATTCTTATAAATAGGTCTTCATGCCAGGCCTATTATTTACACTTTATCTCCTTAGCTTAGTGGCATTAAGACCCTTGCTCTTTTCAAGAAGTATTGCAAGGCTTTAGATGGAAGAGGATTAGTCCCATCTTCTCCAGCGCTAGGCGATATAAGATGTCCACAGAGCTTTCGTTATCCACCAAGACCCGATGCACCCTCATGTTAGCAAGCTGGGCAGTCAACACTCAGGGGTCATTGTGGGGGAAGTTTACACCCCAAGCATCTTCTTCGGTGAAGGTTATTGAGTCATTTTAACCCTTGAAACTCTTTGAGGGGCGCTACTCCAGACATAGGACACACGGTGGTGGACTTCGTCTAGCATCCTTGGCATATCTGTCTCGTCCGTTCCTTGATACGCCCCCGAATCCTGGTCCTCCAAAGATGGTTCTGACCTCTCCTTGCACTTTTGGGGCTACTTCTCGCGCCCGCGGCGAGGATGCTCCTTCTTCTGGCCTATGGTTCTCCTTGCACACATATCTGTCCAAATGCCCACTACGGGTGAGCTCCTCAATTTTCACCTTCAAATGGTTGCATTTCCCAGTTGTCTGGCCTATATCTTTGTGATATTGGCAATACTTGCTGGGGTCTCTTTTAGACCGTTCTTTTCGCATTGGAGGGGGCCTTCTGAAAGGGACCTGGTTTTTGTTTGTAACAAAAATATGCTCTCTCGCATGGGTGAGGTTAGTATAACAGATGTAGTGGCCTTGTCTGCGCTCGTCAGAGTGCTGGTGCTTCCGGGGTCGATCATCTCTTGCCCCCTCATAGAACCTCTTTTTCTTTGCATTGCCTTGGCTCTCCCGGATTGAGGGCTTCGGTGAATTCTAGTCTTTTCCAGCCTTGAGGCTCTCGTGACCATCTTCCACGCGAATATACT
Source organism: Humulus lupulus (assembly GCF_963169125.1). Classification (NCBI taxonomy): domain Eukaryota; kingdom Viridiplantae; phylum Streptophyta; class Magnoliopsida; order Rosales; family Cannabaceae; genus Humulus; species Humulus lupulus. Next base: position 50,263,818 of record NC_084797.1, read on the forward strand.
TCTGTGGCTGCTCGTAGAAATCATCCAAGTTCGTGACCTCCCTCTTGAGCATATTATCCCATAACTTGCTTCCTGGGCGCACTCCAGCTGTGATGGCCATTTTAAGCTCTCTACGGGTCAAGCTCCCTACTTTAGCTGCCTCCATATTGAACCTGTGAATGTAGCTCTTTAGACTCTCATTTTCTCCTTGCTTCACATTGGCGAGGCTGGTGCCTGGCATCGTGTAGTCCTGCACGGCATGGTGCTGCTGGAGGAATTCATCAGAAAACTGTTGCCAAGATCTGATGGACCCTGGTCTAAGTCTTTTGAACCATTTGTACGCAGGTCCTTTCAATGTGACAGTGAAGCAATGACATCTGGCCCCACTACTAATTCCCCTTAGCTTCATCAGGTCGTTAAATGCATCCAGATGGTATTTCAGATCAGTGCTTCCTTCGTAGGGGGTCATATGGGGCATCTTGAAGTTGACCGGGAGCCAGATGGCTTAGATCTCCTTGATGAAGGGCGACTCATGATCGAACTCATCCTCAAAGGCTTGACCTACGGAGGCGGTGATGATTTTGCTTCGGAGGCTCATCATTTCGGTGTCCAGGTCTTGCCTCCTCTTGCTTATCGAGTCTCTAAGAGCGGATGGGTTAGGATCCTCCTTCCCTTTCCCTACCCGGGGCGCAATAGGGGGTGTGGTCCTTTTACCCGCCCTCTTTTTGTTGATTTCTTCTCGTAAATCTGAGGGTGTTCTCCTTGAGGTGACCTCGTCATCATTACGAGGGGCAGCATTGGCCTTCGATTCTAGCTTCTGGGGTTGTTTCGGTAGTCCGGGACATTTGCGCTGCTTCGTTCGGGGGGTGTTGGTAGTGGAGAGTCGGGTCCTACCGTCGTCTACTGGGATGATGGTTTCTACCCCCCACTGGTCTCCCTCTTTCCGCTTAGGGAGTGTCACGTTTGATCTCCCTTGCAACAGCCCATTTAGAAACTCATGCACGTTTTCCAGGGTGGTTTCTAGCCTCTGATTCTTGCGGTACAGTTCTCGTATCTCGTCTTCATAGAATTGAGACTTCGAACTCGAGCTGGCGGACAGGGCCCAAGGATGCTTGTCAGCCTGGCGCTTCGACGGGCCTGGATCCTGCCGGCCGGGGATAGGCACCTGCGGTGGCCTTGGAGGCAGGATCTCATCGGCACCTCTTGCTAGGGCAGCCGCCGACCTTGGGCGATCCTCCTTAGGTGGGACTGCTAGGGACGAGGCCTCCCTTTCGTCTCTGGGAACCTCAGGCTCCCTTGGGGCCTCCATGTTTACAGGTGGAGGAGGATCCTTCATGGAGGCTTTTAGCTGAGCTCCGTCAAGATGGACCTCCACCTCGCGCGGCTCTCTCAACCGTTTCAAACGTCGCGTCATTTTTTCCTATTAGAATCGACGGAAGAACAGTGACTTGCAATCTATCCTTCCCACAGACGGCGCCAAACAGTTGACAGTGAGAACTCGTCAACCAAGTTAAATTAGAAAAATAGAAATGTAGAGATTATCAAATGAAAAACAAACCTTCAAAGATCTAATTGGAAATTGAAAGAATAGTTGCAGAAAGAAAATGGTGAACTGAATTTGTATTACTTATGGTGTAGTGCTATAGTGTTTTTTCCAACCCCCCTCCAAGTGGAAGTGGGATTACTTTTATAGTGCGCTCTAGTGGCCCCTGATACATAGTGGTCCAGGGGACAAGAGGGTATATGAGTACACTAGTAGGAGAGGGGTTTCAAGGGTAGTGGTGTCGGCTCCAGTACATGGTCAGAATCCATGGGGATGTCTCCACTACTTACTGAATACGAGTGTCAGAGGTTGTCTGCTGTGGACCGTAACAAGTACTTCACTTGTACGACCTCTACTTGTCTGACATGGGCTTAGCATCCGTACTTCTTCTAACTTGGTGTCAATCGCTACGAGGCACCTCTAATACACCCTTATTGGTGTGTTGGAGAGATCCATGATTTTACCTCTTGTTGGACTTATGTTAAGAGTGGTGTCCAGTAGGTGGCACTAATCTTAAGGGGCGAGATAAAACCCCTCTTGTGAGGCCAATTTTGGGGAGGTGACCCCTAGTGGTGCGGATGAGGACAGGTAGGGTTGAGTGCACCAAGAGGTGGCATGATGCAAGCCTCCGCGAGATGCCTCTATTGAGGCATGGCTAGAGGGGCGCGAAGCCCTCGCGAGATGCCCCTCGCAAGGCGAAGCATCTAGGTGGCACGCCCTCTCGTGAGACACCTCCAGCGAGGCGTGGTGGCTGGGCATGAGGCCCTCACAAGTCGCCCCTAGCGAGGCTGCTTGCTTCTAGGCACATCGAGATGTGGCACACCTCTTGCGAGACGCTTCCAGTGAGGCGTGGCTAAGGGCGTGAGTCCCTCGCGAGACGCCCCTTGTGAGGCTGCTCGCTGTTGGACACGCCGAGGTGTATCACGCATCTCGTGAGACACTTCCAGCGAGGCGAAGCTAGGGGTGCGAGGCCTTCGCAAGATGCCCCTCGCAAGGCTGCTGGCAGCTGGGCATGCCGAGATGTGGCACGCCTCTCGCGAGATGCTTCCAATGAGGCCCAGCTAGGGGTGGAAGGCCCTCATGAGGTGAAGCATCTGAGCGCATGGCCTTTGCGAGACGGCTCCAGCGAGGCGGGGTGGTTGGGCATGAGGCCCATGTGAGGCACACCTCACAAGGCTGCCCTCGCGAGGCTGGTGACTGCTGGGCATGTCGAGTTGTGGCACGCCCTCTCGTGAGACGCCTCCAGCGAGGTGTGGCTAGAGGGGCGCGGGGCGCCCCTCGCGAGGTGGAATACCTGGGCACGTGGCCTTCGCGAGATTCCTCCAGCAAGGCATGGCGGCTGGGTGCGAGGCCTTTTTGAGATGCTCCTTGCAAGGCCTGTATTTAGGCATTTAGGGGACTTGAGTATGTACTTTGGGTCTTTCGTAAGCATGAAATTTTGAGCATCTCTAAGTTGTGTTTCTCTTCAAGTTGTAATTTAATAAAAAGACAAAAACAAAAACGTATTGTTGCTTCAATGTAATTACTCAAAAAATTCTAAGACTTTGGACCATTAAAACTACTATACATAGACACTATTTTGGAGAAAACATACATAAGAAACATTCACCACTTTATTAAAAAAATCTAAGGTAAATGTTGAAATACAGAAATGCGGGGTATGGAATCCCATTGTTTTAAAAAAATATACATAACTTTATACTAAAGGAAATTGCTTACAAAACCAAATGCAGAAAAATACATAAAAGCATAATAAAAAGACTAAAAACAACGTCATCCTCGAATCGTTCACGCAGTCCATCGAATCCATTCTTCCTCAATACAGAGACCAAACTACCATGAATCCTTCCGCAGCCAAATCTATTTTCCTGCATACATAAAAATAAAGGAATGAGCCTAATGCCCAGCAAGGAAAATCTACTAATATCATAAATATATATACATAATCTATATCATAAGCATATACTATAAACATGTCTCATATTCTATAATGGCCATCATACTTCTTGGGGCTTGTTAACTAAACAAGTCATATACCCAATTGATTTGTGTGGCTTGCTAGCTAAGCTAGTCGTATGCCCATAAAGTATGTGAGTATTCTAAAGAAAAAGATGATAAAGAAATGAATTAAACCACCGAGAAGAAATTTACCGAATAGAAATCTTAATTTCAAAGATCTTAAATACCAAACCAAGAATGAAAAACAATGAGTTAGGGTTTGAGTAAAGAAAACTAAAGGAAACTGAAGAAACATACATAAATGATCTTAAGATTAGGAATACCTTTGGATGTACTAGAACCGAACTACACCTTGATATTGAAAAACACACTATTTATCTTACTTCCCAAGTGTTTATAAAGCTTGAAAATGATAAAGCTTATAACATAATCCAAGTGTTTATCACTCTATAGTAACCCTAGCAACTTGAAGGCTTTGAATACAGCTTGAAGAATGAGAGAAGTGGCTGGGTACTAGGTCCTATTTATAGAGTTCAAGGAGTGAACTACCTCCTTTTAGCTTGAATAAAAATAATGATTTTCAATTGAAAAATATTTGAATATTTGTTCAATAGAGGCTTAAGACTCAGTCAAAACGTTCAAAGGCTAGTCAAGATTTTAAGGAATGAAATGAGTTCGGTTTCAAAAACATTTTAAAACTTTGCCCTAGGGTCAATATATCCCCCATTGTAAGCGATATATCACCTAGGCTTATGCCCCGAGTGATCGTCAATTCGTTTCTGCGAAGTTGACGTATTTTTCGTATTTCCTGTGTGATGATATATCGCCCCTATAGATACGATATATCGCCATACGTTGAAATATTATACACATAATTGTACTTTTTCAGCTTAATTTGAATTGGTTAATCTGGTTTGACGGAGTCATAATACAGTTTTAAAGTTGCTGGCAGGTCATAAGGTTTTTAAATATTTCTTTTATAAAACTATTCATCAAAAATACTTAATTTCTCAACAAACAAGCACATGACAAGTGTCATGATCTTATTAGTTCTATCTAAACCTTATAGTATAATAAATGACATCTTTATAATCAGCTATATCACTCAAACCTTATGGTATAATTAATATTCTTAGCCTATAGGTTAAACTTATAAAATCTATAAGTGTTGCTACGAGTGTTCAACTAAGTCCCGACATGAACCAAAATCCACAGTAATAAACATACTATAACTACTATTAGCTATTACGACTAGTACTTCTATCTAACTAGCTAAGAAAAATTCTGGGACTCTACAATTCTCCCCTTCTAAAAAGAATTTCGTCCACAAAATTTACTTAACAAATAATTCCAGAAACCGGGCTAACATGTCCTCCTCCAACTCTCACATTGCTTCCCGCTCAGAACTATTACTCCATAGGACTTTGACTATCGGAAAACTTTTGGACCTTAACTACTTCATCCCTCTATCTAGGATGCTATTGTATCATACTTAAGGATGTGTGATGGGTCTGACACATATATACGCAGCATCGAAATGTGGAACACATTGTGGCGATCTGCTAAAACTGGCGGCAGGGCTAATCTATATGCAATTGCTCCTAATTCGACCAATATCTCAAAAAGACCTATAAACCGGGGACTAAGCTTGCCTTTCTTCCCAAACCGCTTCACACCTTTCATAGGAGATATCTTTAGGAAGACTTGATCTCCGATCTACAATTACACATCACACCGCTTAGCATTCGCATAACTTTTCTAATTAGCGCTACTGCTTCCTGTGCCTTTCTAACAGCTTCAGGACCAAGAAGCTGTTTTTCTCCTACCTTGTCGCAATGCAACAGCGATCGACACCTTCTTCCATAAAGTAACTCATACGGTGCCATCTCGATCGTTGACTGGTAGCTATTGTTGTAGGAGACTTCTATCAGCAGTAAGTACTTATTGCATGATCCTCCGAAATCAAGCACACAAGTGCGCAACATATCTTCTAAAATATGTATGGTACGCTCAGACTGACCGTCTGTCTTAGGATGAAATGCTATACTAAGACTTAACTTAGTACCCATGGCTTGTTGTAAACTTCCCCAAAATCTCGATATAAACACCGATCCTCTATCGGATACTATCGTCTTAGGGATTCCATGCAACCGTACTATTTCTTGGACATAAATGTCTCCGTTTTGATATGCTGTGTATGAAGTCTTAACAGGCAGGAAATGAGATGACTTGGTTAGTCTATCCATTACTACCGAAGCTGAATCATGCTGCTTTCTTGTTCGTGGAAAATTCGTCAAGAAATCCATGGCTATATCATGCCATTTCCATTCTGGAATGCTAAGTGGTTGCAATAAGCCTGCAGGTCGCTGGTGTTCTGCTTTCACTTGCTGGCATACTAAACATTTAGACAAAAACTCCGCTATATCTTTCTTCATTATTGGCCACCAATATATTGCCTTAATATCATGAGTCATCTTGGTCGACCCTGGGTGAACTGAGTATGGGGTATTTTTTGCTTCTTCTAAGATCTTCATCTTAATCCCTTGATCATTTGGCACACATACCCGATCCTTATATCTTAATAACCCTTGACCTGATATTGAGAAATTTGTGGCCTTCCCTTCTCTAACTACATCTATATGTGCTAGTAATGTGCCATCACACCCTTACCAAATTCGTATATCTTGTAACATAGTTGACTGGATTGACAAGATAGCCAACGTAATGATAACTACTACTATTTCGGCACTTATCAGCTCCTGTTGTAGTGGCTTTTCTATTCCGGCTAGTGCAGCTAAACTTCCATAACTCTTCCTAATTAGCGTATCAGCAACTACATTTTCCTTCCTCGGGTGGTATAGGATTTCACAGTCATAATCCTTCACTAGTTCTAACCACCTGCGCTGCCTCATGTTGAGCTCCTTTTGAGTGAGGAAATATTTTAAGTTTTTATGGTCCGTATAAATCTCACACCATTCCCCGTAAAGATAATGGCACCAGATTTTCAACGCAAAGACCACCGCTGCCAACACCATATCATGTGTTGGATAGCATTGCTCGTACTCGTTCAGCTGCCTTGACGCGTAGGCTATCACCTTGTCATTCTGCATAAGCACACAATGCAACCCTTGCTTTGTCACATCACAGTAGACTTTAACCTCATCGTTGGGTGTCGGTACACAGAGTACTGGTGCTGAGCACAACTTATCTTTAAGAAACTGGAAGCTCTCTTCACACTTATCAGTCCAGTTGAACCTTTGCATTTTTTGGGTTAGGTTGGTAAGCGGAGTGGTTATTTTAGAATAGCCTTCTACAAACCTTTGATAATAACCTTCTAATCTCAGAAAGTTTCTTACTTCTGACACGTTCTTTGGTCTTGGCCAGTCCTTCATAGCCTCTTCCTTGGATGGGTCTACTGCAACTTCATCCTTGGATACAATGTGGCCGAGAAACGCCACTTGCCAATGACAAAACTTTCATTTCTTGAACTTGGCGTAGAGTTGACGCTCCTTTAGTCGTAACAAGATCAACCTTAAGTGCTCCTCGTGCTCGACTTCGCCTTTTGAGTACACCAAGATATCGTCAATGAATACTACGACAAATTTATCCAAGTAGTTCTTAAAGACACTATTCATTAAATCCATAAACGCAGTTGCAGCGTTGGTAAGACCGAAAGACATAACTAAAAACTCGTAATGCCCATAGCAAGTTCTAAAAGCTGTCTTAGGAATGTGCTCTTGCCGTACCTTGAGCTGGTGATACCCGGACCGTAGATCAATCTTTGAAAACAAAGTCGCACCTCGGAATTGATTAAACAAATCGTCAATCCGAGGTAGCAGGTACTTATTCTTAATCGTCACCTTATTTAGCTCGTGGTAATCTATGCACATCTGCATGCTTCCGTCATTTTTCTTCACAAATAGAAATAGTGCTCCACATGGGGAATGGCTCGGTCTAATTTAACCAAAGTCTAGGTGTCCTTGTAGCTGCGCCTTTAACTCCTTGAGTTGTGTAGGTGCCATCTAGTATGGTGCCTTGGAGATAGGCTCAATACCTAGTACTAATTCGATGGTGAAGTCAATTTTCCTAATCGGTGGCAACCCTGGTAAGTCGTCAGGAATTACTTCTAGAAATTCCTTTATTTCTAGCCTCAGCTTCTCCTTGGGTTAAGGCAAATACCCTGGTAGGAACAATCTTGTCTTCCATTTTCCCTTTTGTCTTGAGCTGGGGAAAATCTCTCTTTCGGTGTCCTTCATGACCACAGTTGTAACATCCCTTGGTGTTTGCACAAAATTCACCAGGATGTTTCTTTTGGCACTTAGCACATTGCGGGTATTCTACATAACCTGGCCTATTACCTTCATTGTTCATCTGTGCTCTTTTATCATTGTCAGACTGCTTGTTGTTAGGATGCTTTCTTTTCTGACCATTACTATTGTTGTTGGACTGATTGCTGTTGTTGTTGTGGTTGTTTCGACTATTCTAAGGTTGACTAGGTTGTTTAGACTCAGGCTTATTGGCGTCCTCTTTACTAACATTCACCTGAAGCCTTTCTACTTCTATTGCCATTTCTAGAACATCGACATAAGTAATATTTCCCTGGTTTGCGAGCTAAATCCCTAACTCAATCTTTGGTCTAAGTCCTCTAACGAACTTGGTCACCCTCAGAAAGTCATTTGGAACCTTCCGATGCAAACTTGGCCAATCGATCAAACTGTCGAGCATATTCTGCCACTGAAAAACTCCCTTGCTTCAGACCAGCAAACTCCTCGACTCTTGAAGCGATTACTGCCGAATTATAGTACTTTTTGTGGAACAGCTCCACAAATTTGGTCCAAGTCATGGTGGCGACATCGTGAGTCTATTGAACTAAGTCTCACCATATTCTAGCATCTTTCTTGAGCAAAGACGAAACGCAGGATATGCGGTCCGTGTTGCCGAGATTCATTTGCGTCAGGATTGGCTCCACATTTCTGAGCCATTCGTCCACCACGAGGGGTCCATAGTCCCTTCAAAGTTCAGAGTGTGTTGCTTACGAAACCATTCATAAACTGGTTCCATGTGCTGAGCTGGGTATGCCGCATAGTTCGCCACTGGCCATCCCCCATATGGACCAACTTAATGGGGTGCTTGAGCCATTTGTTGAGGCTGTGGTTGTGGTGGAGGCAGTGGCTAAGTCTGAGGCTGAGCCTGTTGTCGCTGTTGCTGCAGTAATTCCTCAACTTGCTATCGTAGTCTAGCAATTTCTGCAGTGTTGTCAACCGACGGCAGCGGCAACGCATTCTGGTTAGCAGTAACACACACTCCCCTTCTGCGAACTGGAGGGGCTTCATTGTTCTCAGGAGCAGCGTTTGAGACATTAGCATTGTTGCAAGCGGACCTTCTGAGCGACATCTTCATAAGAGTACTAAAAGTTCAGAAAAACATGATAGAACTTTACCCTAATAGCCTCTAAGGCAAACACTTAATCTAAACAAACATAACTCGAACCTATTAATTATGACTTCTTATGAAAATTTTATAACTCTTCTTCATCATTAGAGTGGCTTTCTATACTTACAAAAATAAGACATCTTTATTATTTTCTATGTTTTTTTCTAATCATCCTATGTGACTTAATTATCAAGCTCGAAACTCATCGTTGTTCCAAAGTTGACCATATTGAGGGAGGGTCGCGATCAGTAAAATCTTTCCCACATTGATTTGTATCCACCCTCACCAAACTTAATCATTATTCATTAAATTTTTTATTTATTATGATTTCAAAAGAAAATCAAACTCATACATGTCATCAAAATAACAATGATATTTAATTGGAAATGTTTTTTTCACTATTTACAATCATAAATGCAAATAAATAAAATAATAAAGAAACTAATCTATTCTAAAAATCGGGATCTTCTACATCTGATCCTTCATCTAACATATCATCGTCTATTTCTTCATAGTCATCATTATCTTGAGCCTCAAAATGCCCTCGAGGAAGATTCGTAAAAATTATATGTTTTTGCTCATTTATAAATTGGAATTCCATTTTAGAAGTGAACCTAACTATGAGAAAATAATATCTCATAGCTACTGGTAATTCATCTTCATCATCTATCGTCTCCCATATATCTTCTAAAGCTCTAATCACAGTTAGATAATCTTTAAAAAATATAATTACAAAAACATATTGCTCCATTGATCTCATCATGATCTGCATAGTTTCTTGGAGGTGACCTGTCTCCCTATTGAATAAAAGTAGTCTCCGAGTGATTCTTTCTAGCACTCCTACGGTGTTTCTTGGCTCTCTAATTATTTTTAAGGCCTTAATGGCTCAGGTATCCTCCTATGTTAATGCTCCAATCATTCTTAACTGAAATCATAAAGGCTAAAACGTTAGCTATACATATAAACATAATAACTATAACATAAACATTTACTTGGCGGTTAGATTCAGAGCTTAAGCGTGTGTATCAAGGAGAACTTCACGTGAATGAACCATTTGCTCTGATACCAACTGTAATGACCCAACTAATTCTAAGACTTTGGACCATTAAAACTATTGTACATAGACACTATTTTTGAGAAAACATACATAAGAAACATTCACAAATTTATTAAAAATCTCTAAGGTAAATGTTGAAATACAGAAATGCGGGGTATAGGATCCCATTTCTTTTTTTAAAATAAAATATAACTTTATACAAAAGGAAATTGTTTACAAAACGAAATGCGGAAAAATACATAAAAACATAATAAAAAGACTAAAATAAACATCATCCTCGAATCGTTCACGCAGTCCATCGAATCCATTCTTCCTCAACACAAAGACCAAACTACCATGAATCCTTCTGCCACCAAATCTATTTTCCTACATACATAAAAATAAAGAAATCAACCTAATGCCCAGCAAGGAAAATCTACGAATATAATAAATATATATACATAATCTATATCATAAGCATATACTATAAACATATGTCATATACTACAATGGCCATCATACTTCTTGGGGCTTGTTAACTAAACAAGTCATATGCCCAATAGATTTGCGGGGCTTACTAGCTAAGCAAGTCATATGCCCATAAATTATTGGGGCTTGTTAGCTAGACAAGTCATATGCCCAAGGAATATAAACATACTATACAGAATGTTAACATATCATAACACAACATAAAATAACATAACATATAACATAACATAAGCATAACAAACATACAAGATCTATCCTATTTTCCTTACATGATAGGATTAGGAAACCGAAGAAACATACAAAAATGAACTTAAGAATAGGAATACCTTTGGATGTACTAGAACCGAACTACACCTCGATATTGAAAAGCATACTATTTATCTTACTTCCCAAGTGTTTATAAATCTTAAAAATGATAAAGCTTATAACCAAACCCAAGTGTTTATCACTCTATAGTAACCATAGCAACTTGAAGGCTTTGAACACAACTTGAAGAACGAGAAAAGCGGCTGGATACTAGGTCCTATTTATAAAGTTCAAGGAGTGAACTACCTCCTTTTAAATTGAATAAAAATAATGAGTTTTAATTGAAAAATATTTGAATATTCATTCAACAAAGGTTAAGACTCGGTCAAAACGTTCAGAGGCTAGTGAAGATGTTAAGGAATGAAATGAGTTCAGTTTCAAAAACATTTGAAAACTTTGCCCTAGGGCCAATATATCGCCCATTGTAGGCGATATATCACCTGGGCTTATGCCCCGAGTGATCGTCGATTCATTTCTGCGAAATTGACGTGTTTTTCGTAATCCCTGTGTGGTGATATATCGTCCCTATAGCTGCGATATATCGTCATACGTTGAAATATTATACACGTAATTTAACTTTTTTAGCTTAATTTGAATTGGATAATTAGGTTTGACTGAGTCATAATACGGTTTTAAAGCTGCTGGCAGGTCCTAGGGTTTTCAAATATTTCTTTTATAAAACTATTCATCAAAAATAATTAATTTCTCAACAAACAAGCACATCACAAGTGTCATGATCTTATTAGTTCTTTCTAAACCTTATAGTATAATAAATGAAATCTTTATAATCAGCTATATTAATCAAACCTTATGTTATAATTAACATTCTTAAACTATAGGTTAAAATTATAAAATCTATAAGTGTTGTTACGAGTGGTCAACTAAGTCCCGACTTGAACCAAAATCCACAGTAATAAACATACTATAACTGCTACTAGCTATTACTACTAATATTACTGTCTAACTAGCTAAGCAAAATTCTGAGACTCTACATTCAAAACCATCATGTGTTCCTTTATGTTGGTAGTTGTCCCACGTGTCAAGATTATTTTATACTCAATCAAATTGGTTCATGTTGATAGAATCATTGTAAGCTGAAACATAACACACAATTTAACATTTATTGGATTATTTGCTATTACTTAGGTTAACTAATGGGATAGGTACACTAGCATGAAGAACTACCTTGTACTATGTTAAGCTTGTTTCTATGTTGAGCTAGTTTGAGGATAATGTAGAGCTTTAGTTTATAGTTTAGGCAGTCTAAAAGTAAAGTCTTTTATAAGCATATGAACTTTTAGATAGAATAACATTTTTTGTAAATTAGATTTGCATACACATTCAGAGTTTAGTTTGCGTAGACTTTCAAATGTGAATTAGATTTATAAATTTGGATTAGGCTTATTCACAACTCGTTGTGTTACTTTAACAACTTTGTCTTTAGATCTTCTAAAACAACTTGTGTTTTTTCTTTGCAGAAAAGTTGTAAATTTAATTTAAAATTTGAGTTTAGGTTTGGTCCTTCTTTTTCTCTCACATTTTCAATGCTATATGTCAAGGGGACCATTTTATTCCTTTTAAATTAACTACTTGTTTGCTATCCTCGTTTTGGATGAAAACTTTCTACTTAAACATTTCTTATTATGAAACTAAGAACTCCTTATCTGAATTCTTCTGCTTGAGATTTTATATAATTTACATGGATGTATAATGTTGTACTTCTTTTGTTAATTATGTTTCAATGGACTTTTATATCTTTAGTTTTTTCCTTTCTCGTTTATTTTTTTGGCATCTCATATTGTTTTTCTTCTCTTGACCATATATTTTAGCACACTTTCACAAAATGTCCACATATATTAATCAAAGAAAAGATCGAAAAATTAACAAAATTTAAATGCTTATGTCATTTTGTGTGCTTGTGTTACATATTAATGATCTATTATATTTATGTACTCGGTGCTCTTATTTATAACTATATTACCTTTTCTTTTCTTGCTATGTACTATGGACTTAGAATCTGATGCATATTACCTACACAGTGCATGTCTTTATATGTGTGTATATATGTATATTAATTTCTAGTTGTTTATTGTATATTTGATAATATGCTATGAATTATTTGATTTGGTTTATTAATGTCTATGGGATTTGATAAACTAACTAGCTTGAGCACTTTTAAATTGAGACTGACAGGTATGTATTCCTTAGTTTAAAGAACTAAGACTAACTACTTAAGCCATGGGGAAGTGTCGATATTCTTATAACTAAATGCTTAAAATTTAAGACTCAATTTTAAATAGCTTAACTCTATCCGAGCCTTTTTGTTTCTGTTTAATGTTTCTAATTTATTTTGTTTTTCAAAAGAAATGTAGAAATTTTGGTCTTTTATGTTTGAGGCTGTCCAGTTTGATAAGAAAAATACAACTTTTATATAAATCATTTTTGTGATTGAATACCACAATCTTCCTTTTTATTTCTTCTACAACCTCAAGTTCTCTATTTATTTTAGTTTTGGTTTGACTTTAATTGTGTTTATTCTGTATTGTAGGCTAATAATGTAACGACCCAAATTCACTATTTAGGCTTAAGGGCCTTGATTAGTGTGCCGGAGGGCATAATGGGAATTATGTGTGATTTTAATGATTAAGATGCATGACTATGATTTAAAGCATGTTATATGACTATGTGTATTATGTTATGTGATAATTATGCTATGTGATTTGTACCACGTGGGTGTGGTGATATCAATGTGATGCATGCGCTGAGACGGCCCTAGAAAGCTTGATAATGGTAACTGGTGATTTCGTAACTTGTGTAACTGTTAGTAACCATAGAGAGTAACAGGTTTTGTTGGAGAAGTGGTAGAATTGTAATGTTAGTAAAAGGACAAGTGTGCCCTTGAGGTTTAGTTAGGAAAGGGTATTAGTGGAGGGATAAGGTGGTCTTTTGGCAGTGGTTTAGACAAGGTTCAGCTGAAGGAAAATGTAATCACGTATAACACTTTGGAAAATTGATTTATGATGAATTTTGTGACCTAGAAATAGAGCAAAAGAAAAGTAAAAGAAGGAAGCTGAATTTGAGTTTTGGAAGGAGAATCAAGGGGTTTGAAGTAATCAAAATCAAGCTTAGGTCAAGGTTATTCAGAGGTAAGGATTAGAACTTTGCTTTGTTGAATTTAAGTTTGGATTTTCAGAGATTGAATGTGGGAATTCAAGGATAGTTATGGTTGTTTATGGAAATTCTGCTTGTGGGGTTATAAAGCTTGACTTGGAGCTGGAAGAAAGGAAGCTAGAGGTTGGATTCTTCATCTAAGGTAAGGATTCTATGTAATTGCAAAGCTTATTTCTGTTATGAATTGGGGAATTTGAAGTGTGGTTTGGGTTTAGGTTTAAGCTTTTAACTTTCTGGTTTGAGTTACTAAGGCATGGAACTCAAGAGTGAATTTTGGGAATGATTGTGTAATTGAGCTAGGGTATGACGTTTTTAGGTTGTTGTGTGGTCTATTAGGGGTTTTGAGTTGGTTTTGGGGCTTAGGTATGAGTTTGGAATGATTTGGAATGGTTTGGGTTTAGGAAAAACGTAAGGGAAAACCCAGAAATCTGGGTTCGCGAAGAAGCGTCGCGGCCCTGTTCCTGGGCACCGCAGCGTGAGTCTGTTTCTGGGTAGAGCAAGTTCTCTGACTTGCTTGGCCCCGCAGCCCTATAGGGCAGCGCCGCGGCCCTAGGCCAATTTCAGAACATAAGATTTTGCAATTTTGAGCCTTTGCTCCGGGCGTTCGGGGGATGTCTTCGGTGCATTGTTTTAGGGATTTGGGGGTTCCGAGAGTGTGGGAGTTAGTTCTGGGAAGTAGTTTTGGATTGGTTAGTGACAAAGGATGTTTCATTTGTGTTGTGACTAGGTCTTTGGAGAGGCTCGGGGTAGAGGACCGTGCTCGCGACATTGAGGCATCGGAAACTAGTGAATGGAAAGGTAAGAAAACTGCACCCGGTTAAATGTTTGTGATGGGACTAAGTGCTCTCGAGAGTTGTATCGTGTCGATGTTGGTATCACACCATGGGACATGTAAAAGCGGTCTAAGAGTGCCGTACATGGATTTAGCGCAGAGCGCGGATTGGCCACCGGTAGCCAAGGACAACGGGATAATGGAGGGAGCAGCCTGAGGGCGCTAGCCCTAGTTATCATTTGTGAACTGTTTATGTTATGAATTGATATGCTTAGTATGTGGATTACTTGATTAAACTTATTGTTGATATGGCTGAGTTTATGTGATGCAATGCAAGATGTTGTCTTGTCTGCTAATTGATTATGCTCTGATGTTGTTGTGTTTTCTTGCTGGGCCTTGGCTCACGGGTGCTACGTGGTGCTGGTAAAGGCAAGGGCAAGCTGGACCAGCCTGAGGTGGAGAGCTCCGAGGTGGAATGTACATAGCCAGCAGTTCAATTGCCACGGTCGAGAAGTGGACCAGGACAGGGATCACCTAACTGCTTGTTTTGCCTTAGTATGGCCGGTTGTTGTACATAAACTTTGTGTCCTTTGTAAACAGTCTTTGAACTTAATATTTTTGGGATCCCATGTAACAGATGATGCCTTTTTAATGAAAATGTGGCTTTTGAGACCAAAACGCTTTTAACCCTAGTTCCTTTGTAGTTTCAATAACACGATTTTATCTAAATGACTTGATTAGCAAGTCTGGCACTTTATAAACACACAGTGTAACGGTCTTGGCTATCCAGGGCATTACAACTTGGTATAAGAGCATCCTAGGTTTATGGGTCCTGAAGACTGGCTGGATATGTACATTCGCCGCGGGAGACAAGCTCAACCCAGGGTTTGGTAATTGTGTATACGTGATTGTGTGCTTAAGTGATTTGAGTGAGATATGATTGCTGATATCTGTTTGATGAATAGGGAGCATGAGATACTGATAGAGCCTGGCCCTTGACTATTGCTTGATGTTATTGAGGCGTGCTTGTTAGCATTGTTGTGCATGTGGATGAATATCTGGATAAATTGCTATACATTGATTGTTTGTGAATCAGTGGAGTTTTAGTGATGGATTATGGAAAGATTATTACCCTGTCATCATAGCCTAATTATCGAGTCGTCGATTCCAGATTGACTTGAATAGTTATGCGTTAAAGGAAATCCACACGGCTAGCCAGCAGGTCTGGGACTAGAGATGATGACCAGGGCTCGACCCCTCCGCTAGTCCCTGAGAACTGGCTGCAGTTAATGGCCGATATGCAGGCCCGGCTTCAGAGCCAAGACGAACAGATCCAAATTCTGCAGCAGGCTCCATCTGGGAGTGTTGCCCCTGTTGTGCCACCGAGAATGGTACCTCTGGTATAGCCAGTTGATGTTGGGAACAAGTTGGAACCGTTGTATGAGCAGTTCAGAAAGCAACATCCCACGACCTTTGAGGGTGGAACAGATCCACTGAAAGTAGAACAGTGGTTGACTTTGATCACTACCATTCTTGATTTTATGAGAGTGGAAGGACATGATAGGCTGGACTGTGCCACTTATATGCTGAGGGAGGATGCCCGAATCTGGTGGGAGGTGGCATCGCAGACTAAAGAAGTTGCTACATTGACTTGGGAAGGGTTTAAGGACCTGTTCAATCAGAAGTATTACAACGTTGCCATCAGGGCAGCGAAAGTGAATGAGTTCGTGGGGCTGGTTCCGGGCAGTATGTGTAGAGTCCAAGAACTTTACTTAGCTAATTGTTTAGTAGTATTATAGTATGTTTAGTATTATCTTTGTTACTATGGATTTTGGTTCAGACCGGGAATTATTTGGACACTCATAGTAGTACTTATAGATTTTCTAAGTTTAACCTATAGTTTAAGAATATTAAGTATAACCTAAGGTTTGATTATATGACTGATAATTAAGGATTATATTTATTATACTATAAGGTTTAGATATCAACCAATAGGATTTTAAGCACATGTTATGAATGGGTAATTAAGGATTAAGTATTTTTGAGGATTAAATTACATAAGGGTAAAGTTTGAATGTTATAGGGTCAGTCAGCAGCTTTGAATACGTTGAAGGCTTAGTCAAGGCTTTTTACTCCATTCAAACTTAGCTAAAAATCTGTAATTTCGTGTTTAAATATTCAGCGTATGCCGATATATCGCAGCTATAGGGGGCGATATA
Source organism: Humulus lupulus (assembly GCF_963169125.1). Classification (NCBI taxonomy): domain Eukaryota; kingdom Viridiplantae; phylum Streptophyta; class Magnoliopsida; order Rosales; family Cannabaceae; genus Humulus; species Humulus lupulus. The sequence goes on from NC_084797.1 coordinate 50,280,725, forward strand.
TCGCAGCACGTAGATACGGAAAACACGAGACGATGCACGGTCGCCTCGGGCATACTGGCCCAGGCGATATATCGCCTACAGGGGGCGATATATCGCCTCCTCCAGCATAAATTCAAACTCTTTTGAATTCTTTTCCCTTCAGCCATTCAAACTTCTTCAAAAGTCCAGCATCTTTTGAACGAGTCGTCAGCCTCTGCTGAACGATTATTCAAATGATTTTCACCTAAAAAGCCATTATTTTTATTCAAGTAAAATCAAGATACTTTCATTCCCAAACTCTATAAATAGGACCTAGTACCCAGCCATTAATCACCTTTTGCTCTAAGTTCAGAAGCTGCTAGTGCTAAGTGAGTGTGAGAGTGTAAACACCTGGTTTGGGAAAAACATAAGCTTATCAAACACTTTGGGAAGTGAGGTTCTATAGTATTTCGGTTGAGGAGTAGATTGGTCTTTCAAGTCTTTGAGGTAACCAAAACTCTAGTTCATTTTTGTATTATGTTATTTTCTTTCTCATAGTCTTCTACTCAATCTCTAACCTTAATCTTCATTTTGGTTAGGGAATCTAAGTTCTTGAGCACGTAAGTTTCAGTGAGCATGTTTCTCAAATGGTTTGGTCTTTCCATCCCTTTCATTTCATCTCCTTTCTTCTTTAGACTCACTCTTTCTTATGGTTTTAGGAGTGTTCCAAAAAGTCCCAACTCAGTCCACATATCCCGGTAACTTTGGTAAGGAAAATAGGCTAGAATCTATATGTTTATGTTTATGTTATCTTATGTGTTATGTTATGAATATGTTATGAATGTGTATGTTTGTAGGCTTGGGCTTATGCCATTTTTGACTAACAAGACCCCAAAAAGATTGTGGGCATCTGCCTATTTAGCTGGTAGGACCCCACTAATCTCATGGGCATAAGCTTGTTTAGTCTATGGGACCCCAAGTAATAATGGCCATTACAATAAGTGTATTATGTGTTATGATATGTCTTTACGTTATTATGAAATTGATGTGTATGACTATGTGTTAGATTTTTCCTTGCTGGGCATTAGGCTCATTCCTTTCTGTTTATGTGCAGGAAATAAGCTTTAGAGGCGGAAAGATTCATGACGCTTAGAGGATGTGTATCGATGGTGAATGGAGTCAAGGGGCCGAGCGTTATTCGATTCGAGGATGTAGTCTTGTTTATGTTTTTTTTTTATGGTTTTAAATGTATTTTCCGCATTTTCTATGTAACTCTTTTTTACTTTAAGTTTTTTTTGTTTTAAAGACAATGGGTACCCATATCGTACTTATATTTGTGAAAGTAACCTTTGTTTCCACAAGTTTATAATAAATTATGGTATTTTCGCAAATGTATGTTTTAGTAAGAATTTGTATGTATAGTTCGATAATGGTCCAAGAGTCTAGATTAGTGGGTCATTACAGTATGACAGTTACAGAATATGCCTTGAAGTTTGATAGACTCGAGAAGTTTGCACCAGATCTTGTGCCTACCGATGCAGCTAGGCAGGATAGATTTGTCAAAGGGTTGAATGTTATGATAGCCCGAGATGTAAGAATTACCACAGTTCCTGGAGAGACTACTTATGCCTAGGCTGTGGAGAGGGCTTTGACCGATGAGGAAGCGGAGAATAGAATATGGAGGGATAGTGCAGCAAGAAGGGAGGGTCGCAGGGCGGTGCCTTCATACTATGGTTCTAGTAGGGGCGGAGGCCCCAGTGATTTGAAAAGGAAGACTCCTGATGCTCCAATTGCTCCTAGGTCTGATAGGGGAGGTCGGGGTACTCAGGGTGGTCGTCAGGGAGACGGTGATTCATGGAGGACTTATCCAGAGTGCACGAGGTGCAAGAGACGCCATCTGGGCGAGTGTCAGGCTAAGGCCTGCTATGTGTGCAGGGTGGTGGGACACCTCGGGAAAGATTTCCTGACAGTGGAGAAGGGAGAGACAGGAAAGGTGGATAGCTTGACTCCAGCTCGAGTGTTCACCCTGACGCAGGCAGAGGCCGAGGCTAGTCCCTCGGTAGTGACAGGTCAGCTTTCTAGTGCTGGCACTCCCTTTACTGTTTTGATTGATTATGGTGCTACGCATTCATTTCTATCTGATAAGGTGATTGATAGACTGTGTAGGCCTAGTGAGTATAGTGCTTCAGGGTTTGGGACTATATTGCCTACAGGAGAATCGGTAGTATCTAGGAGGTGGATTAGAGTACTGCCAGTGTTAGTTGATGGTAGGGAGTTATCAGTACACTTGATTGAGTTGAGTATGGAGGACTTTAATATGATTCTAGGTATGGATTTTCTGGTTAGGTATGGAGCTACCATTGATTGCAGGAAGAAGATGGTAATCTTTGAGCCAAAGGGCGAGGATTCCTTTGTTTTTGTCGGAGCGGTGCGTGGACCCCGCGTACCCAGGATATCTGCATTAAGAGCCAGAGATTTGTTACAGGGTGGATGTATATGCTTTCTGGCTAGTGTGGTGGATACCACCACAGTTTTACCAGTTGGACCGGAGGAGACCATGTTGGTTTGTGAGTTCTTGGATGTGTTTCCTGAGGATTTCCCTGGGTTGCCGCCGCGTAAAGAGATTTAGTTCGTTATTGAGTTGGCACCAGGGACAGAGCCAGTGTCAAGGGCACCATATAGGATGGCACCGGCGGAATTGAAAGAGTTAAAGATACAGTTGCAGAAGCTTCGGGATTTGGGGTTCATTAGACCTAGCTACTCGCCATGGGGTGCTCCACTTTTGTTCGTTAAGAAGAAGGACGGGACTCTCAGGATGTGTATTGACTATCGAGAATTGAACAAGCTAACAATTAAGAATAAGTATCCCCTACCAAGGATTGATGACTTGTTCGATCAGCTGCAGGGTAAGACGGTGTTCTCAAAAATTGATCTTCGATCTGGTTATCACTTGCTGAGGATCAAGGATGAAGACATACCTAAGACGGATTTTCGGACACGGTATGGGCATTACGAGTTCTTGGTCATGTCTTTTGGTTTGACCAATGCCCCAGCAGCCTTTATGGACTTAATGAACAGGGTGTTCAAGGATTTCCTGGATCAGTTTGTTATAGTCTTCATTGATGACATCTTAGTGTATTCCAGTTCAGAGACAGAGCACGAGTTTCATCTTCGGCAGGTTCTTCAGAGGTTGAGGGAGCACCAGTTGTATGCTAAGTTTAAGAAGTGTGAGTTCTGGTTACCTGAGGTGACATTCCTTGGACACATTGTAGGTGCAGATGGGATTAAGGTTGATCCATCTAAGACAGAGGCAGTTAGGGATTGGCCGAGGCCAAGGAATGCCTCGGAGGTGAGTTTTCTAGGGTTGGCAGGCTATTATAGACGGTTTGTAGAGGGATTTTCGAAGATAGCGGCACCAGTGACAGAGTTGACAATAAAGAATTTGAAGTTTATCTGGTCAGCCAAGTGTGAAGACAGTTTTCAGGAGTGGAAGCGATGACTTATTACAGCGCTAGTGTTGAGTATTCCTTCGAGGGAAGGGAAGTTTGTGGTATACTGTGATGCATCGAGGTTGGGCTTAGGCTGTGTGTTGATGCAGAATGAGAAAGTTATAGCTTATGCGTCACGACAGTTGAAAGAGTATGAGCAGCGGTATCCTACTCATGACCTGGAGTTGGCAGCAGTGGTTTTTGCACTGAAGATTTGGCGGCATTATCTTTATGGGGAAAAGTGCGAGGTATACACTGACCATAAGAGCTTGAAGTATTTCTTTACACAGAAGGACCTGAATATGAGACAGAGGCGTTGGCTGGAGTTGGTAAAGGATTATGATTGTGATATTCTTTACCATCCAGGGAAAGCCAATGTGGTGGCTGATGCATTGAGCTGCAGAGGTCCAGGTCAGTTATATAGTGCTGTTCAGATCTCGAGGGAGTTGGCTGATGAGATGATTAGAGAAGGGATAGAGTTGGTGGTGGGCTGGTTGGCTAATGTTACTCTACAGTCGACCCTGCTAGAGCGGATCAGAGAGGGGCAGTTGACAGACGCTCAGTTACAGAGGGTTAGAGAGGATGTCTTAGCGAGAATAGCTAAGGATTATTCTGCTTCTGAGGATGGCTTACTTCGGTATCAGGGACGGATTTGTGTTCCAACTGATGGGGGGATCAGACGAGAGATACTAGAAGAGTCTCATACGACGCTGTACTCACTTCATTCGGGTACCACGAAGATGTATCAGGATCTACGTACTTTGTATTAGTGGCCCGGGATGAAGAGGGATGTGGTTGAGTACGTGGCCAGATGTTTGACTTGTCAGCAGGTGAAGGCTGAGCATCAGCGACCAGCAGGGTTGCTTCAGCCATTGGGTATTCCTGAATGTAAATGGGAGGACATTACTATGGATTTTGTAGGAGGTTTACCCAGGACAGTTGGACTTCATGACTCGGTGAGGGTGATAGTAGATAGATACACCAAGTCAGCTCATTTCCTTTCAGTGAGGTCAACATATACTGTGGATCAGTATGCTGAGTTGTATGTGAGGGAGATCGTATGTATCCATGGAGTTCCTAAGTCTATAGTGTCAGACCTGGATCCTATTTTCACTTCTAAGTTTTGGGGTGGTCTATAGAAAGCTTTGGGAACTCAGTTGAAGTTTAGCACAACCTTTCATCCTCAGACTGATGGACAGTCTGAGAGGACGATCCAGGTATTCGAGGATATGCTCAGGGCATGTGTAATTGGTTTTGGGGGTTCATGGAGTAAGTACCTTCCGTTGATTGAATTCTCACACAACAATAGTTATCAATCAACGATTGGAGTGGCTCCCTATGAGATGTTATATTGGAGGAAGTGTAGATCACCCATCCATTGGGATGAGATGGGTGAGAAGAGGTATTTGGGGCCGGATATGGTAAAGAAGACAAGTGAGGCCATAGAGAAGATCCGGGCTAGGATTCTCGCATCTCAGAGTAGGTAGAAGAGCTACGCCGACCCTAAGCGTAGAAACGTGGAGTTTTAGGTTAGGGACCACGTCTTTCTTCGAGTTTCACCTCTGCGAGGGGTGAGGAGGTTTGGTAAGAAGGGCAAACTAAGCCCTAGATTCATTGGACCATTCGAGATCCTGGAAAGGATTGGTCAGGTGGCTTAGAGGTTATCTTTGCCGCCATCGTTGTCTAGGTTCATGATGTGTTCCATGTCTCCATGCTTCAGAAGTATGTCTTAGATGTGACTCATGTGCTAAGGCATGAAGAGTTGGAGTTGCAGGCGAATCTGGCTTATGAGGAGCAACCAGTTCAGATCTTGGATAAAAAAGATAATGTATTACGGAATAAGACAATTCCTTTGGTTAAAGTGTTGTGGAGGAATAGTAAGGTCGAGGAGGCAACCTGGGAGCTTGAGACAGCGATGCGGGATCAGTATCCCGAGTTGTTCAGGTAAATTTTGAGGACGAAATTCTCATTAGGAGGGGATAGATGTAACGACCCAAATTCACTAATTAGGCTTAAGGGCCTTGATTAGTGTGCCGAAGGGCATAATGGGAATTTTGTGTGATTTTAATGATTAAGATGCATGACTATGATTTAAAGCATGTTATATGACTATGTGTATTATGTTATGTGATAATTATGCTATGTGATTTGTACCACGTGGGTGTGGTGATATAAATGTGATGCATGCGCGGAGACGGTCCTAGAAAGCTAGATAATGGTAACTGGTGATTTGGTAACTTGTGTAACTATTAGTAACCATAGAGAGTAACAGGTTTGGTTGGAGAAGTGGTAGAATTGTAATTTTAGTAAAAGGACAAGTGTGCCCTTGAGGTTTAATTATGAAAGGGTATTAGTGGAGGGATAAGGTGGTCTTTTGACAGTGGTTTAGACAAGGTTCAGCTGAAGGAAAATGTAATCACGTATAACACTTTGGAAAATTGATTTATGCAGAATTTTGAGACCTAAAAATAGAGCAAAAGAAAAGTAGAAGAAGGAAGCTCAATTTGAGTTTTGGAAGGAGAATCAAGGGGTTTGAAGTAATCAAAATCAAGCTTAGGTCAAGGTTATTCAGAGGTAAGGATTAGAAGTTTGCTTTGTTGAATTTAAGTTTGGATTTTCAGAGATTGAATGTGGGAATTCAAGGATAGTTATGGCTGTTTGTGGAAATTCTGCTTGTGGGGTTATAAAGCTTGACTTGGAGCTGGAAGCAAGGAAGCTAGAGGTTGGATTCTTCATCTAAGGTAAGGATTCTATGTAATTGCAAAGCTTATTTCTGTTATGAATTAGGGAATTTGAAGTGTGGTTTGGGTTTAGGTTTAAGCTTTTAACTTTCTGCTTTGAGTTACTAAGGCATGGAACTCAAGAGTGAATTTTGGGAATGAATGTGTAATTAAGCTAGGGTATGACGTTTTTAGGTTGTTGTGTGGTCTATTAGGGGTTTTGAGTTGGTTTGGGGGCTTAGGTATGAGTTTGGAATGATTTGGAATGGTTTGGGTTCGGGAAAAACGTAAGGGAAAACCCAGAAATCTGGGTTCGCGAAGAAGCGCCGCGGCCCTATTCCTGGGCTCCGCGGCGCGAGGCTGTTTCTGGGCAGAGCAAGCTCTCTGATTTGTTGGGCGCCACGACCCTATAGGGCAGCGCCACGGCGCTAGGCCAATTTCAGAACATAGGATTTTGCAGTTTTGAGCCTTTGCTCCGGGGGTTCGGGGGATGTCTTCGATGCATTGTTTTAGGGATTTGGGGGTTCCGAGAGTGTGGGAGTTAGTTCCGGGAAGTAGTTTTGGATTGGTTAGTGACAAAGGATGTTTCATTTGAGTTGTGACTAGGTCTTTGGAGAGGCTCGGGGTAGAGGACCGTGCTCGCGGCTTTGAGGCATCGGAAACTAGTGAATTGAAAGGATAGAAAACTACACCCGGTTAAATGTTTGTGATGGGACTAAGTGCTCCCGAGAGTTGTATCGTGTGAATGTTGGTATCACGCCATGGCACATGTAAAAGCGGTCTAAGAGTGCCATACATGGGCACTCAGAGCGCGGATTGGCCACTGGTAGCCAAGGTCAACGTGATAACGGAGGGAGCAGCCTGAGGGCGCTAGCCCTATTTATCATTTGTGAACTGTTTATGTTATGAATGGATATGCTTAGTATGTGGATTACTTGATTAAACTGATTGTTGATATGGCTGAGTTTATGTGATGCAATGCAAGATGTTGTCTTGTCTGCTAATTGCTTATGCTCTGCTGTTGTTGTGTTTTCTTGCTGAGCCTTGGCTCACGGGTGCTACGTGGTGCAGGTAAAGGCAAGGGCAAGCTGGACAAAGCCTGAGGTGGAATGTACATAGCCAGTGGTTCTACCGCCACGGTCGAGGAGTGGACCAGGACAGGGATCACCTAACTACTTGTTTTGCCTTAGTATGGCCGGTTGTTGTACATCAACTTTGTGTCCTTTGTAAACGGTCTTTGAACATAATATTTTTGGGATCCCATGTAACAGATGATGCCTTTTTAATGAAAATGTGGCTTTTGACACCAAAACGCTTATAACCCTAGTTCCTTTGTAGTTTCAATAACACGATTTTATCTAAATGGCTTGATTAGCAAGTCTGACACTTTATAAACACACAATGTAACGGTCTTGGCTATCCAGGGCGCTACAAAAAATCTACTTGGACATTTAAGAGAACCAAGACAATTATATAAGAAAACCAAGGCGACAAGAAATTCTTCTTCAAGTTGTTGGGTATTATTTTCTTTCTTCCTTGTAAGAATTATGTATAGTGAGGATTCTTTTTATTTATATAGTTTTATTGTGTTCTACCATTGTATGTAATAGATAGATTAATTTCAATTGTAAAAGTTAGGTTTTTTAAAAAGAAGACAATTAAATTGTTAATATAATTAGCTCCTTGTAAAAAATTTGTTATTATTAATTTATTTTAAAGGGAGTTAGTTTCACTCCTTGAACTCTATAAATAGGACCCTTCACTCAGCCATTTGCTTCATCTTTCAAACAATTCTTAGAACCTCCAAGCTGCCAATTTCATTCTAGAGAGAAGCACTACGACTTTGGGGTTAAAAGCTTTCAAATCTAAGCTTTTCTAAATAGTTGGGAAGTATGCTAGAGTGTGATTTTAAAATTGAGGTATAGATCGAAGCTCTAAGCTATCTAAGGTACTCTTAATCCTCAGGTTTAGTTCCTTACTAGTCCTCTTGCTCTTTTATTTTACTTCAAACCCTAACTCATTATAAAGGTTTCTTGGTTAGGTGCTTGATTTCTTTAAAACTTAAGGTTTTTCGGTAAGTTCTTATCCTGATAATTTAGATCTTCTTTTCATCTTGTTTTATATAGGAAACTTATCGTTTCATTGTTTTGTTTTAGGTTAAGGAAAATAATTTATATTTTATGTCCTATGTTCTTGTTTGTATGTTTTTTTTATGTCTTTGGTCACTTGGGAAATATGGTTGCTTACATAGCAAATCCCGATAATTTTATGTCTTTTAGTCTCTTGGAAAATATAGTTACTTAGATAGGAAATCCCGAGATTTTTATCATTATCATAGACTATAGTTGTCTTTAAACCTACCTCTAAATAGTAACTAGAGGACTATAGCAGTTTCTATCACATACTACGATAATAAGTTAATGACCATTAATATTGTAGTCCATTTTTATGTTTCATGTTTTATGTTTTATGACTTATGTTTTATGTTATGCTTTAGTAGTTTTTCCTTATTGGGCATTAGGCTCATTCCTCTTTATTTAGATTGTGCAGGAAAATGAACATGGAAGGCGGGACGGATCCTAGGTGACTTTGGCATGTGTATTGGGTGAGGACTAAGGAATGGACCGATGAGATCGATCTAGGATGACGTTGACATTTGAGTCTTTTAATTATGTATTTGTGATTTCCACAATATTATTTGTACATTTAAAATAAAGGTTTAATTTTCATTAAGATTTTATGTATAAACAATGGGATCTAGTATTTTTAGATTTTCTATAATAAAGCTTTATTATTTTATTATGTATAAGAAGATAGTAGTTATTGTCTTAGTTGTTTTAAAGGTCCGAGGTCTTTAAGTTAGGCCGGTCTTTACATTTTCATTAGTCATTTGTACAAGCAATCATTTCGAATACTTCATTTTCCAAAGAAAATCATACTTCTTTAACTATCATGACCAATTCCATTACATTCACTACAAAAATCTTGACTTTTAGTGAGAAGAAAAGTTGTGACTAAAAGTTTTAGTCACTAAAATATAGTATCACCACGTTGTAACGTCCTACGTTTTCGGGTACCTTTAAACGACTCGGGTCGGGATTTTTCCCCCAGGTTAAGAATATTATTTTAAATAATATTATATTTTGTTTGTAAGTATTCCATGAGTTATTGCTAGCCAAAATATGAATTTTATGATTTTAAAAGTCAAGATAAGACTTTCAGTCCTGGACCGACACAAAAACCCTGATCGGGTAAAAATCTCAGAAAATAAAACGAAAAATCATGGCAATTATATTTTGGGCATAAAATACATTCGTAAAAGTTCAAGTTTGGTCAAAAATAATAAACCTAAAAGAAAATGGAAATTTTAAGGCGTTTTGTGGTAAATGCCTAATTTTGGCGGAAAGGGGAATTTTATTCCATGAATGGACCTTAGGATAAATTTTATTATGTGATTAATTAAATTTAAATGTGAGAGACAATAAATTTAATTAATTAATGTTAATTTTAGTGATTAAAACTTAATAAGAGTGAAAAAAGGTGTCAAAAGCCAATTTTGACTTTTCTTCTTATGAAACCTTTATTGAAAAAAAAATTAATGATCACATATATGGCAAAGGGTGGCCGGCCATGTGCTATTTTAGAGTGGTGTGAACCCAATTTTATAAAGTTTAACTCCCATTTAATTAAGAAGTCAAGTGGGCAAGTGGGTAGAAAAGCACTCAAGTGTTTTGTGATATTTTGAAGAGTTGTGTGAGCCATTCTAACCCCCAAATCCAACCACTCTCCCTCCCTCATTCACTCTCATCTGATTTTTGAAGACTCTCTCAAGTGTTCTCTCCATTTTCAACCCCAGGAACACCAAAGAAACTTGGAAGCTAAGTCTTGGTCTAGGAAGGGTTTTCCCTAAGGTAAAGTGTCATTAATCTAGACTTTTGTCAAGTTTTAAGCATAGAGTTTCAAATAGCTAATTAACTATGTTGTTGGGAGAAGTTGGTTAGGGTTTTTGAAAGGTTTTGGAGGAGCCAAAGCTAATAGGAAGGTCCAAACCTTAAGCAAGAACACCAAAGAGATCAAAAGTTTACTTTTGATGATTTTTGTTGTAGGGTTTTTAGTTTTAAGCATTATTTGGTATATTTAATGCTTAAAGTTTCTTGTTGGTGATGAAATAAGGTTATGGTAGTTTTTTAATAATTTTCATGATGCATGTGTAATGATTTTTGAAAATGGGAACCAAAACCCCCAAGGGTTTTGTAGGATACCCTAAAACAAAACATGTTTTGAGCTGTGACTTCCAAGGGGTCAAACAGGCACTGTATATTGTTTTTGTAAAATTAAACTGTACTGTGATGTTTTTATGATTGAGTACATAAAATTGAGCTTTTGAAACACTAAAAAATGTTTAGAAATGAGTAAGTTATGCTATTTCAAAGTTTAGGTAAAAAACTGTTTTTTCGTATTCTTATTTTCGGAACCAAGTTTGGACAGCCACTGTATAGGGCAAATGAACCCAGTATTTTCTAATATTTTGTGGACATATTTTTAGCATAACTTACTATTCCACTGTAAAATTTGGTAAGAAAATATTGAACGGTTTGAAAGTTATTAACTGTCAAAGTTTGGAAAAAATAAGGACTTGAAAATAAGGTCATTTTTACTTCATTGTTAGAAAATGATTTCACCAATAAAAAATGCTCATTTTGACCTAAGATTTTACAAATCCCTAAATGGCATAACAAAAATGGAATTGGGAAATTTTGGTAACAATTGGGTAAGTAAATTTCATGTTATGAACTAACGAAGTATGTAGTTAAAAATATGAAAAATAGGCTTTTCACACTTAGTGTAAAAATGAGATTTTGGAACATAAGGTAAAAACTAAAATTTTGCTTATTTCAAGAAATAAATTGGGTAAGTCTTGAACACATACTTTCACTAAAATTACCACTTTGAGTTTAGTGTGAATTATTTTTATTAAAGAATTTTTATTCTTTTTAAAAATAAGAGATTTAATTTATTAATAGTTAATAAATTAAAAGAGGGTTTAAAACCCTATATTTTGATAAAATAATTAAGTGAATTATTTTTCTAGTAAGTAAAATTGATTAATTAATTTTGGAAAAATTAACTAGTCTAGGGAAATTTTTAACGGTTTTCCTAATTAAGATGAATTAGGAAAATTTCTTAAAACGGTTGTTAGAGATTAAAACCTTAAGAAAAATAAAAGGGAAAGTAAGAGTTTATTTTCTTTAAAAATAATTAAGGAATTTATTTGTATTTTCTGGATATAATACCGGCTAAAATCTTACATATTTTAGCCGACTAGTCGATAGTGCGGGTTAATAGCGATATCTTGATAGAATAAGATTTTTAGCGGATTGTGGGAAAATACCATTGTGATACCTGAGCCTAGGTATCGAGACCTTAGGATAGGCCTCCCCGAGACTTAGGGTTTAGTCTCGAATATTTTGTATGACTTTCCTCAATAGGTTTAAAATCAAATAAGGATTATAAATCCTTACAAATGACTTTTATTAAAATGACCAAACTGCCCAAAATAATAATAATGAATTATGAGTGCCATAATTAATCCGAGTATACTGTATGGATAACTACAGTATTGGCTAAGAGTAACTGGACTAAACGTTGGATGGTGAAAACCTGTTGAGTGCTAAGGACTCCAAGTAAGTTAACTTATATTGTATGGCTGCAACATGAAATGATTATTGTCTTGTATGTTAGTATAGGGATACATGCATATATATAGGCTGTCCTAGAAAGTTGGTTAGAGACGTTAGTCTAGTGAGTGCTGATTTAGAAAATATGAACGGTAGAAGTCTGTCATATCCTAGACGGTTGATCCCCGTCACACTGCTTGATTTTATTTATGTCCAGTTCATAACCGCGACGAGTGGCCATGAGATGAGGATAAGCTGGTTAAACCTAGGTGCTAATTTATGTCACAGGGTTAATTTCTCACTCACAAATTTTCCCCGCGATGGCCTAGATTCCTCAATCCAGTCAGCCAACACAACACTCAGTTTCGCACACTCACTCACGTTCGAGGTTTGCCCAGCGTTCACTCAACAACACACTCTCGTTATCAAGTAAATAAACACAATGCACACAATATACAGGAATCCCTCCCAACCTTGTTATTTCACACAATATCAAGGATACAATATGTTTCAGTGCTGTACATCACATGCTGATGACTCTAGCACACACTGCCTATTTATAACCCAACACAAGGGTGCGGTTGAAATCCCCAACCGCCTAGGAAATAACACATCAGCATCCCATGCTGATCCTAAGTAACACACCTGTGTCACATGGCCACGCCTTCAGCCTGAAACATTGCATCTGTTCCCCAACAGATGTGTTCGAACCCATGCATCCGCTCACCAACAGATGTGACCGAACCGTTGCATCTGCTCCCCAGCAGATGTGACCAACCAATGCGCCTGTTCCCCAACAGATCTGGCCGAAAGCATTGCACCTGTTCCCAACAGATGTGACCAACTGATGCACCTGTTCCCCAACAGATGCGCATAACCCGGCTGCTGCCCCAGCTGACATGCAACCTTGAGTGATGCCTAGGTCCGCCCGACGGACCTTAGTGAGGGTCTCACAAACCACCCCCACCAGAAGAAGTCGACGCCCTCGTCGACATACTCCTGAGGTACTCGTTCACCTTGTCTTCAAACTGCCACAAGGTGACGGCTTTCTCCCATGAAGCCTCAGCTTTGCTTTCGCCTTCCCACAAAACCAAGTACTTCGTTCGTTGGTTCTTCTTACTAGCTCCGAACGTACGATGATTAAGGACCTTAGCCAATTTCTTCTCAAATTGCTTCCTTACAGTAGGAGGTGCTCGTACCACCTGCTGTCTTCCTTTGGTCTTGTCCTCATGAAACTTCTTTAAAAAGCTAACATGAAAAGTCGGGTGCACCTTGAATCTCTCAGGTAGCTTCAACTTGTAAGCCACTGCACCCACTTTCTGCACAATCTCGAAGGGACCATCATACTTTTGAACCACCCCTTTGTGGTAGCGCTTGTCAGTGATTTTCTTCAAAATCTGGGGAGTGAGTTTCAGCAACACTCGATCTCCCACTGAGAATTCCAAGTCTCGTCTGTGCTTGTCGGCATATTTCTTCATTCGTCTCGAAGCTTTCCCTAGACTATCCCTGGCAAGTTCCAGCAACTCGGTTCTATCCCGTGCAAACCGATATTCTGGAGGGCATACTCCTTGAGACTTCTGTTTTGCAACTTCGTGTGGTGTCAGCAGCTGTCTCCCAAAGACTATCTCTACTGGACTCATTCCTCTGGTAGAGGACTGTTCAATGTTATAGCAAAACTGTGCTGTATCAAGCAACTCTACCCAATTCCTCTGACTTGCTGTTACATAATGCCGTAAGTATTCCTAGAGCAACTAGTTCATCCTCTCAGTCTGATCGTCAGTCTGAGGACGGTTGACTATCGAGAACTTCAAGTCTGACCCCAACATGTTGAACAACGTGGTCCAAAACTTCCCTATAAATCTTGAATCACGGTCACTGATGATATCTTCAGGCAACCCGAAATACTTCACAACATACTTCATAATCAGCTCCGCAGCCATATCCGCTGGACATGCGTTTGGGGCAGGAATGAACACCCCATATTTGGAAAATCGATCCACCACCACTAAAATGGACCTGAACCCTTTAACGTCTAGAAATCCCACTATGAAATCCATACTGATTGACTGCCACGGCTTCTCAGGTATTGGCAGAGGTTGCAACAGCCCTGCTTCCTATCTCCGTTCAGTCTTATCCTTTTGGCATACTAGGCACGTCTTCACATAGATCTCGACGTCCTGCTCAATCTTCGGCCACACATAGGACTTAGATAGTAATGCCATCATTCTAGCCACCCCCGGATGACCAGCCCACTGAGGGTCGTGGGTTTCTTTGAGTAGTTCCTTGCGCAAACCACCACTACAAGGTACGAACAATCTGCCACCCTTGGCATAGAGAAGACCATCTTCTTCCCAGTACCTCATCAATTCCCCCTCTTTCGCTTCACTCAAAAGCTTCTTGTATACGGGATCGAGCAGTGACTGCTCCCTCACTCGGTCGAGAAAGGTTGTGCTCACCTGAGACAACGCACCAACAAAAGCCTGTACTTCCTTGCGGCTCAAAGCATCAGCCACCTGATTCTATTTCCCTGGTCTATGCACCCACACAAAATCAAACTCCGCTAGATACTCTTGCCAACGAGCTTGCTTTGGAGTCAACTTCTTCTGAGATTTGAAGTAAGTGTTGGCAACATTATCCGTCACCACAGTAAACTTTGTGCCCAGTAAGTAGTGCCTCCAAACGTCCAAACAATGCACCACTGCCGCCATTTCCTTCTCATGGGCCGAATATCTCTGCTCAGCATCTTTTAACTTTCGACTCTCAAAAGCTATCGGATGTCCCTCTTGCACAAGAACTCCCCCTAGAGCACGGTCAGATGCATCTGTCTACACTTCAAATGGTAAGTCAAAGTCTGGCAATTTCAAGATTGGTTCTGAAGATACCGCCATCTTGAGCTTCTCAAAGGCCTTATCGTAGTCTTCAGTCCAACACCACTTCTGGTCTTTCTTGAGGAGATCCGTCAGTACACTCACGTTCCTTGAGTATCCCCTGATGAATTTCCGATAGTAATTAGCCAATCCCAGAAACGAACGCAACTCCGGCACTTTCTTAGGAATAAGCCAATCCATAATTGCTTTTACTTTGCCCTCATCCATTCTGAGTTTCCCTTGGCCAACCCAGTGACCCAAGAATTTTACTTCTTGCTTGCAAAACTCGCATTTCTCCTTCTTGATGTACAACTTTTCTTCTCGCAACTTTGACAACACCTTCCTCAGATGCTGCAAATGTTGTTCTAACGAATTGCTATAGATCACAATGTCATCGAGATACACAACAACAAACCGGTCCAAAAACTCATACAACACATCGTTCATTAGCTTACAGAATGTTGCAGGAGCGTTAGTTAAAACGAAAGGCATCACTAAAAATTCAAATGAACCATACCTCGTAACACAGGTAGTCTTTGATTCATCCCCCACCGCAATTCGAACCTGCCAGTACCCTGACTAGAGATCTAGTTTGGCGAAGTATGATGCTTTCGTCAACCTATCAAACAAATCCGCAGCGTTTGGAACTGTGTATTTGTTCTTTACCGTGACTTTGTTCAATGCCCGGTAATCAACGCACATCCTCAATGACCCGTCTGCTTTCTTCTGAAACAATACTGGCGCACCATAAGGAGCCTTGGATGGCTGAATAAACCCGCTATCAACCATCTCCTTCAACTGTCTCCTGAGTTCTTCCAACTCTGAAGGTGTAAGGACCCACTAATCTAGACTCTTGGACCATTATCGAACTATACATACAAATTCTTACTAAAACATACATTTGCGAAAATACCATAATTTATTATAAACTTGTAGAAACAAAGGTTACTTTCATAAAAATAAGTAGGATATGGGTACCCATTGTCTTTAAAACAAAAATAACTTAAAGTAAAAAGAGTTACATAGAAAATGTGGAAAATACATTTAAAACCATAAAAAACATAAACAAGACTACATCCTCGAATCGAATAACGCTCGGCCCCTTGACTCCATTCACCATCGATACACATCCTCTAAGCGTCACGAATCTTACCGCCTCTAAAGCTTATTTTCCTGCACATAAAACAAAAAGGAATGAGCCTAATGCCCAGCAAGGAAAATCTAACACATAGTCATAAACATAAACTTCATAATAAATGTAAAGACATATCATAACAACTAATACATACACGTATTATAATGGCCATTATTACTTGGGGTCCCATAGACTAAACAAGCTTATGCCCATGAGATTAGTGGGGTCCCACTAGCTAAGTGGGCATATGCCCATAACCTTTTTGGGGTCTTGTTAGTCAAATAGGGCATAAGCCCAAGCCTACAAACATACACATTCATAACATATTCATAGCATGTTTCATAACATAACACATAAAATAACATAAACATAAACATATAGATTCTAGCCTATTTTCCTTACCAAAGTTACCGGGATGTGTGGACTGAGTTGGGACTTTTTGGAACACTCCTAAAACCATAAGAAAGAGTGAGTCTAAGGAAGAAAGGAGATGAAATGAAAGGGATGGAAAGACTAAACCATTTGAGAAACATGCTTACCGAAACTTATGTGCTCAAGAACTTAGATTCCCTAACCAAAATGAAGATTAAGGTTAGAGATTGAGTAGAAGACTATGAGAAAGAAAATAACATAATACAGAAATGAACTAGAGTTTTGGTTACCTCAAAGACTTGAAAGACCAATCTACTCCTCAACCGAAATACTATAGAACCTCACTTCCCAAAGTGTTTGATAAGGTTATGATGTTTAAGCTTAAGATTTTCCCAAACCAGGTGTTTACAATCTCACACTCACTTGACACTAGTAGCTTCTGAACTTAGAGCAAAAGGTGAATAATGGCTGGGTACTAGGTCCTATTTATAGAGTTTGGGAATGAAAGTATCTTGATTTTACTTGAATAAAAATAATGGCTTTTTAGGTGAAAATCATTTGAATAATCGTTCAGCAGAGGCTGAAGACTCGTTCAAAAGATGCTGGACTTATGGAGGAGTTTGAATGGCTGAAAGGAAAAGAATTCAAAAGTGTTTGAATTTATGCTCGAGAAGGCGATATATCGCCTGGGCCAGTATGCCCGAGGCGACCATGCATCGTCTCGTGTTTTCCGTATCTACGTGCTACGATATATCGGCACACGCTGAATAATTAAACACGAAATTACACATTTTTAGCTAAGTTTGAATGGAGTAAACAACCTTGACTAAGCCTTCAACGTATTCAAAGCTGCTGACTGACCCTATAACATTCAAACTTTACCCTTATTTAATTTAATCCTCAAAAATACTTAATCCTTAATTACCCATTCATAACATGTGCTTAAAATCCTATTGGTTGATATCTAAACCTTATAGTATAATATATATAATCCTTAATTATCAGTCATATAATCAAACCTTAGGTTATACTTAATATTCTTAAACTGTAGGTTAAACTTAGAAAATCTATAAGTACTACTATGAGTGTCCAAATAATTCTCGGTCTGAACCAAAAATCCACAATAACAAAGATAATACTAAACATACTATAATACTACTAAACAATTAGCTAAGTAAAGTTCTTGGACTCTACAGAAGGTCCCATCTTGTACGGTGCTTTGGCCGGTGGAACCGCCCCTGGTTCCAACTCAATTCTCTGATCAATCGCCCTCCTCGGAGGAAGCTCTCTAGGCAACTCGTTAGGCATTGTGTCAGCAAATTCTCTCAGCAACGCAGCAATCTCATCGGGTACCTCGACCCGCTAGTCTGGCTTCACTTCTATCAGGGCGGCCACATAAGCTTGATTCCCCTTCTTTCTTATGGAGTTCCCGAACTGCGTAGCTGTTTCCAACACAACGTCTTTCCCATGATTCAGGACTGAAGAGATTGCTTCAACAAAACAAGGACACTCCTCGTCACAGATCATTACACCCTTAAGGTGTGGTCCAACCATTGCCCTTGCTGCACCCAGAAATTCTATTCCAAGAATCATCTTGAAATCATCCAACGGAACCACCATGAGGTTGCACTGAGACTCCCAAGCCCCAACCTTCAATATCACTGTAGCGGATCCTTGAATCGGTTTCGCCTCTGAATTCACTGCTTTCAATCTAGTCGAACTTTGAACAACATCCAAGCCAAGTCTTTCTGCTTCTCTCGAGGACACAAAATTATTCGTGGCCCCCGAGTCCACCATAGCATTCTCTTCTTTTCCGTTAACGAACACCTTCATGTACATCAAGCCTTTGAACTGACTTGTTTTCCTCGTAGTGATTGCATTCAGAAGTTGCATGGGGTTCAGCCTAGAAGGAGCTTCTTGATCACTGCCATTCTGAGCTTCCTGTGTGATCATAGCATTCAGCTTATCCCTCTTGGGACACTCCCTTGCCATATGAGGACCGTTGCAGATAAAACATCCAACACCTCTCTTGTTGGTTGCCTGGGAAGATCCGGTCTGGTTGTTCCCTCCAGAACCCTCTTTCTTCTTGCCATCGTTATTCTGTCCACCCTTGGACGAAGATGGTTTACCGCTGTTCTTTTTCCCACCATTCGACTTCTTTGAAGCATCCCCTTGTGAAGTCGGAGTATTACTGTACTTGTAATCCACAAGTTTCTCGGCAGCCACTATTGCCGATGATAGATCAACTACCGCCTGTCTCCTCAACTGAGCCTGCGCCCAAGGCTGTAGTCCAGACAGAAAATTGAACATCTTGTCCTCCTCAGACATGTTCCTTATGTCCAGCAACAAAGAACTGAACTCTTTCACATAGTCTCGAACCGTACCAGTGTGTCTTAACTTCTTCAGCGACTCCCGAGCAACCCATGCAGTGTTGCACGGAAGGAATTGGTCCGTTAATTCCTTCTTCAGAACATCCCACGTTTCGATCTTAGGCCTCCCAGCCCGTGCATCCTCCTCCATACGGGTTCGCCACCATAACTTGGCGTGCCCTTGAAGATACATGCTAGTGATCGTCACCTTTTCCAAAACCGGGATCCTTGCAGCCTTGAAGTACTGTTCGACGTCCCAAAGAAAGTTCTCCAACTCCTTTGAGTTCCGACTGCCATTAAAAGCTTTCGGTTTAGGCACCTTGATCATGGAGGACTGAGACGCAGAAGACTCAGTCATTGTGGCTGAATTCGCTATGGCCCTCTTCAACAATGTCACATCCACATCAAGAGCAATGAATCGCTCTTTCACCGAACTTGACAGGTGTATAACACTAGTCATCACTTCTTTCATCTTCTCGCCAAATTCCTTTTCCAAGTCGATCATGGACCTTCCCAAACAGTAACTTGGTCGGATGCTTCCTTCATCACATCACGAGCCAACTTATCAAGCGCATCAAGTTGTTCAGAATGTTTTTCATACAGCAAGAACAAACTCACAGGTTCTTCGTAAGTAGGAGTCCCCAGCAACTCCTCGAGTCTCTCGACCCGAGCCGACAATTCAGCATTCGTTACCATGACTATTGCTTCTCAATACAAACAGCCTAAGCTCTGACACCAGTTGTCACAGGGTTAATTTCTCACTCACAAATTTTCCCCGTGATGGCCTAGATTCCTCAATCCAGTCAGCCAACCCAACACTCAGTTTCACACACTCACTCACGTTCGAGGTTTGCCCAGCGTTCACTCAACAACACACTCTCGTTATCAAGTAAATAAACACAATGCACACAATATACAGGAATCCCTCCCAATCTTGTTATTTCACACAATATCAAGGATACAATATGTTTCAGTGCTGGACATCACATGCTGATGACTCTAGCACACACTGCCTATTTATAACCCAACACAAGGGTGCGGTTGACATCCCCAACCGCCTAGGCAATAACACATCAGCATCCCATGCTGATCCTAAGTAACACGCCTGTGTCACATGGCCACGCCTTCAGCCTGAAACATTGCATCTGTTCCCCAACAGATGTGTTCGAACCCATGCATCTGCTCACCAACAGATGTGACCGAACCATTGCATCTGTTCCCCAGCAGATGTGACCAACCAATGCGCCTGTTCCCCAACAGATCTGGCTGAAAGCATTGCACTTGTTCCCAATAGATGTGACCAACTGATGCACCTGTTCCACAACAGATGCGCATCACCCAACTGCTGCCCCAGCTGACATGCAACCTTGAGTGATGCATAGGTCCGCCTGGCGGACCTTAGCGAGGGTCTCACAATTAACTTATATTGTATGGATGCAACATGAAATGATTATTGTCTTGTATATTAGTATAGGGATACATGCATAAATATAGGCTGTCCTAGAAAGTTGGTTAGAGACGTTAGTCTAGTGAGTGCTGATTTAGAAAATATGAACGGTAGAAGTCTGTCATATCCTAGACGGTTGATCCCCGTCACACTGCTTGATTTTATTTATGTCCAGTTCATTACCGCGACGAGTGGCCATGAGATGAGGATAAGCTGGTTAAACCTAGGGGCGCCAAGATAAATGGGACCTAGGGGCCCTCATGCTTACTTAATCATTGGACAGTTAGAATATGAGTAAGTGCTCTGATAAGTTATTCCCGGATAGCAGCCGTGAATATTGGCCATTCAGTGAGAGTGCCTAGAGATACTAGGGGTTGCCAAGATTGAGTGAGGCTGAACACCCTAGGGGCAACTGCTCACGACCACCACTGATTAACATAGAAGTCTCCATAAAACCGTGTAAATTGAATTACACTCTTGAATAAGTAGCAATTCCCTAGGTAACACGATAGTTACCCTTGATGAGAATATTTATTGGCTAGATCTTAGTGTGGAGACTCGGTTCTCTTTTACAGATTAGCAATTATGTTGGAGGGCGCGTTACGCCTGAATTGTTGGAAATTGTCGAGCGTTGGTCTCGAATTATATGGTGATATAATATATCTGGTTGCTCTGGGATTTTCTGAGTGCAGGGATATAATTGTTGATAAGATATAGTTGTGATATAATATATCTACTTTCTCTGGGATTTTCTGAGTGCAGGGATATAATTGTTGATAAGTATTAGCTGTGATATAATATATCTGCTTGTTCTGGGATTTTTCTTAGTGCAGGATTTTTATCTAGTTATGAATTAATTTATTATTGGTTATCAGGCATGACCATAAGTTTTCCAGGACACTTTAGCGTTCTTGATATTGATTGTGTAGGGTCTGGAACCCTAATTCTCTACATGCTTTGTTTGAAAGTTGATCTTACTAAGCGTTTTCGCTTACCTAGTTGTTTCATGTTGTAGGTAAGGGCAAGGGCAAGGCAGAGCAGTGAGCGCTGGAGTCTTCCTTGCAAATGTACATGTGAACCGACCTTTTGGGAAGCCATTTTATTTTTGGAAATATTGTGTAATTTTCCTAAACAAGGCTCACTCTACTCTTTATAAAATATGTTCTAACTAAATGTTAAGTATGGCCATACGACTTTTTAAAAAGTTTTTTTTTATACGGTTTTTTGAGACATTTTGTTAAATGAAAACATTTATATTTCCGCATTATCGAATCTTGA
Source organism: Humulus lupulus (assembly GCF_963169125.1). NCBI lineage: Eukaryota > Viridiplantae > Streptophyta > Magnoliopsida > Rosales > Cannabaceae > Humulus > Humulus lupulus. The sequence continues at coordinate 50,302,037 of NC_084797.1, forward strand.
AAATCCGGGTCGTTACACACGTTATCACTAAAAAGTCCCTCGCTAAAAGTTTTAGCCACACTAAAAATTTCATTGTGACTCAAAGTCACTTTTAGTGATAACAATTATTTGTAACTAATAGTCATCACAATTAGTGACAACTTTCTTTAAGCCACAACACATTTATTTTTAGTGATAATTTTAATTGTCACTAATATCTCTTTAGTGACAACAAAAAGGTATCACTAATACTTCTTTAGTGATAATTTTTTGTTGGCACTAATAGTCCTTTAATAACAACAATACAAAATAAAATATATTAACAAAAACAATTCATGAATATATTTAATTAAAATGGATAAAAATATAAAATGATGACCAATCAATGCAATCTTTTGCACAACTAGAGAAAAAACCTGAATATAACAACAAGTAGTCACATTCATTAGCATCGGGAAAGTTAAGCATATTGTTACACCACTAATATCAAAAGTATTACAACCAAATCAAGTATGAGACCAGCTGAGAATAGCTAGCAAACAAGCTGAGAAAAGCTAGGCAACAAGTTGATAAAAGCTAGCCAACAAGCTAACAGTTCAATCACAAATAATGTATTTTATTGGGAAACAAAAAAAAGATTAAAATCCACAAACATCAAAGCCAATTAATAAAAAGAAAAATAGAATCCATTAAACTAGTCATCCTTCTTTTGAGCTTCCTCTCATCTTCATCACCCTTCTTCTTTACCTGCAACATCTTAGTATTGTTATACTTAGAGACAAAATAGTTCATATTACATTTTGCCTCAAAATTATTTTGAACTCACCACCACTTTAGCACAAGTCCTCAATATCATTCTCAAAAAACTTTAGTGAGTGACTGTGCGATTGCGATGATGAACAATTCATTTGTCTCATTACTTTTTCAAACATCATTTGCATCGCCTCACACTTTTCTTGTAAGGCATCACACTTGGCTTCATAATATGCAGTTACTTCACTCAATCTTTCTTCCATTTCTGATTTCATCTCTTCTTTCATTCTATCCATTTCAATTTTTTATGTTTCTTGAACTTATTTTCTGGATTAGTAATAATTAACAGTTAGCAAATAATATTATTAGTTATTTATATAAAAAAAACAATTTATACCTTAAATTCTTCTAAAGACCAATATGAAATAAGCCATTTCCATTGTTCTTCAGGAATTGATTTTGGACGAATTTGAGTCATCTCATTATCAAAGTATTTGGCTTTTAACTAGTATCTTCTGTTCGGATACCTCTCGCGACATAAGTTCATGTCAACTTCCTTATCTTCCTCTTTTACTTCAAATATTTCTTGTAAAAATATAGAAAAAACCAAAATTTTAAATGCAATAAAATGCTTAAAGTAATTGAATTTTGAAACTTACTTTTACAAGCTCCCATATTTTGTCATTTTTTAATTTCTCAATACAATCCCAAGTAGGAACATCGAGAGGAACAATGGAAGTGTTTTTCAAGAGCACTCCAAGTTGAGTGATGAAATATTGAGAAGTTTTTTCTATTGGTTTTCCCATCTTGAATTTAACTGGCACTTTTTTTTTCTGTATTCTTCTAACACCTTGAGGTTACGAGTTTCAGAGCGCACTTTCTTCTTAACACCACCTGTTACTCACAATAGCAATAAAAGCTAAAATAGATATAATATTTAAATATAAATTAGATAATATAATAAAAAAAAGTAAGTTTAAATTATTATTCACTCATACTGCTACTACTGTTTTGCCCCACTTCATTTTGTTGGTCTTTATGTGAAGCTGTTGTAAATGTATTATTATCTCCTATAGATTGTTCTATATGTGAAATTGCTGTCGGACAAAACTTGACATAAATTCTTTCTTCTAGCTTTGTTTACCATGCTTTCTGCAATATAAAAAACCAACATAATATAATTTAAATATAATTATGACATATTAAAGTAAAATAATAATTTTGAACAAGCATGTGTTAGAACATAAATATATAAATACGTACCTCAACAAAAGGTACCAGATACAAATTAAAAAAAATAATCATTCATCGTATAGCATTGTATCATTGTGAAGCTTATTTATATCATATTTATCTATACTTAGAAAGATAGCATCGTCAATCATAAGTCCAGGAATATAATCTTTTTCCCATGTAATAACTTTTGTGTCCTCATCTCTATTTTGCACATTAAAACTCGCATGAATTGATGATTCATTTTGTTGGTATGGCTCTAGATCTTCATATACCTCATCCTCATTATTGTCATCTTCTTGAATTGGAAAATTAAAGAAGTCTCTAGGTTCTGTTCTCACAACTACTAACCAATTTAAATCTTTGAGATCTCCTACATAGTAAACTTGCTCACATTGGCATGCCAATACAAACGGTTCATGAGTTTTCAATAATCGTTTTGCGTTCACGCTCACAAACCCATGTTTATCAGTAGCAATTCCTTTAGCAACTTCAACATCCCACCAATCACACTTAAATAATAGAATCTTCAAGTCTCCATAGTAACAGAGTTCAATTATCTCCACTAAGTCACACTTGAATACCTTTTGGTGTGAAATCTAAAACCATTAATGGGATACCCATCATATGAATTAACTATATGAGAAGGCCCTTGGGCTAGTTAAAATAGTTCGTCATCAGCTTTGCCAATACATCGCAACTGCATCACCTAATTTATGTTATAATAAGTTTTTAGTACTTGTACATGATAACATCTAACTTTTAGATAGAATGTATGATATATAAGACCTACTCTTTTCTAAAACCATTATAGAAACATTTTATTGAATATTGCCCTTATATTTTCATCTTTATTTCTCTCATGTTATTCTCTAAAGTCCTTGTTTGACAAAAAATACATCACTCACTTTATAACTATAAAAATTTCTATAAAAATAACATAATAAGTATACTTACTTGACAAAAGGTTGAACTTCTTGACAATTTTTTAATACATAAAGACAATGTATGTCCTGAAATTCAACACGAGGCTTTTAGACAGCTCGGATGCAGTTGTCTTGCCAAGAACTATAATAGATGATCCACAAGTTCATCTTTTCTCTATAAAGACAGTGCAATTCCCCAGGTAAATAGCATGAGCTGATGAGTACAAAGAAATAGGCGCGAGCTAGGAACACTTGTGAAGCATGGCATCTGAGACACGAGTTGATTCTACGCTTAGCTCAGGGTACGCTAATGATCTGCCATGTCCATGGATCTTTATAAACCAGGATACGTTATGTAAACGTGCGTGATCAAACATCACATATCCGTTTATACCTAAATTCCCAGACACATAATATAATCGTGCATGATCAGACATCACATGTTCGATTATGACAGATGATCCATGATCGGTTTTACCTAATGATTAGACCATACCTTAATAAAATTGTAATATTCATCATTAGTACGAGACAGGTCACATGAGGAATTGGTATTCACGTGATGACCCTAATGCCTACCCAGGGATTATTTTTCTATAAATACCAAGACCTTAAATAAGGGGAGACGTTGGTTTTTTCTGTAATGCAAATACTCTATCAAAATATAGAGAGAGATACAGTAATAATACAGACTCGTGGACTATGGGGATTTTAACCTTCAAACCACGTAAAAAGGAACGAGTGTTCTTGATATTGTCTTTCTAGCATTTTAAAGTATCATTTTCTTATTACAGTTTATCATGAAGTACTAATCTATCCTAGTTATTTAAGTAATTCATTGTTGGCAAAAAACCACGTCAACAGTTTGGTGCTTTCATTGAGAGTTGCAGATTAGTGCTATTGTGAAATATTCAAATCAAAGTTCATCATGGTGGTTACTCGCTCGAGACATGGTAATGAGACGGATCAGCCTGGTGGGTAGGAGGCTCACCATACTGCTGTTTCTGATGGACAAAATCTCGAAGTCCATCAGCGATCGAGAAAACAACCGATAGGCCACGGTGACACCAGAAGTTCCGCGTCATTGCCGCCGAACCCGAACCCGGATTACTTGACTGCGATAGAGTTAGGAAACATGCACTTAAGGGGCCATTTAGCCAAAGAAAACAAACAAATCGAGGAGCTTTTCGCTCGGCTACCACCTTTTGCAACTGACGTTAACGTCAGAAAGAGGCGAGGTGGGAATCATAAGTCGCGCTGAGATAGTCGACCCAGGCAAAGTCAGTCAGTTAGAACCTCGACCCCGAGTTCTGCGCCCATGTCGCAAGATCACCAAGAAACCTCGTTTGGTGGCTTTCCCAAGGATCATCGGCAAATCAGCCAGTCGGTCAGAACCTCAACTCCAAGTTCAGCACCACCATCAAATGCACCCAGATGTCCCAATGGCAACCCACATAGAAGGTCAAGGGCAAACTCGCAAAGACGGCATGTCCTAACCGACCTCTCTGTGCCACGATCAGATCGCCAGACACAGGGAGTCAGAAATGGTGGAGTAGAGCGACCGCGGGCTAATTTGGTCCGACCTGACGTGACAAGAATTGCCTCGCCAATTAGACATCCCTTGTTGCCCATAAGGAATCCAACACCACCTCGTTCCACTCAAAACATTCCTACATATGGAGACAACCAGAGGAATCCTCCTCCCGCTCCCCATACTCATGCCCCACGAGCATGCAAAAATATCCCAGATCCTCATCCTCAATCGCAAGCTCTGAGTTTCTCTAATGGATGTTATTGGACGGAGGGCCGTCGAAGTGGTAGGACGGGGGCAGATTTGAGAAATCAGTTGAGTTCGGCTCAGATCCCTCAAGTTGATCCATAGACCGATCTACGAGATCACCTGAATACACAAAGGATAAATCCAGCTTGCGATGGAGTCAGTGACACTCACCATGAGGGAAGTCCTTCCGAAGTACGTGATAATGGGAATGTCCCACCAAACCAAGCTTGAGCTTCGAGGGACAATAACTCACCAAATGCGTACAATTGAATGGGAGCTATTGAACAACCCTAAGGAACCAAGGACCGAACCCTCGAGAGGTTAGACTAAATGGAGGAGCTGATGAAGAGATTCTTATCAGAGAAGGAAAAAGACGAATATGACTCAGGGGATGAGCTCGAGCTTTTTGCCCCCAACATCGCAG